>NC_138868.1:57226631-57679595 GCF_965194805.1 Balaenoptera borealis
CTCACAGGCTCTAGAGTGCAGGCTCAGTAGTTGTGGCGCACGGGCTTAGTTGCTCCGCGGCATGTGGGATCTTCCTAGACCAGGGCTGGAACCCGTGTCCCCTGCACTGGCAGGCGGATTCTTAACCACTGCACCACCAGGGAAGCCCGGAAACTTGTATCTCTTAATGTTCCTTACCTATTTCACTCATTTCCCTACCCCTCTTCTCTGGCAACCACCTATTTGCTCTCTGTATCTATGACTCTGTTTATGTTATGTTTGTTCATTTGTTTTGTTTTTTAGATCCCATATATAAGTGAAATTATATGGTATTTGTCTTTCTCTGACTTATTTCACTTAGCATAATACCCTGTAGGTCCGTCCATGTTGTCGCAAATGGCAAGACTTCATTCTTTTTTTTATGGCTAATATTCCACTGTATATTATACCACATCATCTTGATCCATTCATCTGTCAATGGACACTTAGGTTGCTCTCGTATCTTGGCTATTGTAAATAATGCTGCAACGAACACAGGGGTGTATACATCTTTTCAAATTAATGTTTTTGTTTTCTTTGGAAAAATATCCAGAAGTGAAATTGCTGGATTGTATGGTAGTCCTATTTTTAATATTTTGAGGAATCTCCGTATTATTTTCAATAGTGGCTGCACCAATTTACATTCCCACCAAAAGTGCATGAGTGTTCCCTTTTCTCCACATCCTCACCAACACTTGTTAATTGTTATGTTTTTGATAATAGCCATTCTAACAGGTGTGAGGTGATATTTCATTGCAGTTTTGATTACATTTCCCTGATGAGCGTGATGTTGAGCATCTTTTCATGTGCCTGTTAGCCATCTGTGTGTCTTCTCTGAAAAATTTCTATTCAGGTCCTCTGCCCATTTTTTAAATTGGGTTGTTTGTTTTTTGGTTGTTGAGTTGTATGAGTTCTTGGTATATTTTGGATATTAACCCCTTATCAGACATATTGTTTGCAAATATCTTCTCCCATTCAGTAGGTGACCTTTTTTGTTTTGTTGATGGTTTCCTTCACTGTGCAAAAGCTTTTAGTTTGATATAGTCCCATTTGTTTATTTTTGCTTTTTTTGCCCTTGCTGGAGGAGACATAGCCAAAAAATATTGCTAAGACCAATGTCAAATGCCTATGTTTTCTTTTAGAAGTTTTATGGTTTCAGGTCTTACATTTAAATTTTTAATGTACTTTGAGTTTGTTTTTGTATGTAGTATGAGAAATTAGTCAAGTTATTCCAACACTATTTACTGAAGAGGCTAGCTTTTTCCCACTGTATATTTTTGTCTCCTTTGTCATAGATTAATTGACCGTATAAGTGTGGGTTCACTTCTGGGCTCTCTATTCTGTTTCATTGATCTATGTGTCTGTTTTTGTGCCAGTACTATACTGTTTTGATTACTATAGCTTTGTAGTATAGTTTGAAATCGGGAGGCATGATACCTCCAGCTTTGCTCTTCTCTCTCAAGATTGTTTTGGCTATTTGGGGTCTTTTGTTTCTACATAAATTTTAGAATTGTTACATTATTCGTGAAAAATGTCATTGGTATTTTGATAGGAATTGCACTGAATCTGCAGATTGCCTTGGGTAGTATAGTCATTTTAACAAGAGTAATTCTTTCAACCCATATCTTTCCATCGGTTTGTGTCATCTTCAATTTCTTTCATCAGTGTCTTACAGTTTTCTGCATACAGGTCTTTCACCTCCTTAGTTTGTTTTATTCCTAGGTATTTTATTCTTTTTGATGGGATTATTTTTTTAATTTCTCTTTCTGACAGTCTGTTTTTAGTGTATAGAAATGCAACAGATTTCTGTATATTAATTTTGTATCCTACAATTTTACTGAATTCATTGATAAATTCTAATATTTTTTGGTGGCATGTTTAGGATTTCTTACATACAGTACCATGTCATCTGCAAACAATGACAGTTTTACACCTTCCTTTCTAATTTGGATTCCTTTTATTTCTTTTTCTTGTGTGACAATATTCTTTCACTATTTATGATATTTGCACATCAGAATTTACTTGATATGGTTAATAAGTGGACAAACAGTGAAAGCAAGTGAGTACACAAAGGTGTTTGAAAGGAAAAGAATAACATGTAGAAATGAAAAAATGCATTGATTTCATCATTCTAATTAGTATTTAGGAAATCTGAAAACAAAAATGTTTTGCAATTGTGGAGCAAAAAAATGGCCATCCCCTCTTCGACAAAATTAAGAGCTGTCAAAGTTCTTTTTGATAATGTAACTGCCAAGAACCAGAAGTAATAATAAGCTAAAGCCTATTAAAGATGTATTTGAAATTTGAATCTGTATTTAAAGTATAGACATATTCCAGGCTCATGCATGGGAGTTGATAAACAGCTGGCTACATTCAAAGGGCTGCATCTATTTGGGGTACTTGCAAAACCCAGAAAAGTAAAAATAAAAATTTGGGTTTGCCACCATCATCAAGAAAATGAAAAAACACACAGAATGATAAAAAAGTATCTGTGAGTCATATATCTGATAAGGGACTTGTATCCAGAATATATAAAGAACTCTTATAACTAAATAATAAAAAGACAAATAACCCAACTAAAAACACGAACCAAGGAATTAAAGAGACATTTCTCCACAGAAGATATCTGAATGGCCAATAGGCACATGAAAAGATGCTCAACATTAGTCATTGGGGAAATGCAAATGAAAACCATAATGAGATGCCACTTCACACTCAGTAAAATGGCACAATAAAAAAGACATGTAAGTGTTAGCAAGGATGTGGAGAAATTGGAACCTTTATACACTGCTGGTGGGATTGCAAATTTCCTGCACCACTGTGGAAAACAGCCTAGCAGTTCTTCACACAGTTAAACTTACCATGTAACCCATCAATTCCACTCCTAACTACCTACCCAAGAGAAATGAAAACACGTTCACACAAATACTTGTTCTCAAACAGTCGTAGGAACATTACTCATAATAGCCAAAAAGTAAAAACAACCCAAATCTCCTTACCTGAATGGATAAACAAATGTGGTATACTCACATAGTGGACTGTTATTTGGCAATAAAAGGAATGAAATACTGACATATGCTACAACATTGACAGACATTGAAAATATTATGCAAAGTGAAATACACCATCCACAAAACGCTATATATTGTGTGATTCTCTTTATATGAAATATCCAGAATGGGAAAATCCACAGAGACATAAAGTAGACTGATCTGTAGTGCCTAGGGTGGGAGAGAGGATGTTCAGTGACTGCTAATGGGAAAAAGTTTCTTTTTGGGTGATAAAAATATTATTGAATTAGCTTATGGTGATGTTCGAAAAACTGAAAATATACTAAAATTTACTGAATGGTACACTTTAAATTGGTGAATTTTATGGTAAGTGAATTATCTCTCAATAATACAGTTCTTGGGTGTGTGTGTGTGATGAATTGGGAGATTGGAATTGACATATATACACCAATATGCATAAAATGGATAACTAATAAGAACCTGCTATATAAATAAATAAATAAAATTTAAAAAAAAATAATACAGTTCTTAAAAATTTGGGTTTGCTATATTTAAATACTTACTAAAATTCTAATAAAGTTGATTTTCATTATTCCTTTATTAATTAAAAAAATTTTAAATTAATTCTTATTGGAGTATAGTTGCTTTACAATGTTGTGTTAGTTTCTGCTGTCATTTTTCCTTTACTTTTACTTCTGCAAATTATTCATAAGATGGCTTAAAAATATTTACTAAAAATAAGGTCCATTACTTCCAGATGGTAAATGGTGATGAACATTTTCTTGGTATACTGACGGTTAATCAACCTTCCTAAATGTTTAGATTGTTAGTAGTTTTTCATTAGTATAGATGAAGTTGCTTTCAACGTTTTTTTTTAACACATCTTTATAGAGTTGTCAGATCATTTCCTTAAGAAAAATTCTGGGTGCAAAGCTATTTCTCTAGAGAGCCTGTACTAATTTATACTTCTAATAGCAATGTTCAAAAGGAAAGCATCAGTTTTATCCTGAAATATGCATGACTTCACAGCTTAGTAAAAACATTCATAAGAAGAAAAAGAAAAACCACCTGCAACAAAACATAAAAAGAAAAAAACAAAACCAACAAAGAAAGAAAAACTATAATAATCAAAAATTCTTCTAAATACATTAGACTGAGCCTTCCTCCAATTCTGGCTTTAACTGACAAAAAAATGGAAAATTTTATTACATGACATTTCTTAAGTGTAAGTTTTTCAATTTAGGACATGTCTAATTCTTTCAGAATGAACACCTAACTTACACCCCACTATTTATAGGCAGAATGTAATGAAAACACTTAGCTTTCTCTTATTTAAAAAACATATTTATAGTCCTATCTGATGAGAGGGCTTAGAAGCAATAATCTCCCAGTAGCAGCAAATACCCACTGATTAAGTCCTGGTTTCTAAATACCATTTTCCAATAAAAGGAACTAGGGCTCCTTGGAGAAATGGCTGATTCTAAGGCGAGGGTAAGGAAAACAAAAAATAAGCTTGGGATAACTGCCAAAACATGGAAGCAACCAAGATGTCCTTCCGTAGGTGAATAGATGAATAAACTAAGGTACTTCCAGATAATGAAATACTATTCAGCGCTAAAAAGACATGAGCTATCACAGTAATCAGGACAGTATGGTACTAGCACAAAAACAGAAATATAGATCAATGGAACAGGATAGGAAGTCCAGAGATAAACCCACACACATATGGTCACCTTATCTTTGATAAAGGAGGCAAGAGTATAAGACAGCCTCTTCAATAAGTGGTGCTGGGAAAACTGGACAGCTACATGTAAAAGAATGAAATTAGAACACTTCCTAACACCATACACAAAAATAAACTCAAAATGGATTAAAGACCTAAATGTAAGGCCAGACACTATCAAACTCTTAGAGGAAAACATAGGCAGAACACTATGACATAAATCACAGCAAGATCCTTTTGACCCACCTCCTAGAGAAATGGAAATAAAAACACAAATAAACAAATGGGACCTAATGAAACTGAAAAGCTTTTGCACAGCAAAGGAAACCATAAAAAAGATGAAAAGACAACCCTCAGAATGGAAGAAAATATTTGCAAATGAAACAACTGACAAAGGATTAATCTCCAAAATATACAAGCAGCTCATGCAGCTCAATATCAAAAAGCAAACAACCCAATCCAAAAATGATCAGAAGACCTAAATAGACATTTCTCCAAAGAAGATATACGGATTGCCAACAAACACATGAAAAGATGTTCAACATCACTAATCATTAGAGAAATGCAAATCAAAACTACAATGAGGTATCACCTCACACCAGTCAGAATGGCCACCATCAAAAAATGTACAAACAATAAATGCTGGAGAGGGTGTGGAAAAAGGGGACCCTCTTGCACTGTTGGTAGGAAAGTAATTTGATACAGCCACTATGGAGAACAGTATGGAGGTTCCTTAAAAAACTAAAAATAGAACTACCATATGACCCAGCAATCCCACTACTGGGCATATACCCTGAGAAAACCATAATTCAAAGAGTCATGTACCACAATGTTCACTGCAGCACTATTTACAATAGCCAGGACATGGAAGCAACCTAAGTGTCCATCGACAGATGAATGGATAAAGAAGATGTGGCATATATATACAATGGATTATTACTCTGCCATAAGAAGAAATGAAATTGAGTTATTTGTAGTGAGGTGGATGGACCTAGAGTGTGTCATACAGAGTGAAGTCAGAAAGAGAAAAACAAATACAGTATGCTAACACATATATATGGAATCTAAAAAAAACAAAAAGGTTCTCATGAACCTAGGGGCAGGACAGGAATAAAGACACAGACGTAGAGAATGGACTTGAGGACACGGGGAGGGGGAAGAGTAAGCTGGGACGAAGTGAGAGAATGGCATGGACATATATACACTACCAAATGTAAAACAGATGGCTAGTGGGAAGCTGCTGCACAGCACAAGGAGATCAGCTCGGTGCTCTGTGACCACCTAGAGAGGTGGGACAGGGAGGGTGGGAAGGAGACGCAAGAGGGAGGGGCTATGGGGATATATGTATACATATAGCTGATTCACTTTATTATACAGCAGAAACTAACACAACACTGTAAAGCAATTATACTCCAACAAAGATGTTAAAAAAAAAAAAAAAGACAAGCTATCAAGCCATGAAAAGATATGAAGGAACCTTAAATGCATATTACTAAGTGAAAGAAGCCACTCAGAAAAGGCTACATACTGTATGATTCCAACTATATGACATTCTGGAAAAGGCAAATCTTTGGAGACAGTAAAAAGATTGCCAGGGGTTAGGAGGGAGGGAGGGATGCACAGGAGGAACACAGAGGATTTTTAGAGCAGTGAAACTATTCTGTATGACATCATCTGACCAAACCTATTGAACATACACTACCAAGAGTGAACCCTAAGTAAACGATGGACTTTGAGTGATAGTACTGCGTCAGTGTAGGTTCATCAATCACAAAAAAATAAAACAAACTAACAAACAAATCTGGGGTATCTTACAGTGCCAGAAAATAAGGAAGTACTCAAAAGACAAAAGGATAGGGGCATGTGAAAGGGATACAAGAATTAATCTGAAAGAATTCCCGACAACTAAAACAATTTGAGTAACAAAGTAAATAGCACAGCATTGAAATATAACCCAAACCATAAAATATACATCAGTCCATCCTGATATAAATGATGACATAAATAAACAAGTAAGAGCGAAGAGACAACAAATCATCCATACAGAAGAATTCCGAATACTCCCCCCTTCAGGAGATGAAGCATAATTCCATCTCCCACTTCCCAACCCTTCACTCGTACCTCCAGTGAGGGTGGGTGTACTTAGTAACTCACTTCCAAAGAATAAATTGGAGAAAGGGAAAAACAGTACATTTTCAGTGGAGAAACTTGGCAAAGACTACTTCACCCAAGTAATGAAGGTTAATAGCACCGTATGGATATCAAGTCCCCCCAACATGATATGACAAGAAGACCACTTCACCTCTTTGGTATTCTTTCTAACTCCCCTAAAACTTCAGAAAAACATCAGAAAAATACAGATTGGCATACTTTCTGCAAGTCATAAAAAACAAGGAAAGACTGAGAAACTTGTTACAGACTACATGAGACTAGGGAAACATGACAACTAAATGTAATGTGGTACCCTGCAGTGGATCCTGGAAAAAGGAAGAAGGCATTGATGGAACACCAGTGAAATCCAAATAAAGTCTGGAATTTAATTAATTGTAATGTACTAACATTTGGTTCTTAGTTTTGACAAATGTACCACGGTAACGTAAGATGTTAACAACAGGGGAAACTGGGTGAGAGGTATATAAGAAGTCTGCACGATTTTTCCAACTTTTCTACATTTAAAAATTATTCAAAAATAGAAAGTTTATTTTAAAAACAATAAAATTAAACTTTAAAATGGAGCCATAGGGCTTCCCTGGTGGCGCAGTGGTTAAGAATCCGCCTGCCAATGTAGGGGACACGGGTTCGAGCCCTGGTCCGGGAAGATCCCACATGCTGTGGAGCAACTAAACCCGTGCGCCACAGCTACTGAGCCTAGAGCCCGCGAGCCACAACGAGCCCTAGTGCTCTAGAGCCCGCGAGCCACAACGACTGAGCCCACGTGCCACAACTACTGAAGCCTGTGCGCCTAGAGACCGTGCTCCTCAACAAAAGAAGCCACCACAATGAGAAGCCCGTGCACCGCAACGACGAGTAGCCCCCGCTCGCCGCAACTAGAGAAAGCCCGTGCACAGCAACGAAGACTCAACGCAGCCAAAAGTAATAAACAAATAAAATAAATAAAATGGAGCCATAAACCCACTAAACCAACATAGACATCCTTTTGGAAAATGTTAACCTTCTAAATTTAACTACCATTTACTCCATTTTAAAAGTCTGTTAAATAAAATTTAGAAAAACTAACTTTAGACAAATTTAGTCTTCTTTAGAAAGAAGACTAACAATTTCTTACTGGAGATTAAATCATGTATTAATCTGAAACATGATGTACTATATATTAATAGTACTAGAACTATGCATATTAAACTAGGAACATTTGATTGACACAGAAATACTTCATAACACATTAAAAAATATAAAACCTCATATTCTGCCAATATAATCTTCTGTCAAGTTTCACTGCACATTGTGTTCTTTGGTTCACTGCACTTTACTGGTAAAGAGGGAACATATTTAATCCACTAGTGATATTATAACCAAGAAACCTGGTAAATTTATACCTTTCCCATATTATGACACTTCTGAGGGGAATACATGTTGTCTCTAACTTTACAGATAAAAGAAATGAATAATGAAAGGCTGTTAACAAAGGTTATCCAAAACTTGGATTAAGCTAAAAGGTAGACAGAACATCCTTCCAATGTAATGTGGGGACACAGACCCACTCAAAGGTTATTTAACTACCTAGCGGAATGAACTTTGCTCCATTATTCTATTTACTATCAAACTAAATATCCTAGATTAAGTAAAGTTACATGTTAACTTATAGATTTTTGTCCAGTAGAGTTGCAAATCATTTCTGTCAGGTAGAAGAGAAAATTCCAAAGGTTAGGGTTTATTGGTCTGTGGGACATTAACCAGTTCACAACTAACCTAGCAATCTTATTCTAAAATTCTTTTATTAAACTGCCTATGAACCCACAGCTCTCCAAATGGTCTTTGAACTAGCCTTATTATTTTACTTATTTCTCAGTAATTAATGAATTGAATAAAATATTTTATATTTCTATGAATCATGTTTTTAATTTTTTTAAATTATACTTTGACAGGCATAAGGAACTTTCCATGACATGCTTGACATGGCCTTTCCCACATACAGCTCTGCAAATCCTACAATCTCACAGGGCTATTATGATTATAGTTTTTCTGCACCGTATTCTGATAATGTTGTCAATTATTTGGTTATTGGAATTATCAAACAATTTCTTTCTCAAAGGTAAATCTAAGTAAAGTATATATTATTTTCAAGACCCTCTTTATTCCACCATTGACACTCTCCATCTTGCCAGTAAAGTCTGTAAAAAAATAAACATGAACACTATTCTATTTCCCCTCAGTTTTTCCACCCCGTGCATTTTAAAAACAATGGGAAATACAAGATTCCCTGTTTTTACTGGAGCCATTTCCTGAAGAGATTTTTAAGTCTCAAGCTCTGTATGAGAAAACAAAGATATTTACATCTTCGTAGGAGACTCAGTACTTGCTGAGTCGGCATTAAGAATCAGAGAATATAAGATTTAGACAGGACTTTAAAGATTTTCCTGTCCAATCTCCAAAAAGAAAGAAAATAGGGCAAAAAGGATTATAGTGACTTTCCAGAGGTCTGAGAGTGGCTAAAGTTAATGTGATCTGACTTCTAATACTTTCTAAATGGGCACACATCTCCCATGATGACTTTGTGGGTTAATTTTCTTTATTTAAACCAATTATTAAAAAAATATTTTTTCTTCCATTTGTTCCAGGTACCTCTCTTATAATTTTTAGGTGTAAATTATAACTGCCTTTACTTTCATAAACATGATTAATGATACTTATATTTTGATTATGTGTTTTGAGATTTAAGCAAAAAAAGATTAGTAAAAAGAAAAAAAAAAATCACAACTTCATATTTCCAGTGTTACATTCTTCACAAAAACCAAAGTCCAGACTAATGTGACTTTTTTAGAAAGAAATTTGGATATTGTCAAATTTGTCAATCTAAATGTACTTTTAGTGAATTGAAGTGGACTAATCACAAACATGAATTACAATTTTTAGGTTTGAGCATCAGGAAAGAAAACATTATTACACTCTCACCCAACCAATATCAGTAGTCCATTAAAGCAAAAGAGAAAACTCCGTACCCTGACATCACTTCTAGATGAAGTTGTCCTGAGACAGTTAAGAAAACAGGAACATTGAAGAAATTCTCCTCAGGTACCTTTATTTTGCTTGAAGGCTGCAAAAGAAAACACAAGCCATAAAAAGCTATTACATGTTTTGCTCTGCTTTTCACATTCACATTTGTGCCACAACTAAAAAATCATATGCTATTAAACATATATGAGGACAGGTCATTCTTATGAAAAAAAAAAAGGCAGCTTTCAGTATACACTTAAAAGAGAAAATTCCTGCTTGGAAAGTGCTAAGTTCAAGGAAGTTTGCTCCATATTTTTCAAAACATATAACAACCAAAGGACAAAGTACTTTTGTCACAAAATATACTCCTTCCTAAAAACTGATTCTGATTGAGGGGCAAGCTGAAGCAAGAAATTATGAATTAGAAGTTTTAAATGTGAGGCATTACATAGTCTTTTAAAATTCTGACCCATGATTGAGATTTAATTTTAAGGGAATAGCCTCTAAAACATGTCTTGTCATATTATTATTAAATTATTAATAATAACGCTTTTAATACAGATTTTTATAAACACATTATAAACTTTTAAACATGTTAATTTCACTTACTCTTCCCGACAACTAGGAGATAAAGCAGGACCATATCTTTAAAAGATATGATGAACATTTAGATTTAAAGATTTTTATGAACTTACAGTATAGATAGAGTGATTATTCCATTTGAAGCTGATAGGAAATACGTCAGCCAACACTTACTAACAGTTAAAATAAAAAATTATTTGGAGATCAAACATAATTTAAATAGTATAATTAAGAAAGCTTCTGGATCAAGTTATGACCATTATATCCATTTGGGGAAAGGAAGCTAATTTACCTACTCTTGTATTTCAAATTGTGATCTGAAAATGTCTTCGTGTAATGGTGCACTAAAACAAGTGCTGTAAAAGCAACAAAGCCAATATAAAATTTTCAATACAGGATGTAAGACTCCTTTTAAGAGACTTAGTACCAACTACTGAATTATAGAAACACATGAAATGAAGATATCTTATTTAATTCCATTGGTTGTTCTAAAAATATTGCATATCATGTATGGTTATGTGTGTGTATGAATGTGAAATCTAGTGTAAAATTACCAACTGAAATCATTCATTTATTTTGTAATTGCCTATTATTTTTAAAACTTACTTTTACCTGGTCCTAAATGTCCTATTATTGCTTTTTAAAAATCATCTTTGAAACCCATTATCACTTAAAGGATATTGTTTCCAAGGACTTAAATACTCAATACTAAAATATTCGACTTATGTTAGGATTTCAAAATAAAAGACATGTTCTCTGATATTTCTTCACTATTTACTAAATAATTACATTTCAAATCAGGCCCAGCACATTTATAAGAATATTATACTTTCTCCATTCCCTCACCTCTTTAGTCTATAATTTGTATTGGTGTTTTATCCTGACTTCTCTAAAAGTGATTTCTCTCATCTCCTGCACATATAAAAAAGTCTAATATTTAGGACTTGATTTTAGTCTCTCATTTATTAGCATTTGTACAAAATGATGTCTGAGCTTCTTATATCTCTTAAATCCAACTTATTTAAAGTTAAAAACATATCACTACTTCATTATGCCTTCCAATGTCATATGTAAGTATTTAAATACTGAAATTCATACTACTTTTTAATAAATTACTTCCTTTCAGTTCTCCTTTATATTACAGTGAATGCATTACAGTGACTTTAAAAACTTCTGTATGCATTAAGTTATATTACCTATATATTTTATTTCAGGATATTAAAGGGACATTATAAAATATTTTTTTAAAAAGTAATTGCTGGGGACTTCCCTAGTGGTCCAGTGGTTAAGACTTCACCTCCCAAGGCAGGAGGTGCGCGTTCGATCCCTGGTCAGGGAGCTAAGATACCTGGCGGCAAAGAAACCAAAACATAAAAACAGAAGCAATATTGTAACAAATTCAATGAAGACTTTAAACATGGACCACATCAAAAAAAAAAAATCTTAAAATGGTGGGATAGGTAGCTCCAAAGGCGTATCCCTCGATAGAAAACCTGAAAATAATGAGTAAAAACTATAAGCATCAACTGTGGGAACTCTGGAAATTAGTCAAAGCTTTAAAGTCACCAAACAAATGCTGAATCAAGAAAGAGGAAACTTAAAAATGGTAGACTCCACCTAACAATAGCAGACTGCACACTCTTTTCAAGTGCACGTGGACACTGTCCAAGATCTATATGCTAGAACATAACAAGTCTCAACAAATCAGATAAATTATCTTCTTTGAACATAATGGAATGAAACTAGAAATGCAAACTGGTGCAGTTACTTGGGAAAAGAGTTTGGTGGTCCTTTAAAAAGATTAACAAGAATTATTATATATACAACATACAAATTCTACCTCTAGGTATATGTCTAAAAGAATTACAACCAAGTATTCAAGCAACAATGCATTAAAAGGATTGTACACCATCCTTCATCCCAGGGATTCATCCCAGGGATGCAAGGATTTTTCAATATCGCAAATCAATCAATGTGATACATCACATTAACAAATTGAAGAATAAAAACTATACAATCATCTCAATAAATACAGAAAAAGCTTTTGATAAAATTCAATATCCATTTCTGATAAAAACTCTTCAGAAAGTGAGCTCAGAGGGAACATACCTACCTCAACATAATAAAGGCCATATACAACAAATCCACAGCTAACATCATACTCAACGGCGAAAAGCTGAAAGAACTTGCTCTAAGATCAGGAACAAGGCAAGGATGCCAACTCTCGCCACTTTTATTCAACATAGTTTTGGAAGTCCTAGCCACAGCAACCAGAGAAGAAAAAGAAACAAAAGGAATCCAAATTGGAAAAGAAGTAAAACTGTCACTGTTTGCAATGACACAATGCTATACATAGAAAATCCTAAGACGCTACCAGAAAACTACTAGGGCTCATCAATGAATTTGGTAAAGTTGTTGAATAAAAATTAATATACAGAAATCTGTTACATTTCTATACACTAACAAAGAAAGATCGGAAAGAGAAATTAAGGAAAAATCCCATTTACCATCATATCAAAAAGAACAAAATACCTAGGAATAAACCTGTCTAAGGAGACAAAAGACCTTTACTCTGAAAACTATAAGACACTGATGAAAGAATTCAAAGATGACATAAACAGATGGAGACATATACCATGTTCTTGGATTGCAAGAATCAATATTGTGAAAATGACTATACTACCCAAAGCAATCTACAGATTCAATGCAATCCCTGTCAAACTACCAATGGCATTCTTCACAGAATTAGAACAAAAAATCTTACAACTTGTATGGAAACACCAAAGACCCCAAATAGTCAAAGCAATCTTGAGAAAGAAAAATGGAGTTGGAGGAATCAGGCTCCCTGACTTCAAACTATACCACAAAGCTACAGTAATCAAGACAATATGGTACTGGCACAAAAACAGAAATATAGATCAATGGTACAGGACAGAATGCCCAGAGATAAACCCATGCACATATGGGCACCTAATTTATGACAAAGGAGGCAAGAACATACAATGGAGAAAAGACAGCCTCTTCAATAAGTGGTGCTGGGAAAACTGGACAGCCAAATGTAAAAGAATGAAATTAGAACACTCCCTAACACCATACACAAAAATAAACTCAAAATGGATTAAAGACCTAAATGTAAGGCCAGACACTATAAAACTCTTAGAGGAAAACATAGGAAAAACACTCTTTGACATAAACCACAGCAAGATCTTTCTTGACCCCCCCTCCTAGAGAAATGGAAATAAAAACAAAAATAAACAAATGGGACTTAATGAAACTTAAAAGCTTTTACACAGCAAAGGAAGCCATAAATGAGAAAAAGACAACCCTCAGAATGGGAGAAAATATTTGCAAATGGAACAACGGAGGATTAATCTCCGAAATATACAAGCAGCTTATGCAGCTCAATATCAAAAAAACAAACAATCCAGTTAAAAATGGGCAGAAGACCTAAATAGACATTTCACCAAGGAAGACATACAGATGGCCAAGAGGCACATGAAAAGATGTTTAACATCACTAATTATTAGAGAAATGCAAATCAAAACTACGAGGTATCACCTCACACCGGTCAGGATGGCCATTATCAAAAAATCTAGAATCAATAAAAGCTGGAAAGGGTGTGGTGAAAAGGGAACCCGCCTGCACTGTTGGTGGGAATGTAAATTGATACAACCACTATGGAAAACAGTATGGAGGTTCCTTAAAAAACTAAAAATATGGGCTTCCTTGGTGGCGCAGTGGTTGGGAGTCTGCCTGCCAATGCAGGGGACACGGGTTCGAGCCCTGGTCTGGGAAGATCCCACATGCCGCGGAGCAGCTGGGTCCGTGAGCCACAGTTACTGAGCCTGCGCGTCTGGGGCCTGTGCTCCGCAACAAGAGAGGCCACGATGGTGAGAGGCCCGCGCACTGCGATGAAGAGTGGCCCCCGCTTGCCGCAACTGGAGAAAGCACTTGCACAGAAACAAAGACCCAACACAGCCAAAAAAATAATAATAATAATAATAATAAATTAAAAAAAAAAAACAAAAAACCCCTAAAAATACAACTATCATATGACCCAGTAATCCCACTACTGGGCATATACCCTGAGAAAACCATAATTCAAAAAGAGACATGTACCACATGCAGCACTATTTACAATAGCCAGGACATGGAAGCAACCTAAATGTCCATCAACTGATGAATGGATACAGAAGATGTGGTATATACATACACAATGGAATTTTACTCAGCCACAGAAAAAGAATGAAATAATGCCACTGGCAGCAACATGGATGGACCTAGAGATTATCATATTAAGTGAAGTAAGTCAGAAAGAGAAAGACCAATATCATATGACATCACTTACATGTGGAATCTAAAAAAGTGATATGAATGAAGTTACCTACAAAACAGAAATAGACTCAGACATAGAAAACAAACTTATGGTTACCAAAGGGGAAAGGGCAAGGAGGGATAAATTAGAAGTGTGGGATTAACATATACACACTACTATGTATAAAACAGATAAACAACAAGGACCTACTGTTTAGCATGGGGAACTATATTCAATGTCTTGTAAGAACTTATAATGGGAAAGAATTTGGAAAATAATATACATAAATATAAAATGAATCACTGTTCTGTACATCTGAAGCTAACACAAGATTGTAAATTAACTATACTTCAATTTAAAAAATGGTTATAAAAATTTTAAAAATCTAAGTATTCAAATAGATACTTGTACATTAATGTTCATAACAGCACTATTCACAATAGACAAAGATGGAAACATGGATAAGTGGATAAGCAAAATGTAGTATATATAAACAATGAAATACTATTTAGCCATAAGATGGAATGAAGTACTTACATATGCTAAAACACGGATAAACCTTGAAAACACTATGCTAAGTAAAAGAAAGACATAAAAGGCTACATATTGTATGATCCCATTTATATGAAATATCTAGAGTAGGTAAATCCAGAGACTAATCAATGAGAGCCATGGTCTGGGGAGAAGGGTAAATGGGAAATGACTACTTAATGGGCATGGGGTTTTCTTTGGGATAATGAAAATGTTTTGGAACTTAATAGGGGTGGTAGTTGTATAACACTGTAAATGTAGTAAATGCCACTGAAATATACCCTTTAAAATGGTTAATTTTATGTTGCATGAACTTCATCTCAATTTTTTAAAAAGCATACATAAACAAGTAATTATTAGACATGACAGGGTCAAAAATTACGAACATGGGATTGCAAATTTAAGATTCACAATCTTAAATACTTCCATTAGTAATGAAGAAAGAATAAAAATATATGAATTAAGTATCCAACTTTGTGACTTTGCCAGCGGGAATGGACTTCTTTAAAAAAGATCCTAGAATTGCAACATTAAAGTTAAGAATTTCTATTTAATAAAGGAAGATATAGGCAGTTAAACAGAACAACATATTGTATTAAGGATAAAATATTTTCAGCTTCTAGAACTGACAAGTGATTAATGGACAGAAAATATAAGGACCTCCTGTGAAGAAAACAAGAAAGAGAAAATAAGCTGCTCCCCAACTGGGCAATGGATATGAAAAGCAGATTTACAGAAAAGAAAATTCAAAAAGTTAAGATGTATGAAGAAACACTCAAATTCACTATGAATTAGAGAAACACAAATTAAAACAAGGCATTTTAAGAAGAATCATTACATATATCCGACTGACAAAGATTAGAAAGTTGTATAATATCAAGTGTAGAGGTAGATTCAGGATGTGGTAGGCAGATTTCTAAGATGTGTCCCAAGATTCTCAGCCCCTGGTTTATTCAACCACTAAGCCAGGTACTGATGTGAAGGGATTTTGCAAATTTAATTAAAGTTCCAAATCAGATGGCCTCAGGATTTGGAGATTTTCTGGGTGTTCTTGACCTAATCACGTGAGCCCTTTAAAAGTAGAAAGTTTTCTACAGCTGGCTGCAGAACAGTAAGTCAGTAATTTGAACCATGAGAAGGATCTGACATGCTGTTGCTGGCTTGAAGATGGAGGAAGACACAGGGAAAGGTGCTTAGAGCAGTCTCTGGGAGCTGAGAGCAACCTGGCCAGCAGCCAGCAGCAAAATGGGAACTTCAGTCCTACAACCACAAAGAACTGAATTCTACTGAGAGCAAGAATGGCTTTGGAAGAGAACCTCAAGCTCCAGATGAGAACATAGAAAGCTTAGCTGACACACTGGTTTTGGGCTTGTGAGACCCTGAGATCCTAGCCACGCCATTCTGTACTATTGAACTATAGAGCTGTGAACTAATAAAGAGATGTTGTTTTAAGTCACTAAGTTAAAAATCTATAGAAAACTACTTCATAGGGAAACAGGAACCCTCAGGTAATGTCAATATAGTCTAAACTGGCACTGCTATTCTGGATAACATAGTGAAATTCAGAATGTATATACCCTATGACCAAGGAACTCCAGTCCTGGATATACACTCTAAAGAAATTTTCACACAAGTCTCTTAGGGAATATGCATAAGACTATTTATTGCAGTATTTTTTTTTCTGGGTGTAACCGAGAATTGGAAACAACCTAAGGGTCTATTACTAGAAAGGGTAAGTGAATTGTAGCAGACAAATATCAATGAATATTCTGCAGCAATGACAAGCAACAAATAGATATACTTATAGCAACATGGATAGATTTCAAAACAAAGAGTTAAATGGAAAAAAGTAGGAAACAAAATAAGATACATATTATCATTAATGTAAATTAATATACATAAAAGATACATAAATTAAAATATACATAAAAGATCACTCATATTTTATGAGGCTATATACATAATAAAAGATATATCAAAGATATTAAAGTGAGTGCCTCCAAGAGAATATGAGGAATGCAAGTGGGGACTGGGATAAAGAGGAAAAATTAAAACAAGAAAGGGGTTATGCTGGATGGTGTTTTGTCAGCTTGGCATTACTACTCCCACCTAAACTGAGGACTGTGTTTCCTAGAATCCCCCTTCCTCCATGGTTCCAGGTTACAGTTGGCCATCTATTGTTGGAGAGGAATGTGCATAAGATTTGAGAGGAGAAAATGAAATTGAAGTCATTAATCTCAGAAGACTGTGGCAGTCTGACACAGTGACACACACTCACCACGGTGCTTGGTGATCTCTACTTTCTAGCTTGTCTCCTTACTACTGACCAACAGTAGCTCTATGATAACCACCAAGTGCTGGACTGCAGTTACTACACAGTGGACTGTGTTAGATTAATTGCATTAATGGCTCCAATTTGTCATAGTTCTCTATATCAGCACCCCTTGGCATATCATACGCTAACCCTGAGCTTGGCCGTGTGACTTGTTTTGGTCAATGGCATGGTAACAAAATTGACAAAAATAGTGGCTTGAAAACATGCTTATGAAGTTCACATTCTTTCTTGGACCTATGCCACCAAAGAGATCACACCCTGATTAGCATGATGGAGGAATTTGAGAGACATGTGGAGAAGAGGTGGGTCATCCCACATGAGGCCATCCTAGATTGCCCAGCTCCCAGTCAATCCATCAGCTGACTAAGCCAAACCCAGATCAGAACCACTCAAATGACCTGTAGACTCACAGGAAAGAATAAATGGTTTTGTTACACAGTGAGAGGATACAAGGGCCTTGCAAAGACCTATAACAACAGTGTGCCGTGAATAAAAATTATGTTAAACTAAATTCTGTATTCCTGAGGTTAAAAAAATACACATTCAGACACACATACTTCTACAAAAACAACCGTAGCCAATATGCACTTAGCACTTACTCTGTGCCATGTACTGTGCTAAGGAGTTTACAAGCAATCCAATGAATTAAGTACTAGTATCCCCATTTACAGAGAAGGAAACAGACACAGAGGTTAATAACTTGACTTGCCTAATATGACAAAGAACATGAACCAAGGTGGTCGGGCTCCAGAATCTACTCTTAACCACACATTATTTCCAGGAGTCATAAGAAATACTTAACAATGGTTGATTCTGGGGAAGGAAACTAGATTACTGGGGAACAAGGTATGATGGAATCCTTCTGCACTTTGATTTTTTAAATTTTTTTTAAAGTTTTTTTTGATGTACACCATTTTTAAAGTCTTTATTGAATTCGTTACAATACTGCTTCTGTTTTATGTTTTGGTTTTTTGGCCACGAGGCACGTGGGATCTTAGCTCCCCAACCAGGGATGGAACCTGCACCCCCTGCATTGGAAGGCAAAGTCTTAACCACTGGACTGCCAGGGAATTCCCTTCTGCACTTTTAAATTGGTACCTTTTGAACAATAAACTACATTACCTGTTCAAAAAATAATTTAAAATAGCATATTTGTTAAGAGGGACTCGGAGGTATTATCAGCAAGTACTCAGAATAAAAAGTATACTGGTTTTATTTCCTGTGTATTCTTGATCACATAAACACTAACGATTTAACCTTTTGTCCTATCGTGGTGTGGATTACTCCGGTCAGCACCAATCGGAAAATCAAAAAGCCAAGAACAAAGTATGGAACAAAG
The DNA here is from genome assembly GCF_965194805.1 of Balaenoptera borealis. Lineage (NCBI taxonomy): Eukaryota > Metazoa > Chordata > Mammalia > Artiodactyla > Balaenopteridae > Balaenoptera > Balaenoptera borealis. Next base: position 57,245,658 of record NC_138868.1, read on the forward strand.
TCAAATACCAGGAAAAATATAGGTGGTTAGTAAAGTCTAACACTGCTCTATTTATAATGAAAATAGTTGGGGCAGGCCAAAAGAAGAGAAGGCCAAACGATATTGAGTTCTTTGAGTAGGAACTGAGTTTATACATGTTGGTATGCTAAGCACCTAGCAAAGTGCCAGAGACAAGTAATTGCTCCATAAATGCTTGTTGACCAAAAGAGTGAGGTCAAGTGTGAGTGAGGGGATCAGCAATGAGAAGAAGCACGAGGAGCCATCAAAGCTTCTAGCAAAGTGTCATGGCATTGCTGGTCTAAAAGATATCTTTAGAGCACATTTAGTGTCATGTTTGTTTTCAAACAAAGGTACTGATAAGCAGGTACTATTACAGAAATAAATTATTTCCTATATTAACTTTTTAAACTATATTGCTTATAAATAATTCTCCATTACTTTTCTAGCACAACTGTAAATAGGTGTTTACTGCGGTTTTTCTTTAGTATCACCATCAGCTGAACACTCACAAGTATTCTAAACAACACAAAAGGGAGAGAATGTATTTTCAATACAGTATATGGTTGTAAGTTTAAAGTAGATTAGAGGAAATTTTTCATTTTCTTCAGAAATGTGAACTGACCACTATGATTCTATCTTCCTCCTATCCACTCCCACTCACAAACACGTAATTTGTAGATATCCTATATAATCAAATACCATTTTTGACTAAATATAAAAGACATCTATTCTCTGCCTACCTTCCCAACAGCAAATCCCTAATTCTGACGTCCATCAAACAGAAAGATTTAGAAAAGATGATGAGACAGTATCATCAATATAATCTTCTGATCACTGAAAAAAATAGCTCTTCAACGTCATCTTTTTCACCTTTCTCAAGACTGTGCCTCACTTAGTTCCAAAGGAGGCATCTCTCCATATATTCTCTCATATACCTTTCTGCTCTCTAACAAATCTCTAGTTACCTCTGGGACAGCTTCATTTCCTTCTCTCTTTATGCTTGCAAGTCTTAAAATGATCCAAACCCACATCAAGCACTGTGAGAGTCACAAGTAAAAATTAAACATAATACTAAAAAATGCTATGTTTTACTTATTTTTAAAAGTTCCTGAAGCAAAACATTGAGCTGGGTGATGGCATCTGGTTGCTTATAGTATCATTCTCTGTGCTTTTCTGTATGTTTAAAGTTACAAAAAACCACAGATCAGTATTTCCAGCTCTTAAAAATGCACAGCATATTACTGTGTGATCCCCACAAGTGCCAATACTTTTCATTCTCCTATTTTCTTCAAGCATAAAATATTTTACTTTATTCAGGTTCACTGTTTTGTTCTGTCTAATTACTAGTGTTCTGTAAGTTTACATTAATAGTTGTAGTATTTTTATCTATATGATGCATTAAATAGTCTCATGGCTGTGCTGTGAATATAATTATTATATATTTCTGTAAGGGAAAAAGAATTCTAAGATCCAAAATAACCAACTTAAAAATAAACTTTCCAAATCTCTGATTATATTTCTGCTATATCTTAAAAAAAAAGAAAACTAAATTAAGCTAAACATAATTTAAGAAATAAAATAAAAATTAAAGTGTTTTATGCACTGTCAAAAAACCCATAATGACAAAAATCAGTAAGCCTGAGGCAAGTAATGAGATACCAAAGTATTCTGGTTGGTTTATGTTAAAAAATATTTTACACAATAAATGAAAGCTCTAATTCCAAAAATCTATTTCACTGTATAGTACTTTAAAAAACGTTTTTATATTCTACTATTTTTCCCAAATTAGAGAAAATACTAAAGGGCTTTACTAAATACTAAAGAAATATGTTGAAGATGGGATAAGAGTAAGATGAAAAATTACCGCAGCATTATTATCCTGATATTCCTTGGGAAAAAACATATATTCACACATGGTAATCAAACTGGCAAAAATTAAAGACAAAGAAAAATTACTGAAAGCAGCAAGGGAAAAACGACAAATAACATATAAGGGAACTCCCATAAGGTTAACATCTGATTGCGCAGCAGAAACTCTACAAGCCAGAAGGGAGTGGCATGATATACTTAAAGTGATGAAAGGGAAGAACCTACAACCAAGATTACTCTACCCAGCAAGGATCTCATTCAGATTCGATGGAGAAATCAAAAGCTTTACAGACAAGCAAAAGCTAAGAGAATTCAGCACTACCAAACCAGCTCTACAACAAATGCTGAAGGAACTTCTCTAAGTGGGAAACACAAGAGAAGAAAAGGACCTACAAAAACAAACCCAAACAATTAAGAAAATGGTCATAGGAACATACATATCGATAATTACCTTAAACATGAATGGATTAAATGCTCCAACCAAAAGACACAGGCTTGCTGAATGGATACAAAAACAAGGCCCATATATGTGCTGTCTACAAGAGACCCACTTCAGACCTACGGACACATACAGACTGAAACTGAGGGGATGGAAAAAGATATTCCATGCAAATGGAAATCAAAAGAAACCTAGAGTAGCAATACTCATATCAGATAAAATACTTTAAAATAAAGAATGTTACAAGAGACAAGGAAGGACACTACATAATGATCAAGGGATCAATCCAAGAAGAAGATATAACAATTATAAATATATATGCACCCAACATAGGAGCACCTCAATACATAAGGCAACTGCTAACAGCTCTAAAAGACGAAATCGACAGTAACACAATAATAGTGGGGGACTTTAACACCTCACTTACACCAATGGACAGATCATCCAAACAGAAAATTAATAAGGAAACAGAAGCTTTAAATGACACAATAGACCAGATAGATTTAATTGATATTTATAGGACATTCCATCCAAAAACAGCAGATTACACTTTCTTCTCAAGTGTGCATGGAACATTCTCCAGGATACATCACATCTTGGGTCACAAATCAAGCCACAGTAAATTTAAGAACAATGAAATCATATCAAGCATCTTTTCTGACCACAACGCTATGAGATTAGAAATGAATTACAGGGAAAAAAACGTAAAAAACACAAACACATGGAGGCTAAACAATATGTTACTAAATAACCAAGAGATCACTGAAGAAATCTAAGAGGAAATCACAAAAAACCTAGAGACAAATGACAATGAAAACATGATGATCCAAAACCTATGGGATACAGCAAAAGCAGTTCTAAGAGGGAAGTTTATAGCTATACAAGCCTACATCAAGAAACAAGAAAAATCTCAAATAAACAATCTAAACTTACACCTAAAGGAACTAGAGAAAGAAGAACAAACAAAACCCAAAGTTAGCAGAAGGAAAGAAATCATAAAGATCAGAGCAGAAATAAATGAAACAGAAACAAAGAAAATAATAGCAAAGATCAATAAAACTAAAAGCTGGTTCTTTGAGAAGATAAACCAAATTGACAAACCATTAGCCAGACTCATCAAGAAAAAAAGGGAGAGGACTCAAATCAATAAAATTAGAAATGAAAAAGGAGAAGTTACAACAGACACTGCAGAAATACAAAGCATCCTAAGAGACTACTACAAGCAACTCTATGCCAATAAAATGGACAACCTGGAAGAAATGGACAAATTCTTAGAAAGGTATAACCCTCCAAGACTGAACCAGGAAGAAACAGAAAATATGAATAGACCAATCACAAGCAATGAAATTGAAACTGATTAAAAATCTTCCAACAAACAAAAGCCCAGGACCAGATGGCTTCACAAGTGAATTCTATCAAACATTTAGAGAAGAGCTAACACCCATCCTTCTCAAACTCTTCCAAAAAATTGTGGAGGAAGGAACACTCCCAAACTCATTCTATGAGGTCACCATCACCCTGATACCAAAACCAGACAAAGATACTACAAAAAAAGAAAATTACAGACCAATATCTCTGATGAATATAGATGCAAAAATCCTCAACAAAATACTAGCAAACAGAATCCAACAACACATTAAATGGATCATACACCATGATCAAGTGGGATTTATCCCAGGGATGCAAGGATTCTTCAATATACACAAATCAATGTGATACACCATATTAACAAATTGAAGAATAAAAACCATATGATCATCTCAATAGATGCAGAAAAAGCTTTTGACAAAATTCAACACCCATTTATGATAAAAACTCTCCAGAAAGTGGGCACAGAGGGAACCTACCTCAACATAATAAAGGCCATATATGACAAACCCAAAGCAAACATCATTATCAATGGTGAAAAACTGAAAGCACTTCCTCTAAGATCAGGAACAAGACAAGGATGTCCACTCTCACCACTATTATTCAACATAGTTTTGGAAGTCCTAGCCACAGCAATCAGAGAAGAAAAAGAAATAAAAGGAATACAAATTGGAAAAGGAGAAGTAAAACTGTCACTGTTTGCAGATGACATGATACTATACATAGAGAATCCTAAGGATGCCACCAGAAAACTACTAGAGCTAATCAATGAATTTGGTAAAGTTGCAGGATACAAAATTAATGCACAGAAATCTCTTGCATTTCTATACACTAATGATGAAAAATCTGAAAGAGAAGTTAAGGAAACACTCCCATTTACCACTGCAACAAAAAGAATAAAATCCCTAGGAATAAACCTATCTAGGGAGACAAAAGACCTGTATGCAGAAAACTATAAGACACTGATGAAAGAAATTAAAGATGATACCAACAGATGGAGAGATATACCATGTTCTTGGATTGGAAGAATCAATATTGTGAAAATGACTATACTACCCAAAGCAATCTACAGATTCAATGCAATCCCTATCAAATTACCAAAGGCATTTTTTATGGAACTAGAACAAAAAAATCTTAAAATTTGTATGGAGACACAAAAGATCCCAAATAGCCAAAGCAGTCTTGAAGGAAAAAAACGGAGCTGGAGGAATCAGACGCCCTGACTTCAGACTATACTACAAAGCTACAGTAATCAAGACAATATGGTACTGGCACAAAAACAGAAACAGATCAATGGAACACGATAGAAAACCCAGAGATAAACCCATGCACCTATGGTCAACTAATCTATGACAAAGGAGGCAAGGACATACAATGGAGAAAAGACAGTCTCTTCAATAAGTGGTGCTGGGAAAACTGGGCAGCTACATGTAAAAGAATGAAACTAGAACACTCCCTAACACCATACACAGAAATAAACTCAAAATGGATGAGAGACCTAAATGTAAGACCGGACGCTATAAAACGCTTAGAGGGAAACATAGGAAGAATGCTCTTTGACATAAATCACAGCAGGATCTTTTATGATCCACCTCCTAGAGTAATGGAAATAAAAACAAAAATAAACAAATGGGACCTCATGAAACTTAAAAGCTTTTGCACAGCAAAGGAAACCATAAATAAGACGAAAAGACAACCCTCAGAATGGGAGAAAATATTTGCAAATGAATCAACGGACAAAGGATTAATTTCCCGAATATATAAACAGCTCATGCAGCTCAATATTAAAAAAACAAACAACCCAATCCAAAAATGGGCAGAAGACCTAAATAGACATTTCTGCAAAGAAGACATACAAATGGCCAAGAAGCACATGAAAAGCTGCTCAACATCACTAATTATTAGAGAAATGCAAATCAAAACTACAATGAGGTATCACCTCACACCAGTTAGAATGGGCATTATCAGAAAATCTACTAACAACAAATGCTGGAGAGGGTGTGGAGAAAAGGGAACCCTCTTGCACTGCTGGTGGGAATCTAAATTGATACAGCCACTATGGAGAAAAGTATGGAGGTTCCTTAAATAATTAAAAATAGAATTACCGTATGACCCAGCAATCCCACTACTGGGCATATACCCAGAGAAAACCATAATTCAAAAAGACACATGCACCTCAATGTTCGTTGCAGCACTATTTACAGTAGCCAGGTCATGGAAGCAACCTAAATGCCTATGGACAGACAAATGGATAAAGAAGATGTGGTACATATGTACAATGGAATATTACTCAGCCATAAAAAGGAACGAAATTGGGTCATTTGTTGAGACGTGGATGGATCTAGAGACTGTCATACAGAGTGAAGTCAGAAAGAGAAAAACAAATATCGTATATTAACGCATGTATGTGGAACCTAGAAAAATGGTACAGATGAACTGGTTTGCAGGGCAGAAACTGAGACACAGATGTAGAGAACAAACGTATGGACACCAAGGGGGGAAAGAGGTGGGGGAGTGGAGGTCGTGGTGTGATGAATTGGGCGATTGGGATTGACATGTATTCACTGATGTGTATTAAATTGATGACTAAGAAGAAAAAAAAACCCAACATATACTCACATCACACTATCTGCCACAATGTAAATAAAAATTCTGCAACTTATCTCTGATTGACGCAATTACAGATGGTCCTCTATGGTCTGATTTACAATTTTTCGACTTGGCAGTGGTGTGAAAGCAATACGCATTCAGTAGATACCGTACTTCAGAATCTGAGTTTTGCTCTTTTCCCTGCTAGTATGATACTCATGATGCTGGCAGCAGCTGCAGCTTTCAGTCAGCCACACGATCATGAGGGTAAAAAACGGATACACTTAACCATTTTGTACCCGCAAAACCACTGTTTTTCACTTTCAGTACAATATTAAATAAATTACATGAGATATTCAACACTTTATTATAAAACAGGCTTTGCGTTAGATGATTTTGCCCAACTATGGACGTAACCCCATTGTAAGTAGAAAAAGATCTGTATATGGCCACCAAGCTGACCTACCACCACTTACTTTAGTGATTTGAGATAGTATCTTTATATATTTCCACATGAACTTGGGTATATTTCTGAGCTTTCAGTTTTATCCCATTGGTTTATTTGTGTACTGATATCACACCATTTTAATTTAGAGGCTTTATAGTATATTTTAATTCCTGGTTACTCAAGCATTTTTGATGACTGTATTCCTTAGCATTAACATGGACACTTTTCCAAGGTTTCTCCACTGATAAATAAATTTGTGTCTCATCTCAAATATAGATATCTCCCATATTTCCAGGTTCTACTTCAATTCATTTTTCAGTTCAATAAGTATTTACAGAGTGACTAGTATGTGCCAGGTACCAGGCTAAATGCAGGAATACAATAATGAGTAAGAGACAATGTCCCTAAGGAACTCCAATAATTTTAAATTTCATGGGTCAATACTTTGAAACAAAAGTTATTTAACATGAAGCTTTGACCTACAGTTTTTGAAACTTGTAAATATGTCTGAAGGAGGTTACATTGACAAAGTCCTAATTTATTCACTCACTTATCAACTGCTCTGTTAACAGCCTGAAGGAACTTACAAAACTTTCCCCAAGTTTCCTATCTCTTTAGGTGTACCAACATTGCAGGAAAAACTGGCTCATAGATTGCTAAAAAAAAAAAAACCTAACTGCTGCTCATTTTAATGGCTGAATATGGAGGTACAAACCGTGTGATCCATAGAAAATAACTCACAAGCAGTATCCTGGCCAAGCATGCTGAAAAGCCAGTTAATACCATACACATCTATTAGAATGGCCAAAATCCAGAACACTGACAACACCAAATGCTACCAAGGATGCAGAGCAACAGGAACTCTCTCTCATTCATTGCTGGTGGGAATGTGAAATGGCACAGCCACTTTGGCAGTTCCTTACTAAACATACTCTTGCCATACGATCCAGCAATTGCATGCCTTGGTATTTACCCAAAGGAGTTGAAAACTTATGTCCACACAAAAACCTGCACACAGATGTTTACAGAGGTTTTATTCATAACTGCCAAAACTTGGACGCAACCAAGATGTGCTTCAGTAAATGAATAAATAAACTGTGATAAATTCAGATAATGGAACATTATTCAATGCTAAAAAGAAATGAACTATCAAGACATGAAAAGACATGGAAGAAACAAATACATATTACTAAGTGAAAGAAGCCAATCTGAAAAGGCTACATACTATATGATTCCAACTATACAACATTCTGAAAAGGGCAAAACTATGGAGATAGTAAAAAGGTCAGTGGTTGCCAGGAGTTAGGGAAAAGAGAAGGATGAACAGGTAGAACATGGAGGTGGAGGATTTTTTGAGCAGTGAAACTATTATGTATGATACTATAATGGTGGATATATCTCATTATGCATTTGTCCAAACACATAGTGAACCATAATGTAAACTATGGACTTCTGATGAATAATGATGTGTCGATGTAGAGTCATCAATTGTAACAAACGTACCACACTGGTGGATGTTGATAATGGGGGAGGCTAAGCATGGGTGGGGGCAGGGGCTATATGGGAAATATTTGTATCTTCACTCAGTTTTGCTGTCAACCTAAAATTGCTCTAGGGACTTCCCTGGCAGTCCACTGGTTAAGACTCCATGCTTCCAATGCAAGGGGCATGAGTTCGATCCCCGGTCAGGGAACTAAGATCCCACATGCCATGCGGCACTGCCAAAAAAAAAAAAAAAAATCGCTCTAAAAAGTAAAGTCTGTTTAAAAAAAGCCAGTAGACATATGGATCTCTGTGATCAACATGCTATATCCTTCATCTGCCAAGAGAAATGGTCTCTTTTCTATGAGTCTCAGCAAATGTAAACAATAGAGAGATAAAGAATTCTTCAGGGCTTCCCTGGTGGCATGGTGGTTAAGAACCCACCTGCTAATGCAGGGAACACGGGTTCGAGCCCTGGTCTGGGAAGATCCCACGTGCCGCGGAGCAACTAAGCTCATATGCCACAACTACTGAGCCTGCACTCTAGAGCCCATGAGCCACAACTACTGAAGCCCACGTGCCTAGAGCCTGTGCTCTGCAATGAGAAGCCACCACAATGAGAAGCCTGTGCACCGCAACAAAGAGTAGCCCCCGCTCGCCGCAACCAGAGAAAGCCTGCGCGCAGCAACGAAGTCCCAACGCAGCCAAAAATAAATAAATAAATAATAAATAAATAAATTTATTAAAAAAAAGGAACTCTTCAGACACAATGCATGTAGCACCAGGAAGCTGAGGAGGTTGTTTGCATTCATACAGGATACAACTTGATCATTACTCTGGCTTCTTTACTGCAAAGATAAACCTCAGAAATAGGAATGTGGGGGGTTTTGTTTTTATTTTTTTAACTTTTTAAATGTGCCCAGAGGTTTCAGAATTAAATGATAGAACCAATAATTAAATAAATACTGAGGAACAGGGCTGACTTAATTATCACCATATTATCTAAAACATTCCTTATTAGGAACTTTGAAGCATACTATACTAGCAATAAGGAATATAATCTCACTTGATATAAACAAAAAATTCAATTTCTAAACATGTTCAAACTCTAGAAAAAGCAGTTTTTTGATGCAGGGGTAGCGAGGTTTAACACATTTAAAAAGTTGATAATAATTTACGTATGAAACACAAATAGTCTGTTTCTACTAAAAGCAATTTGCTGAAATACCACTAAAAACCTTATAATCTGCTCTTTTTTCTATAACTTTTCTGTTGTGACATACAATACACTAATGCAGAAAAGGAAAAAGTACACCTCAATGATTTATCACAAAATTAATGCCTATGTGACTACCGCCCAGATCACAAGATAGAAGAGTAACAACATCTCAGGAGACTCTAGTGTCCCTTCCCCCAACAATTCCTCTTTCCTTCCCAAAGATAACTATTAATCTGACCACCAAAACATTATATTACTTTTCTAAGAAGAGCAAACTAAACTCAAAGCTAGCAGAAGAAAGGAAATAACAAAGATCAGAATGGAAAGAAATGAAAGAAAAACTAAAAAGACAATAGAAAAAAATAAAATTAAGAGCTGTGTTTTTAAAAAGATAAACAAAACAGACAAACCATTAGCTAGACTTACCAAGAAGAAAAGAGAGAGGACTCAATAAATAAAATTAGTACATAAATACAAAGGCTCATAAGAGACTATGAACAATTATGCACTGAAAAATTGGACAACCTAGAAGAAATGGATAAATTCCCAGAAACATACAACCTTCCAAGACTGAATCAAGGAGAAACAGAAAATCTGAACAAAGTAATTACTAGTAGAAAAGATCGAACCAATAATCAAAAACCTCCCAACAAAGAAAAGTCAAGGACTAGATGGCTTCACTGGTGAATTCTATCAAACACCGAAAGAATACCAATACTTCTCAAACTCCTCCAAAAATAAGAGGAGGAAACACTTCCAAACTCATTTTACAAGGGCAACATTACCCTGATAATACCAAAGCCAGGTAAGGACACTACAAGAAAAGAAAATTACAGGCCAATATCCTTGATGAACATAGGTGTAAAAATCCTTAACAAAATATTAGCAAACCAAATGCAACAGTACTTTGAAAGAATCATACACCATGATCAAGTGGGGTTTATTCCAGGGATGCAAAGGTGGTTCAACATCTGCAACTCAATCAAGGTTTTCTCAATAGATACAGAAAAAGCATTTGATAAACTTCAACATCTTTTCATGATAAAAACTCTCAACAACGTGGGTATAGAAGGAATGTACCTCAACATAATAATGGCCATATATGAAAAGCCTACAACTAACATCAAACTCAATGCTGAAATGCTGAAAGTGTTTTCTCTAAGATCAGGAACAAGACAAGGAAGACCACTCTCACCACTTTTATTCAGCATAGTCCTGGAAATCCTAGCCAGCACAAGTAGGCAAAAAAAACCCAAAAGGCACCCAAATCAGAAAGGAAGAAGTGAAATTGTTACTATTTGCAGATGACATATTACATATAGAAAATCCGAAAGACTTCACCAAAAAGCTGTTAGAATAGATGAATTCAATAAAGTTGCAGGATACAAAATAAATACACAAAAATCTGTTGCATTTCTATACACCAACAACTATCAGAGGGAAAAAAAGTAGTCCCATTTACAGTTGCATCAAAAAGAATAAAATACCTGGGAATAAATTTAACCAAGGAGGTAAAAGATCTGTACACTGAAAACTGAGACATTGATGAAAGAAACTGAAGACACAAAAAAACTGAATGATATTCTGTGCTCATGGATATGAAAAATTAACATTGTTAAAATGCCCATAATATCTAAAGTGACCTACAGATTCAATGTGATCCCTATCAAAATTCCAATGGTATTTATCACAGAAACAGAAAAAACAATCCCAACATTTGATGGAACCACCAAAGACCCTGATTAGCCAAAGCAACCTTGAGAAAGAAGAACAAAGCTGGAGGTGTCATGCTTTCTGATTTCAAACTATATTACAAAGCTTTCAAAACAGAATGGTATTGGCATAAAAACAGACATATAGATCAATGGAACAGGACAGCCCAGAAATAAACTCATGTATATAAGATCAATTAATTTGACAAGAATATACAATGGGGAAAGGACAGTCTCTTCAATAAATGGTGTTGGAAAAACTGGACAGACACATGCAAAAGAATGCAACTGGACTCCTAGCTTACACCATATACAAAAATTAACTCAAAATGGATTAAAGGCACAAAAGTCAACCCCGAGTTAAAAAAAAAAAAAGAATTAAAGACTTGAATGTAAGACCTGAAACCATAAAACTCCTAGAACTTCAACACAGGCAGAAAAGTTCTTGGCATTGGTCTTGACAATGATTTTTCGGATTTGACACCAAAACCAAAAATAAACAAGTGAGACTACATCAAACTACAAAGCTTCTGCACAGAAAAGGAAACCACCAACAAAATGAAAAGGCAATCTACAGAATGGGAGAAAATATTTTCAAACCACATATCTGATAAAGGATTAATATCCAAAATACACTAGGAACTCATATAACTCAACAGCAAAAAATAAGTAACATATAAATAAGTGAACTAAAAAATAGCAAAAGGACCTAAATAGACATTTTTCCAAAGACAACATACAAATGGTCAACAGGCACAAGAAAAGATGCTCAACATCACTGATCATCAGTGAAATGAAAATCAAAACCACAGTGAGATACCCCCTCACACCTGTTAGGATGTGTACTGTCAAAAATGTAAGAGCTAAGTGCTGGGGAGAACATGGAGAAAAGGGAACCCATATACACTGCTGGTGGGAATTTAAACTGGTACAGCCACCATGGAAAACAGTACAGAGGTTCCTCATGAAATTAAAAATACCATGTAATCCAACAACCCCACTTCTGGGTCTATATCTCAAAGTTTTCCAAAGGAAACAAAATCATGATCTCAAAGAGAGAGCTCTATTCCCATATTCATAAAAGCATTATTCACAATAGCCAAGGTATGGAAACAACGTGTCTGTCAACAGGTGAATGGAAGAAAATATGAGATACACACACACACACACACACACACACACAAAAACACAGTGGAATATTATTCACTCTTAAAGAAGAAGGAAATCCTGTCATTTACAATGATATGGATGAACCTGGAAGGCACCATGCTAAGGGAAATAAGCTAGACAGAGAAAGACAAATACCTCATGCTATCACTTATACGTAGAATCTTAAAAAAAAAAAAAAAGAAAAAAGAAAAAAAAAAAAAAGGTCAAACTCAGAAACTGAGAGTAGGAATGTTGTTGCCGGAGCTAGGTGGAGAAAATAGGGAGAGGTGGGTAAAAGGGTAAAAACTTTCAGTTATAAGATGAATAAGGTCTGAGGATCTAATGTACACACAGTGACTATAGTTGATAAACACTATACTATACAAGTGAAATTTGCTTAGAGAGTGAATGTAAATGTTCCCCCCTCGAAAGAAAAAGGGAAATGTGTGGGGTAGTGGACATGTTAATTAAGTCAACTGAGGGAATCCTTTCACAAAGTGTAAGTACATCAAATCACCATGATGTAAAATTTAAATATCTTAAAATTTTGTCAACTGTACCTGAATAAAGCTGGGGGAAAAAACCCCTTTATATTACTTTTCTGTTTCTGACTTAATATAAAGGCAATCATATAGTATGTTTGACTTTATTCACTCAAAATTTTAGTTCTGAGTCTCATCCATGCTGTTGTCTGTTACTGTAGTTCATTCATTTTTGTGGTAGTAGGGTATTCCATTGTATGATTTTATTACAATATATGTATTCTGCTGCTGATAGACATTTGGACTGGTTCCAGCTTGAAACCAGTATGAATAATGCTAACGTACATTTTTGTAAATACCTAGTGATATGCATTTGTATGGAGTAGAATTGCTGAGTCATTGGGTATGGATGTCTCTGACAGAGTAGATTACGCCAAACTGTTTCCCAAAGTAGCTACACCAATGTCCTTTGCCACCAGCAGTACATACACTGCATTATATCAAAATAGTGATTCTCAATATGTGGTTTGTGGTTACCTGGGGTTTTCCAAGATCCTTTCAGGAGGTTTGTGAGGCCAAAACTATTGTCATAATAATAGTATAATAAGTTACTTCTCTTTGTCACTGTGTTGATATTTGCACTGATGGTGCAACAATCGTGGGTAAAACTGCTGGTTTCTCAGTTCAAATCATGGCAGGGGACTAAATTGGTACTATAGTCATTGTACGTATTCCTCACCACCATGTGCTCACAATGAAAAAAAAAAAGCCAGCTTCACTAAAGAATGTCTCTGAAGAAGCTGTTTCAATAATTAATTTTATTAAATCTTGACCTTTAGTACATTGTCTTTGTAATAGTTGGTGTGACAAAACAGGAAGTACACATAAAGCCCTTGTCTGCATGGTGAAGTACAACTCTGTCTCAAGCAAAAGCACTTGTATAATTGTTTGTGCTGAGAGCTGAGCAAGCTTCTTTATAGCATGGAACACCATTTTTTACTTGAAAGAGTGACTGACATGGTTATTCAGTCTTGGATACTTGGCTGACGTTTTCTCAGAAATGACTGAAGGGAACCTATTGCCATAAGGAAAACAAATGACAGCATTTTTTTTTACCAATGATATAATTTGAGCTTTGAAGCAAAAACTGAGATTTTGGAAAATGTGAATCTGCCACTGTGAACGTGATAGCTTCCCAACCTTTAAAGACTTTCATGATGAGACTGAGAGTGTTATTAATGAATATAAATGTTTAAAAGATCTGCATAACTCAGAGAATCAGTATTTTGCAAATAACAACGTACGATGCTACAAAATTACACATGGGTTAAAGAGTCAGTCAAATTTTAAGCTAAATCAAAGGATTTCAATGTAACATTGTATGAAAGCATCAAAATATATTTGTTATGGTATGAACTGGGAGGAGTATTCCAGGCACAAGCAACAGCAAGCAGTGATCAGTACCTTAAGGTACCAGTACAGATCCCACATTGTAACTAATCTTTAAGAAACCACCATTTGTTGAGTTGTGGTATAGTATCACAGAACAGCCACAATCATCTAAAAAGGCTATCAGAACACTCCTCCTTTTTCCAGCTACATACCTGTATGTAGCTAGATTTTCTTAATACACTTCAACCAAAATAACATACTGCAACAGACTGAAGGCAGACACAACTAAGAGAATCCAGATGTCTTATACTAGACAGATATTAATGAAATGTGCAAATATGTATAACAATACCACTCTTCTAATTCTTTTTGTTTTAGAAAATATATTTATTTTTCACAGAAATATTTTATTTATGCGAAAATATAATGAACTGATTAATTTTAGGTGAGGTGATATTTACTTTTTTTCCCTCAGCTTTGATATCTAATATGGCAAATATCAATAGACTATAACTCATGTAAATGAAAGCTCTTCAGGGTCCTCCATAACTTTTTAGTGCAAAGCAGTCTGGAGAACTGCTGAACCCAAACAATCTGTCTCCCCTCAACAGGATGCAAAGTGAGTTTCTTAACACAATCAAGGCATACACAAAACTTTAATAAATAGAAGATGCCCAAACAGAAGAAATTACAGGCAGAAGTTTCAGAGTCTCATAGATTGAAAATCTCCAATCAAACTTCAAGCTTCCTGAGAGAATAATCTTTATAAAACTTAAATTTTGACTACTCTGAAAACAGTACAGAAATCCCTTGATGGTTCCCCATAGCCTCCCTTGAACTGGCATTTAAAAAACTTCATTTTCTGGCATTTACCATTCTAAAGCTTTCTCTCTCTAACATACTAGTCATGTTTAACTGCAAAATGTTCTCACTAACCTCTGGGTTATTGTACACAGTACATTGCTCCCCTACCCAGAAGTCCTCTCTTCTATTCACATGGCTAACTCTTACTTGTCTTCAAGATTCAGCTCATGAAATCACTTATCCATGAAGCCTTCTTACTGCTAACAGCCACCCCTAATGCCTACTCTGTGCCTAGGCTAGGACAGATGACCCTCTTATGTACTTCTGTAATAACCTATATATACATATCATTCATTCATCCTGGAATTGTGCTAAACCGTGGAGACAGAGCAATAAATAAGACAGCTCTCTTTGAGAGCTTACATTGATTGTCTAATGGGGAAGAAAGAAAATGAACATACAAACTATTAAAGAAGCAAGATAATTACAAATTGGGATAAGGGAGTCAGGGATGGGGGAAGTGGGAAGGGCAGCACTCCGAAGCAGCAACATGCAAGCAAGAACCTGAAGGATGAGAAATGTATTTGCTATACTCAGAACTGGGAATATTCCAGGTAGGTTACCGTAGCTTGAGAAGCTCAGGCATTAGAGAGAGTTAAAAGAGTTGGCTGGGGAGGTAGGCAGGAGTAAGATCATCATAGTGCCTTTATAGATCAAGATAAGCAGTTTAGGTTTTATTTCAAGAACACAGAGTAACCACTGAAATGTTTTAAGCTGGGTTGTGGCACTATGTGTATTAAGATTATGCTAGTGTCTGAATGGAGAATAGATAATAGGGGGATAAGAGTGTAAGTGGGGAGACTAATCACAAGACAAGAAAAGATAGTGGCTTGAGTAAGACAGGTAACATTGGAAATAGAAATGGAGAGACTGAGGGTTTATGTTGAGATAAGTCAACAGGATTTACCAATAAATTAGATATGGGGTTGGGGAAGACAGGCGGGGAAACATGAATTAAGCTTCACTTCTAGGTTTTTTACTCAAGCAATTGAGTGGATAGCAGTGACTTTTGCTGAGGTGGGAAGGACTGGAAGAGAAAGAGGCTTTGGAGGGAAAAAATCTAGAATTATATTTGACATATTATATATGAATGCATATTAAACATCTTAGGAAAAATGTCAAATAGGCAGTTGATTCTATAAATCTGGAGCTCAGAGAGAGAGGCTGGGGCTGGATATACATTTGTAGTCATCAGTATGTAGATGGTATAAAACCTTGGAACTGGGTGAGATGACTGGGGGAGAAATTATAGATTAGTGTTTCTCAACAGTGATGATAATGTTACCTAGCAAATATTTTGGAAATCTGTAGGGGCATTTAGCGGGCAGGAGTCAGGGTTATCCTCTAATATGTACAAAGTCCTACATAACTAAGACCTGCAATCTCCCAACTTTCTAATGTTTTGCTAGACATTTATGTAGGTGATCAGTACAAAATTATCAACCCAACAATGCAGATTTGAGCTGCCTGATAAACACAGTCATTACTTTTATCTAGTTTATATATCGGGTTTCAGTGTAAGATGCTGTTTGGAAAAGACTTTAGAGCAAAAACATTTGAAAATCACAATGGATGATTTTAAAGTTCCTCCTACTCTAATATTCTATGATTCAACTAACCTTTCCCTGATCATATAAAGTTTATTAGTATAGTATAACAATTTAACCCAGTCTTTCTCTATCTGTACAATAGAAAAAATTTTTTTGCTAGGTTGTTTTGCCAATGGAAGACAGAAAATACAGAACCAAGAAAAGGGAAACCAAGAACTACTAAATATTTTTAGATGTGTGTATCCCCCACTGAGTTTCATATTATGGGGCTCTAAAATCATCCCTAGTTCTTTGAGGTCTTCCAAGAAAATACTAAATAAATATTTTGAATTGCCTTCCAGTTGTCTGACTCTGTCTCCTTGTAAAATATGTAGCAAGGAGAGAGTAAGCAGCAGTTAACTGAATAGTGGAAAGCAATATAGTCAACAATGGAAAATATATTTATTTGACCTCCATAGTTACTGAAGCACCTACATCCTGTTTTACCTCCTTTTACTCTTTTCCCATCTTCGACTTTGTCCCCCCACATTTCCCCCTATTCTGTTTACTCATAATCCCAGAGAGGAAAAGTTGAGAACAGAACGCATGAAGATGAAGCACGGCACAGAAACTTAAGAGGTCTCAAATCAAAACAGCATGCCATTGCCCTGTTTTCCCTAATCTGCAATTTCCCTTAAAGAGCACGAAGGAAAGAGAGAGTACTCACCATCTGTAAGCACCACATAACCAGTGAATATCCTGTTTTCTTTCCTTACCCCAATTAAGGGATAATAGAGAGGCTATGCCTTTTGTGATACAGATAATAAAGAATCAAAGAAGCTTTGAGTTAGATGAGACCTTAACAGAATGTCCCTTTTATTAAAAAACTAAACAAAACAAAACCTGAAAGCTTAAAAATGTTGTGTTAAATGTTAAGCCAAATGTCATACAAAAGCAGTTTTTTGCAAGACCCGTAGTAGATTCCAGATTTCTCAGCTTCCAGAACCATCGTATTTCTAATATATGAGGTTGCTCCCTATTTTCTTTTCCTGTGCAGTAGAAATATTGCTATTGGACTCAAAAAGCTTTTTAAAAAGAAGTGTTAGTCTCTTGTAAGTATGGAATTCTGATCATATAAAACAAACCACAGGAACTTAATCTGTCATACAGTCCCCAAAGATTTGTGGTAAATTTTATGTTCCCCATCAAGCTACGTCTCAAAGGGGGCTGCCATCATGCTATAGGAACTGCACTGGCATGCCATCAGGCTGCACCTCATAGATGAAAACTAACACCAGGGGAAACAGGCTCAATTAACTGCATCCTACTTGGCTGGTTTTGTTGGTTTCGAGATGCTCCTGTTATTAACAAGCCATGTAAGTAGGCCTTTCACTAATCTAATAATTTCCAACAAGTCTGGTTTATGTTTCCATACTTTACAGTTGCTACAAATATGTGTATCTTGGTGTACACTGAACTTCTAGTATAAAAATAATCTTTCTTAAAATAAGGATCCATTTACATTCCAGAACACCCACTAACTAGAACACCCACTCTTAGCCCTGAGAAAGGTTTCATTTTGGCAACTATGTGATCAGTAGGAAAGGAAGTTATTAGCTTAAACTGTTTGTAAACAGTCTGCTTTCCTGCTGAGCAGCCTGAGAAAGAAAGAAGCAGCAAAGAACCAACAGAAGAGATCTGGAGTCTGCAAGATTAGAGGGTGAAGCTAGGGCAAAACAAAAGGTGAATAGACAATGCTGCCTTATTATTATTATTTTTTCTTTTAAGAAAGAAACAATGCAAATTGCTGAAAGTCAAATTTGCTCCCAAATGTAAAGGGGTCAGGGAAAATGTACCAAACATTTTCTTCATTATCATTCAAAAACTGTTAATTTTGTCTTACTAGTTGTCAGACTGGGGCTACAAAGATGAATATGATATGGTCCCAGTTCCACTAACTATCCTCTCATCCCATTTTCTAGTTCTTCCGTGATAAGGGAAATCTGCTGTCCAAAGTTCCTAAACCACTCATACAAATCAACCAAATGAACATTTCCTACCACCTAAGTGTGATAAAGGAAAAAGTGAGAATCTTGGGAGGAGGAGGTGAGAGGGAATTATTCAAAGGCCAATTTGGAACATTACTTATCAGAAAAATTTCCCTTTAGCCTTCTCTGATCATGAAATATTGGTTCCAGATGTTTTTTCCAACACTTCAAAACTTCTTTTGTCCCCTCCTTTCTATTTTTACCATTACTTCAAGATCTGGTGCATATCACTTCACATCTAGATTTTACATCCATGGCCTGCTACCTCCTACTCTTCTCTCTCCCTCTTCTAACCTGGTCTTGCTGCTTTCCTTACGTCTTTCCCATGTTACAAATCCTCACTGGTTCTGCAATGTGTCCTCTACTCTGTCTTAACCTATCTTACCTTTCTGGGCTTCTTTCCTATTATTCTCCATTAAAAACACTCAGAAAGAGAAAAACATATTGACTATACTCTTCAAACCTAATTGATCTTGTTTCCCCATTTTGCCTTAGTCATCCTCACCCTGAGGGTCTACAGATGCTGTATATTCCTCCTGGAATGCACCTGCCCCTCTCCCCGCTGAGAAAGAATGTTTTACCAATCTTTCACCACTTAATTGTATACTGCTTTATAATGTTATTCAACTCTGTATGTACCCATCTACTCTACTGGAATATAAGGTCCTTCTTGGCAGGGACTATTTTATATTTCTTTTATCCCTGCTAAAGGATCTGGCTACCACTAAACACAGTAGGCACTTAATAAATACTTATAAAACAAAACTGCACTAAGCATCATGAATCCTTATCAAATTTCCTTCTATGAAAGCTGTTCCCTTATCTCCCATGCCTCCTTCCAATATAAAAGTTGAATCCAACCAACTATAACTAAAATGACATTTTCTTGCAGTTGCTGTGAGGTGCAAGCAAGTTATGACACTTGGACCAGAAAAGCTTGGTCATCCTTCACCTCTGGCTGTGGTACTTAAGGATAATCTACAAATTTCATCATTTTGATGCTATTCCAAAATTACCCAAAAAAGATTTACATCATATTTTGGGGGAATCAAAGTGTCTCCTGAGTCAAAAATTCCATGGAGCGACCTCTCTGGTGGCACAGTGGTTGGGAATCTGCCTGCCAGTGCAGGGGACATGGGTTCCAGCCCTGGTCCGGGAAGATTCCACGTGCCGTGGAGCAACTAAGCCCGTGCGCCACAACTACTGAGCCTGCACTCTAGAGCCTGCGAGCCACAACTACTGAGCCCACGTGCCACAATTACTGAGCCCACGCGCCTAGAGCCCGTGCTCCGCAACAAGAGAAGCCACTGAAATGAGAAGCCTGCACACCGCAATGAAGACCCTGCTCGCTGCAATTAGAGAAAGCCCGCGTGCAGCAACGAAGACCCAACACAGCCATAAATAAATAAATTAAATAAATAAATAAGTAAATTTCCATGGAATGCTCCCCTCAAGGATGGTATCCATAAAGTGAATGTACAATTTCCAACAAAAACCATTCCCCAAAACAATCAAATGGCACTGGCTCTGAAGAGTATAAGCTCAAAAGGCTTCCTAGTGTTTATGAAGCTGATATTTTCTTTCATTTATGAGTACTTAACTGAATTCTAATGAATTTTAATTTATGTACTAAGAACGTGCAAATTCATGTTAAAACAAAAAAGGAAAATCCACTTTCTACTTTAATTAGCAATGGAAACAAGCATTTGTAGAAAAAAAATAATCCCCTCCATATTAAAAGTTCAAAGGTCTCCAGCAGAGGTGAACTAGTTAACATAACTACTTCCGGGAAAATATAGGCCAAGAGTAGAGATAATAAAAACAAAAGAAAACAAAAATGTGCCCTGGTACTGATATGCAAAAACTACTTTATATTCAGAATCCAACCACATTTTAGAATCTACCATTTCAATTCTGGTCTAAATCACTATCATCTGTCCACCTGGATTACAGCATTAGACTCAACTGGTTTTTCTTCTTCTGTAGGTACCCACCCACCATTTATTCTCCATACAGCAGCCAGAATGATCTCATTAAGACACCAGTGATTTATGTTACTCCTTTTCTTAGAACTCTCCAATGACCTGCCATCTCATGCAGAGTTACAATTCTTATAATGGCCTGCAAAGTCCTGTATCTAAGATTCCTAGTGGAAATGTTTCTGATTATCACTGTGATTAAGGAGAGGTTTTGCAGTTTAGTGGGTACTATCAGAGTTCCAAATATCCCATGGAATATTCATGGTAGTGAATTATGTGAATTTTGTCCTTTCAATACACTCTGAATTTTCCAGAATGCCTCCTCCATGTAAATTAAGGGAAGGCTACACTCTGGTGTAGAACTTTATCAATAATTATTTACCATTTCACAAAATCCCACCACAATTACCATTCACAGTATTTGAGTAAGCAATATAACACACCCATTTAAGTCCTAATTTATAGCTCTTAAAGTCAGCCACTCTATATAAAGGCTAGCTGTATTTTTAACTTGTCATACCATAGTATTTACATAATGATATAAACTAATTATATTACTTTCATTTTATGTCTTCTTTATATTAAGTTGGGAACACTGTATTATTTTCTTTTTTAAGTGCATAAAAAGCTTATATTATCTATATTTCATTTTAAGAGAGAAAAGGGATTATTACAATATATTTGTATAAATATATAAAATAAAGTATAAATATATAAAAAAGAGTGTTTCACCTTATCACGGCCCTATACAATGTGTACCTACTCTCAACCCCTCATACCTGTCTGACCTCAATTCCCACTATTCTTCCCATCATTCAGTATGCTCCATCCACACTGGCCTTCACAGCTATTTCTTGAAAACTTCAGGCAGCTCCAGCCACAGGACCTTTGTACTTGCTGTTCCTTCTGACTGGAATGTTCTTCCCCCAGGTATCAATATTACGCACTCTCTCACATCCATCGTGTTTTTGTTTGAATTATCTTCTCAGTGAGCCTTTCCCCAACCACCCAATTTAAAATTGAAAATCAATCCCTCTCCCCCTCTCTCCTTCTCTCTCCCTCTCGCACTCCCTAACCTCTTTTTCCCTCTTTTCTTTACTCCACAGTACTAAGCACCATCTGTTCTGATTATCTATTGCCAAGTAATATATCACTCTAAAACTTAGTGGCTTAAAACAATCTATTGTTATCTTTCATAATTCTGTGGGTTGCCTGGGTTCAGTTGGGCGATTCTTGCTCATGTGGTTACAGCCAATGGTTGTAGGGACTGAAGTCATCTGAAGGCTCAATCAAGCTAAACATCCAAGAGGACTTCTTCAACCACAGGTGTGGGGCCTCAGCTGGGAGGGCTCAAACAGCTGGGTGTTGGCCAGGAATCACTGACTCACCACTCAGCCTTCCCACCTGACTAGTCTGGGCTAGCACAAAGCATGGAGGTCTCCTGCTAGTCGAGACTTCTTATACAGATGCTGGCTTCCCCCAGAGCTCATATTCCAAAAGACCAAAGGCAGAAACTGAGGTTTATGACCTAGGTAAGGAAGCTTAATTTCTACCTTGCTCTGTTAGTTACACAGAATCAACCCAAATGAAGGGTGGGACAGGACAACAGAATGGTATGAATACTGGGAAGCAGAGAATACTAGAGAGCCATCTTTAGAGGCAGTTACCACAATTCCCAACATACTATAAGTTTTACTTTTATAATTTACTTATTGTGCCTCCCTTCCTACAAGGATATACATTCTCAAGGAGAAAGACTTCTACTTTTTCACCACTATATTCACAGTTCATGTTATGTACTCAATATTAATTGAGAAAAAATAATTATTGCATTAAGTAAGTGATGTATATCAATAACATCCTATATGCTTGCTTTTCACCATGGGCCTCACCCTTCCCCAAACTCCTACCAATTTAACTTTCTGAAAAGGGACCTGGGATGAATCTGGGTTATTTTGGAAGCAAAAAGTGAAAGATAAAATTGGGGGTAAAAATCAAAGACAGAAATATCAAAAAGGTTTGGTCACAAACTGCTTACTTTGTCCCGTGGACATCTCTGATCACTATAGCACCTAGTTTCTCTCTGTCAGAAAACTCTCCTAACAGACTTATGAAATGTGAACCACCTCTGACATGTAATACTTCCATATAAATTATTCTGTATAACTGCCCTTAAAAAAACCAGTTAAATATTTATTCTGTCTACAATTTCATGTGTCAGCTTTATCTTCTGGATAAAGAAAGATTTCTTGAAGACCAGCTCATCTGAACTTAAAAAGCAATTTTTAATTCAAAATTCTCAACATATGACACAATACAAATCTGTGCACACAAGTATACACCAGAAAAAAATTGAACTAGCTAGTGAATTCCCCTAGTTGGTAGAGGTAAAGCAACTATGAGTATGGGGAGAAAAGGGTATTGGTAATGATCATTTAGCTTTTTAGCCTATGTCTACATCTGATGATATATATTTAAGAGTTTCTCCGGGGGCAATAGCTTTCAATTTTGACTATATATTAGAGGCACCTGGTAAGCTCTAAAAATTCCCCACACCAGACTGCACCCCACACCAATTAATGTGAATTTCTGGGAGCAGAACCTAGGCATTCATACTTTTAAATGTTCCTAGGTGAATTCAACATGCAGTCAAGATTGAGAAGCACTGCCTTAAACTCTCCATTCTCCTTTACCCTTACCAGTCTCTTCTAAACTAATACTGAGAAAACAAATTTTAATTTATAAGCCAAAAAAGGGATTTTTCTAAAAGAAAAAAATGTACAAAAGGCACAAAATAAGATAGTTTTAAAAATCCAAATGTACAAGCAATCCCAATAAACATTAGTGGACTAAATTAAACGGTAAAAAGGGCAAAAACTAAGTGATTAAATTTTTTAAAAAATCTGAGCTCTATGCTGTTTCTAAGAATCACATAAGACAAAGAAAGGTTGACAATAAAAGGATGGATGACATAAAGAAAATAACATACCCAACTAATACTGATCAAAACCAAGTTGGCAGGGCTTCCCTGGTGGTGCAGTGGTTAAGAATCCACCTGCCAATGCGGAGGACACGGGTTCAAGCCCTGGTCCGGGAGGATCCCACATGCCACAGAGCAACTGGGCCTGTGCGCCACAGCTGCTGAGGCTGCACTCTAGAGCCCGCAAGCCACAGCTGCTGAGCCCACATGCTGCAACTGCTGAGGCCCGCGTGCCTGGAACCTGTGCTCTGCAACGGGAGAGGCCACCGCAATGAGAAGCCCGCGCACCACAATGAAGAGTGGCCCCCTCTTGCCCCAACTAGAGAAAGCCCACACGCAGCAACGAGGACCCAACACAGCCAAAAATAAAATAAATAAATTTATTAAAAAAAAACAAAACAAGTTGGTATGGTTGAATTAATCAAACAATAGATGAAAGAGGACCACTATATACCTAAAGATTGATTTCACCAAGAAGTGATTCTAAATTTGTGTATACCCAATAATATAACCTGAAAAATACATAAAGCAAAAAGTATGAGAAAAAAATGAAAAAATATACCAGAGGATTTTAACACACCAGTAAATGGTGGGTAAAGAAGACTAAATATCAGTAAGTATACTGCAAGTATGCACATACAATTAATAATCTTATTCTAATACACATATGTTGAACCCTATACCCGATAACTGAAAAACACTATACCTGATAACTGACACTCTTTCCAAAGCTACACAGAACATTTATAATACCACAAAAATATAAAGCACCTAGGAATAAATGTAAGAAAGATACTTGTGATCTTCATAAAGAAAATTATTAAATTCTATTGAAAAACATTAAGGAACTCCTAAACATAAGGAGTAATATACCATGTCCAGTGATAGGAACATTTAATACCATAAAGATACCAGTTTTTCCAAACCGATCTGTTGAATCAATGTTGTTCCAATTAAAGAGCAAACAGGGTTTTTTGGAGCTTGTCAAGATGATTTGTAAGTTTATATGGAAGAGAAAAGGATCAAGAAGAGCCAAGAAATTCCTAAAATAAGGCGGAAGGATTTGCTTTACTACCTATTAAGACTTATCAAAGAGCTACAGCAATTGAGAGTAAGTACTGGCAAAGGGATATTCTGAAAACTAATGGAATAGAATAGAGCACACAGAAATAGACACACACATATATGGAAACTTGACTTATGAAAGAGTTGGCAACTGCGATCACAGGAAGAGAAATGAACTATTCAATAAATAGTACTGAAATAATTAGTTATCCATTTTGGGAAAAAAAAAATTGGACTCTTACATCATATCCAAAATTCAATTCCAGGTAGATTGAAGACATATATGTGTAATGCACAAACTATAAAACTTTTAGGAGATAACATAGAAAGGATTTCTTAAACAAGATAGAAAAGCACAATACATAAAGGAAATGATTAAATTTGACTAAATTAAAATTAAGAACTCTATTTATCAAAAGACCATATTAAAAAAAGAGAAAAGGCAAGCCACAAACTGGGAGAAAACATTTGCAACAATATACTCAACGAAAGACTGATACCCAGAATATAAAAACACTGATATGCTACATATAAAATAGATAACCAACAAGGACCTACTGTATAGCACAAGGAACTATACTCAGTATTTTGTAATAAACTGTAAGGGAAAAGAATCTGAAAAAGAATATACATATGTATAACTGAATCACTTTGTTGTACACCGGAAACTAACACAACATTGTAAATCAACTATACTTCAATAAATAAATAAATAAAACCTGCAAAAAAAAAAAAAAAAAAAAAGATAACACAATAGAAAATATTATAGAAGAGAAAATGAGTGGCCAATAACCATAAGATAAAATTCTCAATCTCAATAGCTATCAGAGAAAAACAAATTAAAATCACATCAAGATCTCATTTTATATCCATGAGATTGGCAAAATTTTAAGACTGAAAATATTGGATATTGGCAAAGATGTGGAACAGCACACCCTGCTGGTGGGAGTTTAAATTCATTCTTCCCTTGTAAAAATTTGGATTTCTCTAGTGAAGTTGAAGCTATGAACATGCACTTCCACTATTCTGTATGCACCCTTGAAGGCATATTGGAATCACCCAGAGAGCCTTAAAAAATACTAATGCTTGAGTCCTATTTCCCAGAGATTCTTATTTAATTGAAATATAATATTGAGAAAAAAAAGCTCATCACAGAAAAATAGTATGATTCCATTTGTATAAGTTGAGAACCATGCAAAATGAAACAATATTTTGCCTAGGGGTACGTCCACGTGGCAAAACAAGTTTTTTTAAAGCATGGGAATAATAAAACACAAAATCAGCACAGTGGGAATAGGGTGGGAGATGGAGCTGGGAGGGCACAAAGTAGAGGATCAAAGGTACTAATAAAGTTCTATTTCTTAAGTTTAGTAGTTTGTGGTACAGGAGTATGCCTTATACTGTCTACATAGCGTACATCATTATATATCTATAACAATATTTAATAAAAATGAGTTAAGTATTATTAATACGTTATTTATACAAAAAAAGGGCAGTACCCATCGTTCTTGCCAACAGTAGGCTATCAATATATGTTGTTATTCTCCTTCCCCAAAAGGTTGTCTTGGAAGAATGGTCAAAAAGAAATGACAAGGATGCATTACTTCAGTGTGGTGCTCATTCTTAACAGTTGTCTGTACCTAATAAAAAGAGTCTTCTTTAATCTCAGAACTTTAGTCAAGGTTTTGGTATCTTTTCTCAAAAGCCAACTTCAGGAGTCATTATGGTGTGACAAACAGCATTTACCTTACAGCCAAACAGATCTTGTTTAAACTACAACTCTGTCTCTTATTGTGTGGCTTTTGATAAATTTTTGATAAATTCTGAGCCTGGTTTCCTCATGTTAAAAAAAAAAAAAAAAAAGATAACTCATTCAACAAGTATTTATGGAGCGACTATCATATGTCCGATATTATACAATGATGTACAAGAGACACGTTTCTGCCCTTCTAAAGGCAAACTAATTCCTACTTCAAAGGGTTGCTGAAAAGATTATATAATATATATAAAGGAATTTGACATGGTGCCTGAAATATATTTGGTATTCAATAAATGCTTTTTCTCTTTCTGCTTAGATTAGTTAAAGCTAATAAAGTGGATTATTCCTTGTAGAAAACTTGCCTAATAGTTTAACATTATAAAAAAAACCAACAAAATAACATACATGACTACATAGTAAACTACTATACAGATATTAGTTGATTTAACGTACTTTACAAATGTTAGATGTTATTATTTTGATCCACACTCAGGTTAAAATGTCGGCATCTGAATCAAATTAAAACTAAAAATTATGAACTCAAGCATAACTGGATTCAGATTTCACAGTATTTTTAAAAATATTTTAATGATTTGACTTAATATGTACCTTATAATATCTACAATTTGTTCTTAATATGGCTAGCTTTCAAATTCACATTATTTTGGTGGCACTTACTATTGTAGGATTTTGTTTTTCCCACTTAAAAATATCTTGCAAATTCATGTTGCTGAGACGTGGAACAGAAATAACTTTGTAAGTCAAATAGCACCAGTACTTTTCACAAAAAGGAGGCTTAAGTATTTACAGGACGAATCAAATAGTAAATTTTAGTCCAGCTGTATGGCTGATGGGATTAGATCATTTTAAGAATGCACTCCACTTGGTGGATACCACACGATGGAAGAAATATCTTTGTCTTTTGAATAGGAGCAGACTGTATCAGTTCACAGTCTGACAAAAGTTTTTTTTTTTTAACCATGGTGTTAATTCACAAGATCCTCACTTCACAGTGGAAGCGGCAAAAACACATTATGGCTGGGAGCATACCAGCTTTTTGGGTCAGTCCTCTTCTCAGTGCCCTTGAATGATCTCAGATTTGCTTATCCTAACCTAGTGGAGCATTTTCTTTCTTTCCCTTTTAAAATTATTTTTTTTAATTGAAAAAGTAATACATCTAATTAAAATTGGAAAAATTTTAAAAATTTGGTAACACACTCTGACAGCTGATTCATAAGAAACAGCACCCATGCATACTGCTGACAAAAATAAAAGTTAGGGGCTTCCCTGGTGGCACAGTGGTTGAGAGTCTGCCTGCCAATGTGGGGGACACGGGTTCAAGCCCTGGTCTGGGAGGATCCCACATGCTGGGAGCAACTAGGCCCGTGAGCCACAACTACTGAGCCTGCACGTCTGGAGCCTGTGCTCCGCAACAAGAGAGGCCGCGATAATGAGAGGCCCGCACACCGCAATGAAGAGTGGCCCCCACTTGCCGCAACTAGAGAAAGCCCTCGCACAGAAACGAAGACCCAACACAGCCATAAATAAATAAATAAATAAATAAATAAATAAATAAAAGTTAGTACAAACTCTCTAGAGAGAAATAAGTAACAGTGACTACCTATGGGAAGGGGAACTGGGTAGCTGGGAGTCTGGGGTAGAAGGGAAACTTATTTACTTTATGCTCTTTTGTAACTTTTGAACTGGGTACCTTTTACATATATTATCTTTTTTGTTTTTTAAGTAATATATGCATATGATCAAAAATTCAAAGAATATAGAATAGAAGGCCCCATGTCCAGGGGTGAACATTACTGTGAGTCTCTATCTTTCTTCCAGATATGTCCAAGGCATTTTTGACATGTAAAATATGTACCTCCTTAATAGAAATAGACATCCTCAACAGAAAATGACTATTCATTTTTTTTCTTTTTTTTTTAAATTGAAGTATGGTTGATTTACAATGTTGTGTTAGTTTCAGGTGTACAGCAACGTGATTCAGTTATACATACATATGTGTCTATTTTTTCAGATTCTTTTCCCTTATAGGTTATTATAAAATATTGAATACAGTTCACTGTGCTATACAGAAGGTCCTTATTGGTTATGAAAATGACTAGTCTTAAGGTTGAAAGTTGTGCAAAGCTAAAAGCCCACAGAAAATATAATCAACAAGTATCCAAATGTTCCATCACACTGTCAGGTAGTGCGGAGGATACAGTTCTTCCCCGTAAGGAACTTGCAATCTAGATGAGGAAACAAAATTGAGGTCAAAAAACCATTAAAGAACAACTGAATGTTAAAATAGGAGATAACAACTAAACAAGAGTTGAAAGAATGAAAAGATTAACGTTAGCTGAAAAAGAGTTGCTTTGAGAAGAGGTTTGACCTGGGTTAGCCCTCATCCCATCTAAAAAGTTTAAAAGAAACAGGGAAGAGTATTGAAAAGTGAAAACATCAAGCAGAACCAAAACGATGTGCTCCATAAATAACTTACCATAAAAATTGATAAGCACCAAAATTCCTGAGGCCCAGTAACTTCTTATTATCATTTCTAGAATGCACAACAGTTTGGAAAAGAGAAACCTTTGGTGCTTACATCAGCCTGCTCCTGCATATTCAGTTTTCCTTATTTTTGATTAGCAATTTTAAGTTTTCATATGTCATTTCATTTACTCTTACAAGCTCTAAGTGTAGTGTTATTCCCATTGTACAAGTAGGAAGTTGAGAACTGTGGCAGTAAAAAGTAGTCCAAAAGTGACTGGCTTCTTTCTTCTTTTGGCATGACACTTCTGGCATGACAAGTGTGGGGAGTTCTGCAGACCCACTCCTCAGTGAAACTGGTGAAAGTTATAAAATAAAAAACAAAAAAAACAAACCCTTCCCCCACCCCAGCCACCTCTGAAAATGGTCCTAAGGTCATAAAGAAAATGAAGAAACACCTATTCAAGAAAATCTACTAAAACTTGGTAAGAACAAAGAACTTTTGTGGTGTCTGAATGACAATCTTGCTCCCACCCTTCCCCATCACAGCTTAGCACAACAGAATCTCCACTCCAGACTGACAGAGCCGAGGACACAGGGCTCTGCTGAAGCCCAGCTCCCAGTCAGAGGACTATCCTGACGTGATGAGCAGCACAGCACGCCAGCATTTCTCATCTTGCCCACAGCTATCTGTTACTGAAGCTAAGCTGTGGGTGAGTGTGGTTGAGAGGTGGGGGCTCCCTTCTCCCCAGTCCCTGCTCCTGGGACAGAGGCTCTACCCTGGGTGAGGCCCTGCTAAGAATACTAGACCTAGATTATCTTGCCCCAGCTCACGGGGTGAGGCTTCCATGCTGGGAGCGGCAAGCCAAGGAGACCTGGGGCTACAGCCACCCACTCAACTGAACACCCAGCTCCTAAACTGAAACGTCACTTAAAGAGAAGTGTCCACTGTTCCTGCCCCCAGCACCACAGCCTTGGTTCAGAGATTTTCACTGGGGCTAGAAGCAGCCATAAACCAGACTTCCAAACCTCTTCCCAAAGGAAGTGACTTCACTTGTGGGTAAGTTCAAACCTAAGGGTGCTCTTAAAAACAGTGGTTGTAGTGAAAGACCATTGGGAAGAGATTGACATTCTTTGGAGATAAAGGCTAAACTAAAGATCTGCTAGTTTGCTGGAAAGAAATGGAAAGAGACAGAAGAGATCTTTTGTGTTCAGAATAAATTTTAAACACTGACCTTGGGAAGTACATCTTTAAAGAAGCCTGAATTTGACTGGATTAGTCTGTGAAGCAATTTATGCCCCCAAACACTGTTGAAAACAACAGAGCAAGCAGCTGCAATTAGTGGAGTTTAAGAGCTGGGTATAGTCTGCGAAAGAAATAGCCAAAAGAGCCCTGCCAGAATCAATGCCATCTCTGGGTGATAGTGGGCACACCCAAGGCTGTATCCCCTGAGGGGCAACATCAAAGGCTTCACACTGCTGGTGGAGAGGGAAAAAGACATCTGTATCTAGAATAAGGAATTCCTATAACTCAACAACAAAAAGACAAATAAGCCAATTAAAAAATGAGCAAAGGACTGAAACAGACATTTCTCCAAAGAAGATATACAAATGGTCAACGGGCACACAAAAAAGATATTCAACACCCTTAGACATTAGGGAATGGCAAATCAAAACCACAAGATACTGCTTAACGTTCATCAGGATGCCTATAATCAAAGAAACTGAAAATAACAAGCACTGGTGAGAATGTGGTAAAAGTGGAACCCTCATACCACTGGTGCGAATATAATATGGTACAGCCACTGTGGAAAATAATTTTGGCAGTTCCTCAGTAAGTTAAATTAGAACATAAACATGTGACCCAGCAGTCCTACTCCTAAATATATACTCAAAACAACTGAAAACAGGTGTTCAAACAAAAACTTGTACACAAATGTCCATAGCATTATTATTCACAAAAGCCAAAGGTGGAAACAACGCAATGTCCATCAATGAATGAACGGCTAAACAAAATGTGGTATATCCATACAATGGAACATTATTCAGTAATAAAAAGAAATGAAATTCTCATACATGTTAACAGAAGTCAGACACAAAAGGCTACACACTGTATGATTCCATTTATATGAAATAGCCAGAAATCCACAAAGACAAAAAGTAGATGAGAGATTACTAGGAGCTGGAGGTAAAGGGAATGAGGAGTTTTTGCTATTGAGCTTCTGTTAGGGTGCTGAAAAATTCTGGAAATAAATATAGTAGTGATGGTTGTACAACACTGTGACTATAATGGTACTGAATAGTTCATTAAAAATGGTTACACTGATACATTTTATATTATATAAATATCCACAATAATAAAAAAAGTAAACCCATCTAATGCCAAACTTCAGTACACAGTATGAGATCCAGTATGAGAATGCCCACAGTATAAGATTCGGATATAAAATTACACGTCTTCACGGGTTCCATTTAATAGGCTTTCAGTTCATTCTTCACTTTAAGAAGTATTTAAATGTATAAACTCTAGACCTGAATACTGTTCTTGTTATATTTGAATACTTGAAGTATTACTCCAAGATTTTCTCAGCCTAATTTCATTTCACGATATGCGATCATTTATCTACCACATTTTGGCACAGAATTGTAATTAAAAGCTTAAATATGAATTACATATTTACATATAAATTTTAAACTATCAAAAGCAGCAAAAGGCAAAGAGAAAATCGACAATGAAATACCACTTCACACTCTCTGGTATTGCTATAACTAAAAAAAGAAGAGCAGGGGAAGACCTTCAAGATGGCGAAGGAGTAAGATGCGGAGATCACCTTCCTCCCCACAAATACATCAAAAATACATCTCCATGTGGAACAACTCCTACAGAACGCCTACTGAATGCTGGCAGAAGACCTCAGACCTCCCCAAAGGCAAGAAACTCCCCACGTACCTGGGTAGGGCAAAAGGAAAAAGAAAAAACAGAGACAAAAGAATAGGGACGGGACCTGCACCTCTGGAAGGGAGCTGTGAAGGAGGAAAGGTTTCCACACACTAGGAAGCCCCTTCACTGGCAGAGACGGGGTGGCGGGGGGGGGACACTTCGGAGCCATGGAGGAGAGCACAGCACAGGGGTGTGGAGGGCAAAGCAGAGAGATTCCCGCACAGAGAACCGGTGCCGACCAGCACTCACCAGCCCGAGAG
Source organism: Balaenoptera borealis (assembly GCF_965194805.1). Classification (NCBI taxonomy): domain Eukaryota; kingdom Metazoa; phylum Chordata; class Mammalia; order Artiodactyla; family Balaenopteridae; genus Balaenoptera; species Balaenoptera borealis. The sequence goes on from NC_138868.1 coordinate 57,277,716, forward strand.
GCTTGTCTGCTCACCTGCCAGGGCGGGCGGGGGCTGGGAGATGAGGCCGGGATTCGGAGGTCAGATCCCAGGAAGAGGACTGGGGTTGGCTGTGTGAACACAGCTTGAAGGGGGCTAGTGCGCCACACCTAGCCGGGAGGGAGTCCGGGAAAAAGTCTGGAACTGCCTAAGAGGCAAGAGACCATTGTTTCAGGGTGTGCGAGGAGAGGGGATTCAGAGCACCGCCTAAATGAGCTCCAGAGACGGGTGCAAGCCGCGGCTTCGGTGTGGACCGAAGAGACGGGCATGAGACGCTAAGGCTGCTGCTGCTGGAGGCACCAAGAACCCTGTGTGCGAGCACAGGTCACTATCCACACCGCCCCTCCCGGGAGCCTGTGCAGCCGGCCACTGCCAGGGTCCCGTGATCCAGGGACAACTTCCCCGGGAGAACAGATAGCACGCCTCAGGCTGTTGCAACGTCACGCTGGCCTCTACTGCCGCAGACTCGCCCCGCATCCGTACCCCTCCCTCCCCCTGGCCTGAATGAGCCAGAGCCCCCGAATCAGCTGCTCCTTTAACCCCGTCCTGTCTGAGAGAAAAACAGACACCCTCAGGCGACCTACACGCAGAGGCGGGTCCAAATCCAAAGCTGAACCCCAGGAGCTGTGCGGACAAAGAAGAGAAAGGGAAATCTCTCCCAGCAGCCTCAGGAGCAGCGGATTAAATCTCCACAATCAACTTGATGTACCCTGCACCTGTGGAATACCTGAATAGACAACGAATCATCCCAAATTGAGGCGGTGGACTTGGGAGCAACGATATATATATTTTTTTCTCTTTGTGGTGTGTAATGTACACTTCTTTGTGTGATTTTGTCTGTACAGCTTCGCTTTCACCATTTGTCCTAGGATTCTGTCTGTCCGTTTTTCTTTTTAGTATAGTTTTTAGCACTTGTCATCATTGGTGGATTTGTTTTTTGGTTTTTTTGCTCTCTTCTTTCTTTCTCTTTTTTTTATTACTTTTAAAATTTTTTAAATTTTTAACAATTATTTTTTATTTTAACAACTTTATTTTATCTTTTTCTTTCTTTCTTTCTTTTTTTCTCCCTTTTCTTCTAAGCCGTGTGGCTGACACAGTCTTGGTGCTCCAACCTGGTGTCAGGCCTGTGCCTCTGAGGTGGGAGAGCCGAGTTCAGAACACTGGTCCACCAGAAACCTCCCGGCTCTACATAATATCCAACGGCTAAAGCTCTCCCAGAGATTTCCATCTCAACACTAAGACCCAGCTCCACTCAACGACCAGCAAGCTACAGTGCTGGACACCCTATGCCAAACAACTAGCAAGACAGGAACAAACCCCACCCATTAGCAGAGAGGCTACGTAAAATCATAATAAGGTCACAGACCCCCCAAAACACACCACCGGACGCAGTCCTGCCCACCAGAAAGACAAGATCCAGCCTTATCCACCAGAACACAGGCACTGGTCCCCTCCACCAGGACACCTACACAACCCACTGAATCAACCTTAGCCACTGGGGGCAGACACCAAAAGCAACGGGAACTACGAACCTGCAGCCTGCGAAAAGGAGACCCCAAACACAGTAAGTTGAGCAGAATAAGAAGACAGAGAAACACACAGCAGATGAAGGAGCAAGGTAAAAACACACCAGACCAAACAAATGAAGAGGAAACAGGCAGTCTACCTGAAAAAGAATTCAGAGTAATGATAGTAAAGACGGTCCAAAATCTTGGAAATAGAATGGAGAAAATACAAGAAATGTTTAACAAGGACCTAGAAGAACTAAAGAGCAAACAAACAATGATGAAGAACACAATAAATGAAATTAAAAAGTCTCTGGAAGGAATTAATAGCAGAATAACTGAGGCAGAAGAACAGATAAATGACCTGGAAGATAAAATAGTGGAAATAACTACTGCAGAGCAGAATAAAGAAAAAAGAATGAAAAGAATTGAGGGCAGTCTCAGAAACCTCTGGGACAACATTAAACACACCAACATTCGAATTATAGGGGTCCCAGAAGAAGAAGAGAAAAAGAAAGGGACTGAGAAAATATTTAAAGAGATTATAGTTGAAAACTTCCCTAATATGGGAAAGGAAATAGTTAATCAAGTCCAGGAAGTCCAGAGAGTCCCATACAGAATAAATCCAAGGAGAAACACGCCAAGACACATATTAATCAAACTATCAAAAATTAAATACAAAGAAAAAATATTAAAAGCAGCAAGGGAAAAACAACAAATAATATACAAGGGAATCCCCAGAAGGTTAACAGCTGATCTTTCAGCAGAAACTCTGCAAGCCAAAAGGGAGTGGCAGGACATACTGAAAGTGATGAAAGGGAAAAACCTACAACCAAGATTACTCTACCCAGCAAGGATCTCATTCAGATTTGATGGAGAAATTAAAACCTTTACAGACAACCAAAAGCTAGGAGAATTCAGCACCACCAAATCAGCTTTACAACAAATGCTAAAGGAACTTCTCTAGGCAGTAAACACAAGAGAAGGAAAAGACCTACAATAACAAACCCAAAAGAATTAAGAAAATGGTAATAGGAACATACATATCGATAATTACCTTAAATGTAAATGGATTAAATGCTCCAACCAAAATACACAGACTGGCTGAAGGGATACAAAAACAAGACGCATATATATGCTGTCAACAAGAGACCCACTTCAGACCTAGGGACACATACAGACTGAAAGCGAGGGGATGGAAAAAGGTATTCCATGCAAATGGAAATCAAAAGAAAGCTGGAGTAGCAATACTTATATCACACAAAATGGACTTTAAAATAAAGACTATTACAAGAGACAAAGAAGGACACTACATAATGATCAAGGGATCAATCCAAGAAGAAGATATAACAGTTGTAAATATTTATGCACCCAACTTAGGAGCACCTCAATACATAAGGCAAATGCTAACAGCCATAAAAGAGGAAATCGACAGTAACACAATCATAGCAGAGGACTTTAACACCCCACTTTCACCAATGGACAGGTCATCCAAAATGAAAATAAATAAGAAAACACAAGCTTTAAATGATACATTAAACAAGATGGACTTAATTGATATTTATAGGACATTCCATCCAAAAAGAACAGAATACGCTTTCTTCTCAAATGCTCATGGAACATTCCCCAGGATAGATCATATCTTGGGTCACAAATCAAGCCTTGGTAAATTTAAGAAAACTGACATCATATCAAATATCTTTTCCGACCACAACGCTACGAGACTAGATATTAATTACAGGAAAAAATCTGTAAAAAATACAAACACATGGAGGCTAAACAATACACTACTTAATAACCAAGAGATCACTGAAGAAATCAAAGAGGAAATCAAAAAATACCTAGAAACAAATGACAATGAAAGCACGACGACCCAAAACATATGGGATGCAGCAAAAGAAGTTCTAAGAGAGTTTACAGCAATACAATCCTACCTCAAGAAACAAAAAACATCTCAAATAAACAACCTAACCTTATACCTAAAGCAATTAGAGAAAGAAGAACAAAAAAATGCCATAGCAGAAAGAAAGAAATCATAAAGATCAGATCAGAAATAAATGAAAAAGAAATGAAGGAAACAATAGCAAAAATCAATGAAACTAAATGCTGGTTCTTTGAGAAGATAAACAAAATTGATAAACCATTAGCCAGACTCATCAAGAAAAAAAGGGAGAAGACTCAAATCAATAGAATTAGAAATGAAAAAGGAGAAGTAACAACTGACACTGCAGAAATACAAAGGATCATGAGAGATTACTACAAGCAACTATATGCCAATAAAATGGACAACCTGGAAGAAATGGACAAATTCTTAGAAAAGCACAACCCTCCAAGACTGAACCAGGAAGAAACAGAAAATATAAACAGACCAATCACAAGCACTGAAATTGAGACTGTGATAAAAAATCTTCCAACAAACAGAAACCCAGGACCAGATGGCTTCACAGGCAAATTCTATCAAACATTTAGAGAAGAGCTAACACCTATCCTTCTCAAACTCTTCCAAAATATAGCAGAGGGAGGAACACACCCAAACTCATTCTACGAGACCACCATCACCCTGATACTAAAACCAGACAAAGATGTCACAAAGAAAGAAAACTACAGGCCAATATCATACATACAAAAATCCTCAACAAAATACTAGGAAACAGAATCCAACAGCACATTAAAAGGATCATACACCATGATCAAGTGGAATTTATCCCAGGGATGCAAGGATTCTTCAATATACGCAAATCAATCCATGTGATACACCATATTAACAAACTGAAGGATAAAAAGCATATGATCATCTCAATAGATGCAGAGAAAGCTTTCGACAAAATTCAACACCCATTTTTCAAAAATACCCTCCAAAAGTGGGCATAGAGGGAACCTGCTTCAACATAATAAAGGCCATATATGACAAACCCACAGCCAACATCGTTCTCAGTGGTGAAAAACTGAAACCATTTCCACTAAGATCAGGAACAAGACAAGGTTGCCCACTCTCACCACTATTATTCAACATAGTTTTGGAAGTTTTAGCCACAGCAATCAGAGAAGAAAAAGAAATAAAAGGAATCCAAATCGGAAAAGAAGAAGTAAAGCTGTCACTGTTTGCAGATGACATGATACTATACATAGAGAGTCCTAAAGACTCTACCAGAAAACTACTAGAGCTAATCAATGAATTTGGTAAAGTAGCAGGATACAAAATTAATGCACAGAAATCTCTTGCATTCCTATACACTAATGATGAAAAATCTGAAAGAGAAATTAAGGAAACACTCCCATTTACCATTGCAACAAAAAGAATAAAATATCTAGGAATAAACCTACCTAGGGAGACAAAAGACCTGTATGCAGAGAACTATAAGACACTGATGAAAGAAATTAAAGATGATACAAACAGATGGAGAGATATACCATGTTCTTGGATTGGAAGAATCAACATTGTGAAAATGACTATACTACCCAAAGCAATCTACAGATTCAATGCAATCCCTATCAAACTACCAATGGCATTTTTCACAGAACTAGAATAAAAAATTTCACAATTTGTACGGAAACAGAAAAGACCCCAAATAGCCAAAGCAATCTTGAGAAAGAAAAATGGAGCTGGAGGAATCAGGCCACCGGACTTCAGACTACACTATGAAGCTACAGTAATCAAGACAATATGGTACTGGCACAAAAACAGAAATACAGACCAATGGAACAGGATAGAAAGCCCAGAGATAAACCCACGCACATATGGTCACCTTATTTTTGATAAAGGAGGCAAGAATATACAATGGAGAAAAGACAGCCTCTTCAATAAGTGATGCTGGGAAAACTGGACAGCTACATGTAAAAGAATGAAATTAGAACACTCCCTAACACCATACACAAAAATAAACTCAAAATGGATTAAAGACCTAAATGTAAGGCCAGACACTATCAAACTCTTAGAGGAAAACATAGGCAGAACACTCTATGACATAAATCACAGCAAGATCCTTTTTGACCCACCTCCTAGAGAAATGGAAATAAAAACAAAAATAAACAAATGGGACCTAATGAAAGTTAAAAGCTTTTGCACAGCAAAGGAAACCATAAACAAGACGAAAAGACAACCCTCAGAATGGGAGAAATTATTTGCAGATGAAGCAACTGACAAAAGATTAATCTCCAAAATTTACAAGCAGCTCAGGCAGCTCAATATCAAAAAAACAAACAACCCAATCCAAAAATGGGCAGAAGACCTAAACAGACATTTCTCCAAAGAAGATATACAGATTGCCAACAAACACATGAAAGAATGCTCAACATCACTAATCAGTAGAGAAATGCAAATCAAAACTACAATGAGGTATTACCTCACACTGGTCAGAATGGCCATCATCAAAAAATCTACAAATAATAAATGCTGGAGAGGGTGTGGAGAAAAGGGAACCCTCCTGTACTGTTGGTGGGAATGTAAATTGATACAGCCACTATGGAGAACAGTATGGCGGTTCCTTAAAAAACTAAAAATAGAACTACCATACAACTCAGCAATCTCACTACTGGGCATATACCCTGAGAAAACCATAATTCAAAAAGAGTCATGTACCACAATGTTCACTGTAACTCTATTTACAATAGCCAGAACATGGAAGCAACCTAAGTGTCCATCAACAGATGAATGGATAAAGAAGATGTGGCACATATATACAAATGGAATATTACTCAGCCATAAAAAGAAACGAAATTGAGTTATTTGTAGTGAGGTGGATGGACCTAGAGAATGTCACACAGAGTGAACTTAAGTCAGAAAGAGAAAAACAAATACCGTACACTAACACATATATATGGAATCTAAAAAAAAAAAAAAGGGGGGTGGTTCTGAAGAACCTAGGGGCAGGACAGGAATAAAGATGCAGAGGCAGAAAATGGACTTGAGGACATGGGGAGGGGGAAGGGTAAGCTGGGACAAAGATAGCTTGGGGAAGCAGCCACATAGCACAGGGAGATCAGCTCAGTGCTTTGTGACCACCTAGAGGGGTGGGATAGGGAGGGTGGGAGGGAGACGCAAGAGGGAGGAGACATGGCGATATATGTATATGTATGGCTCATTCACTTTGTTATAAAGCAGAAACTAATACACCATTGGAAAGCAACTATACTCCAATAAAGATGTTAAAAAAAAAAATGAAGAGCAACAATAAATGTTGGCGATAATGGGGAGAAATTGGAACCTTCATACACTGCTGTTGGGAATGTAAAGTGATGCAGCCACTTTGGAAAATGGTTTGGTGGTTTCTCAAAATACTAAACATAAAGCTACCATGTGACCCAGCAATTCCACTCAAGAGAAATGATATCATATACTCATCCAAATGATTTCATAAATGTTGATAGTAGCATTAATCATAATAGCCAAAAGGTAGAAATAATCCAAACATCCATCAACTGCTAAATGGATAAATAAAACGTTGGATATCTATACAATAGAATACTAGTTGGATATAAAAGGAATGAAGTACTGATACATGGTACAACATGTATGAACCTCAAAAACGTTGTGCTAAATGAAAGAAGCCTGACACAAAAGGCCATATGTTGTATGACTGCATTTATGTGAAATATTCCAGAAGAGGCAAATCTATAGAGAGCAATTTAGTGGTTACCTAGAACTCGGGGTGGAAACAGGAAGGGATTGGTAATGCGCACTGGGTTTCACTTTGGGGTGATATAATGCTCTCAGATTGTGGTGATGCTTGCACAACTCTGTGACTATACTAAAAACCATGGAACAGTATACTTTAAGTGACTGATTTTTATGGTATGTAAAATTTTTCTCAATAAAGTTGTTTTGGGGGCTTCCCTGGTGGCGCAGTGGTTGGGAGTCTGCCTGCTAATGCAGGGGACGCGGGTTCGGGCCCTGGTCTGGGAAGATCCCACATGCCGCGGAGCAACTAAGCCCGTGAGCCACAATTACTGAGCCTGCGCGTCTGGAGCCTGTGCTCCGCAGCGGAAGGGGCCGCGATGGTGAGAGGCCCGCGCACCGCGATGAAGAGTGGCCCCCGCTTGCCCCAACTAGAGAGGGCCCTCGCGCAGAAACGAAGACCCAACACACTCAAAAATAAATAAATTAATTTAAAAAAAAATAAAGTTGTTTTTAAAAAACCTGCTCCATTTTCTCATTCCTATACACCCCAACTTTACTTTTTATGATTCACCAACATAAACCTTCTAATCTGTCCATCCGGCATCCAGTGAAAACCCCACACTCATTTTAATTACTTGACTCTGCTCACATTCTTCCCCTACCTGAAGTACTCTCCCTAGGGTACAGTTAAGTCACATACTTATTCTGAAGATGTTTCTGACCAAGTCAATCCTCACGGACCTAATTACCCTCTAGATTTCATACCACTTATAACTTTTAACACTGTAACCTCAGATATATACATAAAGCAGTTTCACCTTATTTCCTATCAATGTCTAGATTTTGCCACAATCCCTAATTCTTGCCTTTAATCTCTTTTATCTTCTCAGAGACAAACTAGTTACTCCAGAATCGTAAAGATCAAACATAATTGTGGGAACTCAGCTAGGGCTCTAAGACAAAGAGGAAAAGGTGTATAACCAAAGAATATTGTAGGATAAGTAACATCAACAGTGAATGAAAAGCATGCTCCTTCCTCTCTTATGCCCTGCCAACTCACCAGCTTCACCAACCAGAACCCTGACTACATCTTTATATCCCCTTAACAGTTAGCACAGCATCTTGAACACAGATGGTACCAAAGGTCTGCTGAATAACAAATTAATGCTTTGAATGCAACTCCCTACATGTGTATTCAGGAGTGCCCAAACCTTAGCAAATATCTGAAATCTTAAAAGCAGGAAATGGGAATGAGGAAAAAGAAAACTAAAATGATGGGACATGCATTTACTTCTCGACAGTGCATTATGTTCTTACTGTGCACTTCAAGGTGGCATCTTACTGCTGTCCTCAAACCTGAGTATGTACCAGGCATCCTTATCTTTAAGTAGTTACTGGACTTCATTGTTATCAGAGCAAAAAAGAGCACTATTAAGAGAAGCAAGGATTTAGATGTGACACTTCACTTCCTCCTAACAGTGGGGTGCCAAGACTCAAACCCCTATGCCTCTACATGCAGTCAGGAAGAAATCCACACAATGAAGCTTGGAAGTGTAGAGATGTGTGAGGTGGGAATAAGAAGGAGCATTGCTTTCAAAGGAGAGTGTGTTGGCAGACAGAAGACAAATCTTAGGAGCTGAACTGCTGAAAGCAACAAAGGCAGCAGGCTAATAAAACAAAAGCCACAGACTGCTGAAACCTGTGCTAGACCCTGAATGCAGGAGCCTAGTATCAATGAATTCAAGAGCACCCTTCTGACACTCTGAATAGACAAAGCCTAATTCCACTACATAAAATTCCTCAACCTGGCCCTGGAGTACTATGAACATAGAACACTTCTCATTTGTTTAGCTTCAGAAATACATTTTCGGACTTCCCTCGTGGCAAAATGGTTAAGAATCCACCTACCAATGCAGGGGACACAGGTTTGAGCCCTGGTCCAGGAAGATCCCACATGCCGCGGAGCAGCTAAGCCCATGTGCCATAACTACTGAGCCTGTGCTCTAGAGCCTGCGAGTCACAACTACTCAGCCCACGTACCACAGCTACTGAAGCCCGCGCGCCTAGAGCCCATGCTCCACAGCAAGAGAAGCCACTGCAATGAGTAGCCCCCGCTCGCTGCAACTAGAGAAAGCCTGTGCACAGTAACTTAGATCCAATGCAGCCAAAAATAAATAAATAAAATTTTAAAAGCCCCGATTTAAAAAAAAAAGAAATACATCTTCCTCCTTTCTGTGTATTTATTCTTATTTGGTAATTTACCTTGTGTTGTTTAGAGTCCAAAATGCACATATTGTAATCATTCAGACTAGCTTAGGGGATTTCTCTGGTGGTAAAGCAGTTAGCTCCAAATTTATAATTATGTAAGTTTGTTACAGATTTATTTTACTTGTTTAACTTGGGTCTCTTTAATAATTCCCTTCATATTTGTAAAAACTCCTTTAGATTATACATTTCCTTCCCTATCATTTACTTTTTTTTTTTAAACAACAGCCATTTATTTTATTTATTTATTCATTTATTTTTAAATTTACTTATTTATTTATTTAATTTTGGCTGTGTTGGGTCTTCATTTCTGTGTGAGAGCTTTCTCTAGTTGCGGCGAGCGGGGGCCACTCTTCATCGCAGTGCGCGGGCCTCTCACTATCGCGGCCTCTCTTGTTGCGGCGCACAGGCTCCAGACGCGCAGGCTCAGTAGTTGTGGCTCACAGGCCTAGTTGCTCCACGGCATGTGGGATCCTCCCAGACCAGGGCTCGAACCCGTGTCCCCCGCATTGGCAGGCAGACTCTCAACCACTGTGCCACCAGGGAAGCCCCATTTACTTTTTAATATTTGGTGGTTTAGATTAAGGGATCATGAAATGTATTTAAGGTGGGTAATTCCTCTTCACTTCAATATTCAGATGACTATTAAGGTGCAAAGACAAAATTAACAACATAAATGGCTAGAAGAGAATGTTTTCTACAATTTACATGTTGTTATTTTATCATCTGCTGCCTTCTTTGAACTCATATACAGATGCTTACATTCCTACTTTAAATGCTCAACCAAGCATTTTTATTCTGCTTTTTGCAGAAGGCTATCATCTAGATTTCTTCAAACCACATATGAAGAAAGACAGCATTTGATTATTATTTTGAATAATGACGTTGACACATCAGGATAACTTCTCCCAGTGAATATGCTGTTCAATAATATGAAGAGAAAGCATCATTACCAAGAGTCAGAATATATTGAACCAGAGAGAGTAGTTTTGTACAGGTCTTGTCATTTGATGGAATCACCCAAATATATAAAGAATCTTGATTTCTCAGAGATATAGAAATCAGTAAATAAATGAAAGAAATACAAAAAGCACCACTCATCAACATACATTTCTCTTTGTACATTATTATGCTACTGGCCAATGATTTTAAACAGGCTGTCTAATTGGTAAATGAAAGGCTTTCAATTGCCTACATATAAGAAAAACTGGTAACTTTTAAATTTCCTGCAACAAGAGCAGGCTGACAATATGTGGCACATAGTAGGAGCTCAAAAAATAATTGCTGAACAAAGAATTAAGATAAAAGCCTTCATGAGGTATACAGACTAAATAATTTCTTATGAAAAATATATTTTCTAAAGACTCTGAAAAAGAAAATATTCACATGTATACTTTTCTATTTTAGTTCATCTCTTAAAATAAGAGTTACACCCAAAGATATTACTTGGGGGTTGAATTTGCAGAAAAGATACCTTATAATTTTTATTAATTTCTTCTAATTTCTCTAGTTCACCAATTCACAGTTATAAAAAAGGCAAATAGAGTACTAAATTAAAAATCCACTCCTTTCAGTCACAATGTAGGTAATACAGCTGGTTGGACAGAAAATTAGAGAAGTGTGAATTTTCTACACACGTATTTTAAGGATTATTATCAACAAAATTTCATGTTCTAGCCACATAACTCTCATTAAATTTAAAGCAAACCCTCAAATGAAAAATATCAGAGAGCAATATATCCCCCAAGATGGGAAGCACAGCTTACTTTAACTTGAAAAAGTTCTCCAGCCCCCTCACAGTCATTGGATGTGATTACTGGAGTATGAATATGCACAAAACCACCGTCCTGGAAGAAAAAGAGAAACCACTTTTCTCAGCATATTTGTATGTGAAACACTTCCAAGAACATACACTTCATTATATGATTCAAATAGCACTAAAAGAATGCCATATCAAATCCCTCCTTAATCCCCAAAATAAAACTATTAAAATATCAAATGGAGAGTTTACTAGGCACAAAGAATATTAAATCAGAACTGACTTAGACAATATCTAGTCCAATCTCCTCACTGGAAAGACAAGGAAATTGAGGCCCAGAGAGATTTAATGAGAGGCCAAAGTCATACAACTAGTCAGTGTCAGAGCCGGGACTGGAACCTAGGTGCTCAGGATCTCTCTCTGGTGCCATTTCTTCTTCCCACTTTTCCAACATACTGATAGTGATTTAACACACACACACACACGCACGCACACACACACACGCACACTCACTCAGGGCTAATGCATAATGATGTTGCCCACATTGCTAAGGGAATAAAAGTGATCAACATTAAGTTGTTATTTTGGAATGAGACCCTCAATTGTAACAAACCACCAAAAACGAGACAAATTAAGGTTGACAATCGGGGACCGAAGAAATAAACAGCAAAAAGGCAGGAATGATATTTAGGAAGTCTGTCATTAAATTGACGGCACAGTGCACCGCACATGGCACAGGCAGTGCACTTCCTTTGCCTCAAGGAAGATTGTGAGCAGCAAATCCATCCATTACTAAGGCACCCAACTGCAATTCTTCTGCTCTAAAGTCTGAGACTATTTCCATTAGTGAACCACAAAAGCTGTTGCTAGTAAAAATGAAATAACCCAGCAACTTCAAGGTTATGCTTCTTTCACTTTGACTATGGATGTAGGCGAAAGGTTACAGACAGCATAAATGCTGCAGGGTGGGGGTGGAGGCAGCTAAAGTGAATTTATGCTGCAAAGGCAGAAGAGTATGTGTTCAATGTAAACATTTTGTTCTTGACATCAATACAATAAGTTCATATATGTCCATCTAATCTCTGCTAAATTCTGCCAGTACTTACTGGTGGAATGTAAAATATGTCAGTGCATTACCAGGGGCCTCCCAAATTTGCCCCTTCCTTCCTAAAAAGGTTGAATTCAAGTATTCTGGCTATGATACAAAGTATCCAGCCAACAACCTGCCTTATGATGTAGACTGATTAAATTTTCAAGCTATAAATTAGGAGTCTCAGGAAGTGTTCAAATATGTACTTAATCTGGGAACAACATGTGGAGAGGTGCTGCACAGAGCACATTATAGAGAACAAATGAAACAGAATCAATAACATTACTGCATAAAATTTTTATCTCCTAGAAGCTAAGAATTATGGACATGAATCATTTATTCCACATAAGGCAACTATGAGCATGAGTGCAGTAAACAAAGAAAGGAAGTGAAAAATCCAAAGGAAACAAGGGTGGCGAGAGGGAGGAGAAAATTTAACGGCTAAATATAATTGCTTAAGTTAGAACTGGTCAACTGCCACAAGGAACAATGCTGTAAATCTTATGAAAATAACTGTATGGGATTTTTTTTTTTTAAATCACTCAAATAGTGGGAATTATTCTCAATTCTCAAATAATGCTAAACCTTTCAAAAGGCATCGTCGGCTTTTTAAGCCTTAACAGTGCTAGCAAGGCTTATCATATCAAAGTCTATATCATTACCACCAACAGTTATACAGGAGAGGGTACAAAGGAACAAGAAAGACGAGAACAAAGTCCACAAAAGAGAAAGTGGATAGAGAAGTAGGAAACTAAATAGCAGGAGTACTCTCAGTGGCTGCCTCCAGTGGGGTTCCAGTGTCAGGTACTTATCCTATCCCACAGCAAAGGGGTTCCTAATGAGAGAGATGAAGGCCAGAGAAGGGGTCAAAAATTTTGGCCCAGTTATTCAGATCCCATCACCTCTAAATATCTAAGTATTTTGATAGATACACATTGCTATAACCAGATATTTATAAGGCAATGAATGAGTATCTGAAAATTACAAAATTCATGTACTAAGGCCCATACACATCACTCAAAGAGTCATGGACTATATTTTTCTTTAACACACACAAAATAAATATTATTTAATCAGACTCAACAAAAAAGAAACTTGACAGCAATTGCTAGCCACAGACACACCACTGGCGACAAAAAGTGACAGCAAGAGGAGACCGAAAAAACAAAACAAAAACCAAAAAAACACCCCATAAAAAGCAGTCACAGGAACTCAAAGGCACAGCAGTCTAGGGTCATTCAACGCAGGGTCAAAGAACACCCCTCACCGTGACAGGCTTTGAAGGCACTGCCATACTGAGAAGAGAACAATCTGATACTCAGAGGAAGAACCTCAACTCACCAAGAAAGGGCAAACTCTTTTCTGTTGGCTCACTTCAGGAAGCCAGGGAAGTATGTAATACATTTTAGGATAACTTCCACTGGAAATTAGGAAAAAAATGGCGCCTAAAAGATAATCCGATTATTTGAGAAACTCAGCTCTTGTAAATAACTCATTTTTTGAGGATTCTAGATAGTCATGTTTTAGTACTCAGCAAATGTGTCAATTTTATAAGCAAAGCAAGTTATACACTACACATTTTTGATACTCAAACCAAAAAAACTCTAGATCCTTAAAGTATCCTAACTAAAACGTTTGTGCTCAAGTTTCTTTTTCCCTATATTTCAAGGTCTGAAATTTTTGAAAATTTTACATTTTAGTTCTTAACATCTTTTAGGGAGCCTAAAGTAACAAACATAGAAACAGTACCAAATATAGGATAATATATAACTAATATTTAATATGTCCTATAGTACTCCCATGATTTCTTTAAACAATTCAATCCTGTCACATACACAAGTGGGTAACATCTTAGAAGGAGGTATCAGGATTATATTTTCCAGAGCTTTACAATTAAGAAGTGAATTTATAAGACTCAAAAGTAGCTACCTTTATAACCATCACCAACAGTGCTAAAATTCATTATTTTCAACCACCTAAAGTGTTTTTTAAATTTTACTTTATTTTGCTTATTCTTTGATTTCAGAGTTTTCTAGTTTTTTTTATTATTATTTTAAAATTATTTACATACCTGTGAAAACTTCAAGTAATAAGAAATGTATAAATTAGGTAAAGCCCACTTGTTAATGGATTGCCAATACCACCACCTACTGGCCAGAAATCCATAAAACTTTCAGAATTAAAGCAGATCCACTGACTTTATCAGCTGTTAAAGCCATATAGGGAAAAAAGATTTTTACATCTGAACAAATTTTCTGTTTGTATGGTTCAAGCACTATTGAAAAGCCATATGGATGGGACTTCCCTGGTGGCGCAGTGGCAAAGAGTCCACCTGCCAATGCAGGGGACACGGGTTCAAGTCCAGGAAGATCCCACGTGCCGCGGTGCAACTAAGCCCATGCGCCACAACTACTGAGCCTGCGCTCTAGAGCCCTTGAGCCACAACTACAGAAGCCCACATGCCTAGAGCCCGTGCTCTGCAACAGGAGAAGTCACTGCAATGAGAAGCCCGCACACCGCAATGAAGAGTAGCCCCCTGCTCACCACAACTAGAGGAAGCCCGTGGGCAGCAACGAAGACCCAACACAGCCAAAAATAAATAAATAAAATAAATAAATTTATTAAAAAAAAAAAAAGAGAAAAGCCATATGGAAGATGCATAAGAAAGTTTATGAGAGCATATGTAAACACACCCTTTCACACTATAATGGGATGACACTGTATAATGTGATTTATTTTCCTTTGTTTATTCTTATGCTTTAAAGTCATGATGTTCTTTAGCTGTCACACCAAAAATTACCTCTTAAGGAGCTTTTCAAAGAGCAAGAACTTTCTTCGTGTGCTATGGCAGGGCTGGGCCTGCATGAATTTGGATGCCGTCCAAGGGAAGGGTATGCTGTCAGACAATCTTTGCAAGTGAGCTGGATTTGGAGAAGTGGATTAGGAAGAGTTCCAAAACTACATGGAATAATACTGAACTTTATCCATTGGGTCACTCTTTTTTTTGGAGCCCTTCCATCCAACACATGGAAGGAGGGTCCCTTCACCTCATCAACTTACCAACTTACATTCCACTGTGGCTTTGCCGGGTTGGGGGAAATGGCTGAAAAGCAAAGCTAAATGAGACAAAATGTCTTTAGGCATTAGATCAATCTACTTGATCAACACCAATAATTTTTTTAAATTAGTGCTTACTGTATATAAAATGTCTGTGACCAAGATGTAGAAATAGGAACTAGATTTACCCTCCCATTTGAAACAACAAAAAAAACCAAAAACAAAACAAAAGCATCCACAAGCAAACCACATGAAATGATGGTTTTCAAGACACTGGATATCAGACAACAAAGGAGAGTGATCCCTGAGAGATAGGAAACAAACACAGTGAACCCTACCAGCAGCCCAGATTACTACCTTGAGATTTTCCAGGCCACAGCAGGAAGAAGGGAGAAATAAAGTGGAGCCCAGCAGACTCCCTGAGTTGAGGAGACCAAAGTGGCTAGAACTGACAGGACAGAGTACCAGAGAGCAGAGAGCTGTCCAACAACTCCAGAGAGGTACAGGGAGTCACCCTGGAGTATTAGGTGGAGGAATGATCAGCACATGCAAGTGAGGAAACTATCCAAGGCCAGGGAAAGAACCATCCACAACGATTAGAGGAAACAGTGCCTGGTGCTCATATGTGGCTGGAAACAATGCCTGCTCCCACAAACCAGGCTGGAAAATCTTGTAATTCACAAGGCACTAGGTAGAATACTCAGGAAGGCTTTGCCTCAGTAGTGGGGAATAATTAGACCCAGACTGAGCACCGCTCCAGATTTACTTAACAAATCATAAAAGCAAGACCCTTCCAGTAACTTAACTACATACCAAAACAAAGCTTAAGAAGCTTTATAAATATCCAGCACCCAACAAGGTAAAATTCACAAGGTCTGGCACCTAATCAAAGATTAGCAGATATACGAAGAAGCAGGAAAACATAATCCATAATGAAGAGACTAATCAATCAATCAAAACTGACTTATAGCTGACATATTAGAAGGATGCAAAAAGTTACTAAACAGCTATGAAAACTGTACAGTTTTAACTAAAACTGTATTGTATATGTTCAAAAAAGTTAAGTAGAGACATGGAAGACACTAAAAAAAAAAGGCCCAAATCAAACACTTAGATATGAAGGCTTTCACTTAGATATGGGGTTAAAAATGCACTGGATAGGAATAACAAATTAGGCACTGCAGAAGAAAAGATCGGTAAGCATGAAGACATAGTAATACAAACTATCCAAAAGAAACATACTGGAAAAAAAAGATTTTTTAAAAAGAAAAGAACATCTGAGAGCTGTCGGGATATCATCAAGTGGCCTAATATATGGTTAACTGAAGTCTCCCAAGGAGAGAGGTAACATAAAAAATATTTGATGAAATAATGACTGAAAAACTTGGTGAAAATTAAAATGCATAGATTCAAGAAATTCCATGAACTCCAAACACACGAAACATAAAGAAAACTGTGCCAAGGCACACATTAATCAAATTACTCAAAACCAGTGATAAACAGAAAATTTAAAATCAGCCAGAGAAAAAAGTACCACACAATAAAGGGTGCCTGGAATAAATAACCCGAAGAACTTTCAGGATAATACTCCAGTACTACAATTATTCAACTTCTTCACAAGAAAGAGCACCTAGAAGCAAAGCGCCTTACCTTAAAGAAAGAATGGATAGCAGCTGTGGCTTCACTGCGAACCCTCAGTATAGAACCCTGAACATTAGTCCTACACCTAAGGTGAGGGTATTGTCTCAGATACTCCAGAGGATGCCTCTCTTTATATTTAAAAGGGAAAGCCTGACAATAAAAGGAAAAACAAGTTAGAAGCCAAAAGAAATACAGTTTTATAAAATCAGTTTACAGGGCATTTGTTAAATAGTAGTGCTTTAGAATAAAATTAAGATGCTTTCGTTCCTTATTTCTTAACATAACTGAATATGGTCCACATTAATTCTAACAAGTTAGTAGAACAGTGAGTGAAATCAGAAAGATGTGGGTTTAAATTCAGCTCTACTACTTATTAGCTTTGGAACCTTGGGCAAAGTTACTTATTATCACCAAGGCTCATCTGTTATTTATCAGATTTCTATCCGTTAGCTATCAATCACTACTTACAAATAGAGAGATTAGGATATAGTTACCCAAAACACTCCACTGTTTGGCACACATGAGTTTAGAATATTGTAGATATTAAACATTGTTTTCTACAGCTGTATACAAACAGCTGGTATTGAATTTTAAAATTGCCCAAATGTCTTGAAAGCCCACAAGCGCCCATAATCAATTAGCACTATTTATCGCCATTTATCAACATGTGCTGCTGTTTCAGAACATGAGTGAGGGTCAACAGCTTTCTGTCATCTGGATGAGCAATGTATACTGATAAAAATTTTATAGGAAATTATGACTCTACCTAGAAAAATTTCCCTGCCCACACTCATTTTACAAGATTGAGAAGATAGGATAAAAGTTTCAGACCAAAACCAAAGTTTCAATAAAAAACATAACAGAGAAGCTAAGTAAAAGAACTCTAAAACAGGCTACCAACATAGCTGTCTATTCCTTTTAGGCTTTGTGCACACATTAATTTATGTCATATAGAAATAGGTCCCATACCTATGAAAGTGACAATATGATCACATTAATAGGAATCTGGGGACTGTCAGCAGGTTCAGAATTCCCTAATGCTGAATACTTAAAAATGACACTGAAATGAGGGGGAAGAGTAGTGGAAAGCATCAATACCCACCAAGGGAAAACAATTTTAAGAAGAGTAAAACACATGGCAAATTTTTAATAATCAAACATCCCTCTAAAAAAGCAAAAATAAAAATGGTTAACATTTCAGTTATCCAAAAGAACTAAAAATGAATTTGAATTAAAATGATGCTATTTCCCTATATTACTCATTTTTTGTTCATTAAATATTTGAAGATGAGTATAGCTAAACCACAGGGGGTTAAAATGGCTAGCACATAAACTTCAGCTGTGCCACTAATCAGCAATATGACCTAATGCAAGTCATTTTACCTGGTTGGGTCTCATTTTCTCCAAATAGAAACTGGATTAATAATCTATGGTTTTATTCCCTCTAACCTCTTTATCAGGCTATACATAAAAAGCTACTAACAGAAGAGCCTTGCAAAAATAGGAATAAATATGTCTTAATGTAGAATTTCTTATCTTTGTTCAGCCTAAGTATCCCCACACTCTAGCACCATCCAACAGAATTTTCTGTGATAAATGGAAATGATCTGTACCTGTGCAATGCAGTACGGTAGCTGCTAGCTGCATATGACTACTGAGCACTTGAAATGTGGCTAATGTCACTGAGGAACTGAATTTTTAATTTAATTTTAATTGATTTAATATTAAATAGCCATGGGTGGCTAGTGGCTATTGCACCAGATGGTACAGTTCTAGATCATGCAAAAGTAATTTCTAGGCAGAGTTTTCCTAAGAATGTGGTTTGCCCTGGTATGTCTTTGTCACTGCAGCTGACTAGGCATGCTTGTAAAGTGGCAAATCTCAACAGTGACAGGCACCACAGAGATACACAGAGTATTATCACTTAGCTCTCACTCCTAAGGCTCCGCCATCTACATAAATACTTTTTGCTACTCTTTCTACATTCCTCAGTCTATAGCCTGTTTCAATTATCTAGGAAGTCACAATCGAAATGTTCCAAGTGCCATCTTCCCAATAATCACACTTAAAACAAGGCTAATGTTTTAAATTAAGCCTTAACGGCCTCCATAATCGTGTCACGACACATACCTTGGCATCACAATTTCCAACAACTTCAATTTTTTCTGCCTTCAGTTCCACATTTTGCCTTTTGGACAAACTTTTTACCAGCTGCCCTTGAACTTCCACAGAACTCCCAAAGGCCAGTTCTCTATAATAACAAAACAATAGCATAAACAAGATCGTACATGTAGCCCTCATATTAATACCAACCTTGCTCTCAGAACATTAAACTATTACTTATTTATTTATTTGGCTGCACCGGGTCTTAGTTGCAGCATGCGGGATCTAATTCCCTGACCAGGGATCAAATCTGGGCCCCCTGCATTAGGAGCATGGAGTCTTAACCACTGGACCACCAGGGAAGTCCCTAAACCATTTAATGATAGAAGATTTTACCTTTAATTGGGTTAAGAGCTGCACATAGTTGAGAGAGAAGCAAAGGATAGGCGGGGGATATTGTCATGTGAAGATGTTAGAGAGAGGAGAAAAGGATCTTGATTCCAAGTATTTGGACTTGAGCCTCAAAGCTATGAAAAGCAGATTTGTTTAGAAAGATCACTGAGGGGGCAATATGAACACTTGGAATAGGGAAATGGGGAACAGAGGAGATGAAAAAAAATCAAAGTACTCTTAAAAACAAACAAAAAAAACTCACCTACTGTCAAAGCTTGAATCTGCTACAACCTGAAGGCTTTCCAAAGATGACCCGTCATTGACATGCAGGAACAAGACTTCCTTCTGGGATCGGACTGAACGAATCCATCCCTAATGAGAAATATTTCTAAATGTGAGTTTAAAATACAAACATTTTATATTTTCATTACACATACACACAAAGGACTAAATGAAAAAAAAAAAAAAGTCTTCATAATCCTGCCTGAACAAATCAATTGCTTTTAGTTTACCGACATGCATATATAATTTTATATGGTCCTCATCACAGTGAAATACAGCTTTGGCATTCCACCTTTTTTGTTGTTGTCGTTTTGTTAATAAAGCTCATCATTCTGAATAAGACGTCCCAAATCCCGTTAAGCTGATGAGCCTAATTCACATAACCAATCCCCCTAATATTCCAGGTTTTCTTCCTGCCCCTGCCCTCTCCCCCACCATTACACATAACAGGGCACATACTTTGGTTTCTTTCTCCTTTTATATCAAATTCCCAGAAGAGAGATTACGTAGTTATAGACTAGAAACATCTTTATGGGGTTTTCTTTTTTACAAAGTATCATACTAAAAGAGTTCTCAAGAAACTTATGATCATATTAAGCAGCACATGAACTTTCAAAGACACTGAATTTAAATGACAGGTATGCATGAGTACAAATGAGATGTCTTCAAGTAGAACACTAAAAACAGCTCTCTCACAGATGACAACCTCTATGCTAGTTAAATTTAACTAGCATAGAGGTTGAGAGAGAATATTCTAGCAGTCTCTGAACAACTGTGAAACAGTTGATGGTGTTCAGTTAACCATCAAACATGCTTGGGAAAAGTGAGATGATCCTACTTAGGAAAACTGTACTGATCCTGACTTTCTTTGTATCCCCACCACACCCTAACAGACACTGTTATTAAAGCCCTTCTATTACTTATTTGCATGTCCATAATATTTTGTGGGTTTAGGAATCACATTTTTAGTTGCATTGAAGGCTATTGTCAGGCACACAGTAGAAAATCCATGAATATTTTCCAGTGGAAGAATATCTATCATGTACTGAACATCTACTATGTGACAAACATTTTACTACCTTCTTCATATACTGTTTCACCTCCTCCTCACAACAGCAATGTGGATTATCATTATTCCCATTTTACAAGTGAGGAATTGAGGCTCAGAGAAGTTAAATAATTTGCCTGAGGGCACACTGCTAGTAAATGGCAGAGCGTGAATTTAAACCCAAGTCTAGTAGGAAGCGCTTATCTTTCTCCAGGGCTACACTGAGTAAAGCGTAAATTGCCTCAGTCTCACGTACAAGGCCCTTCATAACTTGAGCATGCCCAATCCAAAGCACCAATGCCTTGCTTTTTACTTGTTAGTAAAAGTTAACATTTATGGAGCACTGTTTAATGTGCTTCTGTCCTAAGCTCTTTATAAATATTTTTCTACTTAATCCTCACAAGAACTATCACTTTAGAGATGAAACATATTTAGAGAAGTTAGGACAACCTTGCTAAATACTCAAGGTTACCAAGTAGTACAGGTGGAATTCAAACACAGATCTCAGTTCAAAGTTCATGTTCTGTCAACAAACTCTTCTGAAATGATATTTCCACCCTATCCCTGGTTCCTGTGCCTGAGGAACACATCCTTCCTGACTCAGCTGAAATGTCACCTCATGCAAGAAGTCTTCTTTGACCTCCTCACACTGTTAAGAACTTCCCTCTCTGTATTCTCAAAGTTTTCTATTTATACCACTAATACTTATCACACTGTTGTCATTTCTTGTCTTAGCCATCAGACCAGGGCTGTCTGACAAAAATATAATGTGAGCCACATACGTAATTTTACTTTTTTAGTGGTTACATAAAAAAGAAATGGGTTAATTTTAATAGTATATTTTATTGAACCCAAAATATATATCAACATGTAATCAATATTAAAAATACTGAGATAGTTTGCATTCTTCTGTTCAAAATTAGTGTGTATTTTACAATTACAGTACCACTCAATTCAGATACTTCTAAATTAGACTGCACAGAACTAAAGTGAAAGCCTCTAACCTAGCGAGTAGGTTCTGTTCATCTTTGAATCCTCTCTAGACTAGCACACAAAGGTATTAATGTATGTCGAATTAATAGATTAATGCAAGAAAAAGTTTTGATTTGGATAATAGAAAGAATATGAAACCCAAAGAAATGCAAAGAGGGGGAAATTGGTCATACTGCTAAAAATCAAGGATATGTGAGGACAGCAAAAATAACTGCATCAGTGTGTTTCAGCAACCTAGTAAGTCAAACCTCCTTGCTTGGTCTGCTCCTTTAAGGAGGTACCTTCTGTGTGGAGCCGCTGCAAATATTATTATTAACAAGATAAATGATAGCAACTAACATTTATTCACGGTGGGCCACTGTCCTAAATATTTTGTAACTAATCTTCAGGACTCTGTGAGATAGGGACTATTATCTCCATTCTCATAAGAGGGAACTGAGGTTTAGACACGTTAAGTGACATGCCCATAATTAACAAGCTACTAAGCGTCAGAGATTTAAACCGAGGCAGCTTGACTCCAGAGCTCTTTCAAACTGCTACACTCCACTCGTTCTCCTAATTTATTAACATAAGTTATATGCAAAGCCCCATTTTAGGCACTGAGGTGGTTAAAAATTGAATAAAAGTTATGGTTTAGTTGAACAAATATTTACTGCCAGCTATGTGTGACTATCAAGACGGATAAGACGTAGTTCCTGCACTCAAGGAGCTATATAACTGTGGACACACGTTATGAGGGACAAAAGAAAAGGGGCTCGTTCATTTTGCTGTATGATTAACAAGTTTAGGGGTAATAACCTGTATCATGAAAGCAAAGTTCCAGCACTTTTCAGGGAAAACTAACGGTAACCAATGAGAAGAGAAAAACGTGGACGCACACGATTGCCTACATTTTCTAACTTTCCGCTGCCGGTCGTTCTGTCCGACCCGACAGCACAAGGCAAGCCTAGACGTGGACGTGCCACATCAGTCAACGAAAAGGACAAACCCACCCCCTTCCGATACACTAACCTGGACCTTAACGCGCTCCCCACTTGCGTTCTGGGCCCCGAGAGCGTCCCGCACGCTCAGTTTGGCTGAAGGTTTGTGCCTTGGGCAGGGAGCCGAGGAACAGGAGCGCAGGGCTCGGAGCAGGCACCGGGCCCCGAACATAGCGCGGCCGCCCCAGGCCCTTCTCGGGACCAGCCCTGATCCCAGCGCGCGCGGACCCTGCCTACGGTGAACCCTCTCTTCTCCCCTCTTCCGGGCCGCAGCCCTGCCCTCAGGCGCTCCAGAGTCTCCCGCTGGCTCCCTTCTCCTTCACGGGCCCCAGCTCGTGAAGAAGCTCTGCTTTCCCCCTCCCCGAAAGGGCGGAAAGGACACAAGATGTTCAGCGACGAACGCCAAAGAGAAAGCGCGCGCCTTGAGCTCCCGGGACACCCCACAACCCCGCGCAGCTTCTAAACTCACTCCCGGACCCCTAGCTGAAACACGCGCGGCACCAGCCCCTACGTCACCACGCCAACGCTAACGTCATCACGCTACGAGGAAGTGCAGAGGGAGCATGCGTACTTGTGACTCCATTTAAAGAGGCGGTGAAGCGGAGGAACGGGCGGGGTCATGAGCTGAGATGGGGCGGAGTTAAGACGCTAGGGTTGTAGAGGTTAGCGCTGAAGGAACTAGGTAACCCACTTGGGGCGAGGTATGAGAGTCTTCATTTCTAAAGCTTCCGAGTGATGCTGAGGAACGCAAAGTGAAGGGCAAGGAGTGACTGATGCAGAAGGAAAGCGGACCAGAAGGAGACTCTTGATTGTTGAGAGGATTAGCGTGAGGGGATCAGTCTTTTCGGAGTTATGACAACAGAGAAAAACAACAGAGCCCCTGCTAAAGTCACGTTTGGGTGGTATCAGACATCTAAACAGACAATTGAATAAAAGGGTGATCAGTTCCCTGACACAGCCTAAGCGTGGGATGCCAAAGATGGCTTGCTATAGAAGGTAACCCTTTGACAGGTAAGAGTAAGTGAAAAGACTTGGAACGGGGTAGTCAGAGAAGGCATGACAGTGTGAAGCTGTTGGAGAGGGAGTGGAGGAATTGCTGGGCATTGCCTGCCAGAATCTTTGAGCCTCTCTCTTTCCTTTTCCAACACAGTTATCTGCGTTTATTTGACCTGGAAACAATGACCCTTTCATGTATTAGACCACCTTTTAAACGTATCAAAAAATTCTCTAACTCATTGATACTCATGAACTAGTTTTCTATCTGATTAAAAGAAAGAAGTAAGGGCTAGTTACTTAAAGTTGCACTATTATTATGCCCATTTTACAGATAAGAGAACTTAGGCACAGAAATGTTAAATGACTTGCTCAAGGATATACATGCTACAAATGTGAGATTTAAACCTGGAAATCTTGGCTCCATCCACTAAACTGTTATGCTATACAGTCTCTCCAAGGTGGGAAATAAAACCATTGTCCCTTCCATCGAGAAACTCACGGTCTAGACATGGAGACTGGCAATAAAACAGAGAATTGTAGGGCTTCCCTGGTGGCACAGTGCTTGACACTCTGCCTGCTAATGCAGGGGACACGGGTTCGAGCCCTGGTCTGGGAAGATCCCACATGCCGCGGAGCAACTAGGCCCGTGAGCCAGAATTACTGAGCCTGCGCGTCTGGAGCCTGTGCTCCGCAACAAGAGAGGCCACGATAATAAGAGGCCCGCGCACCGCGATGAAAAGTGGCCCCCGCTCACCGCAGCTAGAGAAAGCCCTCGCACAGAAACGAAGACCCAACACAGCCAAAAATAAATAAATTAAAAGGAAAAAAAAAAAAAAAAACAACAACAGAGAATTGTAATATAAACTAATAAGTACCAATATAAATGTATAAGCCAAGTGAAGTGGTAGCCTACAAAAGGAAATAAGCTGAGTTTTGGAGGAGGATCAGCATTTTGCCAGGTTGCGATGTAGGAAAGAGTGTTTCTTGCCAGAAGGTGGGCAAGAACGGTTGCCAAGAGGGCAAAAAGCCTGGAAGAATTGTAAAACTGTTCTCAAAACAGACTAGAAAATATCACCCATGAAAATACCAAGTTCTTGGACACTTCTTGAACCTTGAGAACAGAAATATGGAAACTTGCAGCTAAATGCCTTCTGAATTATGTAGCTATGGGCCTTAAAAAAAAAGTATGTCTTTGGTATTGGTTGCAAAATCTGGGGAACAAGACAATCTGGCATACATACCAATGATATGTATCAGTTCAAATCTCCTCTTTGACTATGCTACCTTGTCCAAGGGACCAAAAATAGTGACCAGTTGGCTCACTTCCTACCCAGGCCGTCTGTTTGTCTTGCCTTCTTTCTTTACCTGGTCCTCCCCAGTGTGCATCTTAAGAACTGCAGTCTGAGTCTCAGAGAGTGAGGATCCTGACTTCTTTTACCCTGTCACCGACTACTTGTTTAAGTCAAAGGGTTGTTTTCTGAGCAGGGGACCACTGGCCAGTAGTATGATGAAGGCACGGGAAACCAGTGTGTGAAACTGAAAACTAACGATAGTTCATTTAAAATGTAGATCACTGGAAGTTGACTACAGTATTTGTGTGTCTGGTGCTAAGTTCAAGCCACTCTTTGTACTGTATCAAATCATATCATCTTCTTATTTATTTCTATTTTTAGTGTTGGAGTGACACTTCCCCTTTTAGATTCATCATTTTCCAGACAGTTGCCAGAGTGATCTTTCTAAAATGAATATATTACTGTTGGTAATAATGATGGCTAGTGCCATAGAATCCTTACTATGTTCCAGGATTAATATGTTAATATTAATGTATACTGTTAATATATTCTTCACATATTCACTCATTTAATCCTCACAACAGCCCTCTGAAGTAGGGGTAGTAGCATTATCCCCAGTTTTCAAAGGAGAAACTGAAACTCAGAGAGGTTTCTTAACTTGTACCAAGTTACACTGGCAGTTTGGCACTAGAGTCCATTCTCTTACCCATTCGTAATCCAGTGATCAAGCAACCCTTCAGTTGTTCTCCCTACAACATAAAGAGGACTTGCTTTCTTTAGCATGCATACCAGGCTCTCTATGATCCACGGAGTTCCCTGAAGTGCCCTGAAGTTAGGAACAGAAGTGAAACACCCTTCCTGTTACCTTTTGATACTGCAGGTGTGTAAAATGAACACTGTCAGCATTGCTTGTCAGCTTTGGGGAAGGTTTTAACCAGGCTCGGCTTGACAGTTTCCAGCTAAACTTGCAAAGCTTCAGAGCTTCTAAAAGGTAGGCACTATGCTGATACCCCATACTACCATGGAGTACCAGTCAGTGTTCATGGTTTTCATTGTGCTTGAATCTAGTCATAAAACTTTCAACACCCAAAACTTGATTTCAAGGTCATGACTTCAGAGTACAACGGAACATAGTACTTGATGCAGAAATTATGGAGACATTAGATGTAGAAAAGAAGTGGATATTGTAAGCATCTTGGGTTTCTCTGAAGGAGCTAACAAACGTGACTATAACTTAACTTGAAAAATGGTAAGGCACATGCACAGAGCATAAAAAGTCACATTTGTAGTTTGAAACTTTCAGAAAAGCAGCTCATAATCTAGAAAGAGAAACTGATGAGTAAATGGTCAATTAAAGGAATACACACAGCAGAGCATTAGTAACCAACTCAAATTTAGTTTTTGAGATATATCCATGTAGGTCTAGTTCATTCTTTTAAATATTCCATTATATAAATGTACCATAATTTATTCATTCTCATTCTGATAGCCATTTGGGCTGTTTTCAGTGTTTCTGTATTACAAACAGAGGCGGATTTTACCATGAAGCTCATGAAATTTAGAGCCCCTTATTCGCATGCACATCTCCCCTCTGCCTTCCCTCCCATCTCTTTCCCCCCTGCAGTGCTGGGAATTGCTAGGAATTGTAGGGTGAGAGAGGAAGCAATCAGAAAGCATTTATAAAGGAACTCAGAATAAAGGGACATGGATTTCCAAGGCTCAAGAAATTTCTTCTCATTCTAAATAAACATTTACTTTAGTATTTGTAATTTTGTATTATTTTTTCTTAAAGAGAACCTCCCAAATTACATAAGCTTTGAGTCCCACAGAACTGGATCTGCCCTTGATTACAGAAATGCTGCAATAAATATACTGGATACACATGAAAGAGTTTCTCAGGATCATAAGCCTGGGGTATATGCATCTTCAGCTTTACTAGATATTACCAAATTGCTCTTCAAATTGGTTCCAATTTATACACCCCACAACAGGCTTCTAAGAGTTCCCAGAGTTCCATGCCTTTAATGACATCTGATAAAGTCAGACTTTCTAATTTTTACCAATGCTGGGTAAGAAAGAATATCTCGTTGTTTTAGAGATACTGTGTTTGATCCTCTTTTTCTTCCCCTCAAAATTCCATTTCAACTATAATCCCACCCCACCCCCCATCATTTTCAATAGCATAGTGAAAAAGAACACTAGCATGGCAACCAGAAGTCCTGGTTCAGATCTCATCATAGCTGTGGATCTTCGGGAAGTCAAACTTCCTTCACAGGGCTGTTGACAGTATTAATAACTGAAGCATCTTGTGAATTTTGGGATAGAGGAATTGGTGTTGTATCCGAGTGAACACCCTCCATCATTTATGAGTTTTAGAGTTAGGGAGTCCCTTGAATTTCATCAACCAACTCTATCTAAATCCCAAAGTAGAAGGCTCAAGATGAATTCCATCTATTTTGTGTACATTTCTTTTAGGTACAGACCTTCGGTGTGCATAAGAATCACCAGCAGAGCTTGCTAAAATGCACATTCCTGGGTCTCCTGCCTAATGATTTTGACTCAGTTTGAGAAAGTGCTTGTTCTGTAGTTGGATTTTATCCTTTCCTGCTTTCTTCCCTTTGCTTTCAGGAGGCGCTTACTTTGAGGCTTGAACTTCGTTTCTTATACTATATTACCACAACAAAACAACCTACAATCCAAGCTGCCTTTCAGGTTTAGAGTGAGGAGGCATCAGTGGGCGGGGGTGGAGCATGACATCAGGAGTGTAGAAGGAGCCTCTTCCTCAGCTGGCTCTCTTGGGGCTCCAGGCCCTTCCCAGGCAGACTCCACATCACCCAGCCATGTCTCACCCCTTCTGGGCTAGGAGATGTTGACAGTCTCCCCCTCTTTAGAGACAAGGGCTAGAACCAAACTGGAGATAAGCCCAAGCTCCCTTAAACCAACGTTTTCCAACTGTGGTCATGGTGCAGTAGGCTTGCATATTTAGATATTAAAACCATAATTATGATACACAAAATCAACTTAGTAGGTTTTGACCAGCAGAATAGAAAGGAATAAAAAAAATCGGTATCTTGGATAATAACTGCTATTTTGTGAAACTTCTAGGATGCAAGATGTAAATAAATTTCCTACTGTGGATGGGCAAGAAAGAGTTCAAAAACCACTGCCCTGGGCCCTACTATGTGGGCCCAGTGAATTGAAATTAGGCCCTACCTGAGTCTCTTGTCAGCCCTCAAAGAAGGATCTGGTTAGTTCCAGATGTTTGCTGAAACTTTTACATACTGCAGGTTTTAAAGTTTCCTCTGAAAAATGTAAACAATTTTTATTACTATTATTATGAAAAACAATGTACAAACATGAAAAATAATTTTAGGCAGTGACAAGTGGCATATAAAAAGAAATCTCTCCAACTACCCTGTTTCCATATACCATCCTCAGTGGTAGCTACTATTTATCTTTACATTTTCTAGATATTGAAGTATGTGTTTGTGTGTATACATATATGTATGTATACATATGTACATATGCAATTAAATATAGTTAAAATTTAATTTTAAATTAAATATAATTAAAATGCTACTCTATTATACGGCTGAACTATAGTTAAACTGTTTTCCCTGTTCAATTTTTTCTCATGCAATCTGCATTGAGTATGTTGTACATACACTATACATGCAGAACCTGTGTATCTGCAGGATAAACTCCTAGAAATAAGACCAAAATTTTGTTTTAAAAATACCTTTAATGTCATTATATGTGTCCAGTTACTCTCCTCATCCCTGTTTTGAGATATTGATCTTGCCCACCATGGTTTTACCAATCATGGAAATTTTTATGTATTTAGCCACGACCTTACGGAAATTTTAGAAAATAAATTTCTATAATGTCTTATGACCAAACTGCAGACTGAAGAAAACATACTTACTCCCAGGGTGCCTAAAGTTTTTATCACTCTTTAAAAATTTAAATTTAGCAGAGATTGGACACAGCCTGCCACTAGATGGTTTGCTACAAATTCTGATTTTGTACAATTACTTCTGGAGTTTGATATTTGTTAATTGGCTAGCACATTGGTAAATGTTTGCATTTCCTAAAATGGGGTTGAAAGTAAATTGTAACATCCTCTGCAAACTAGACATTATCATTAAGTTTGGCCTGTTTTTGAACTTTATGTAAATAGAATCATACAGTATGTGTTATTTTGTGTATGGTTTCTCATGGTCAATATTATTTTTGTGCGAATCAACTATGTCACTGCCTATAGCTATAGTTTGTTCATTTTCATTGCCCTATGGTATTCCATTTTATGACAATAACCCAATTTATTTATCCATTCTATTGATAGTTTTTTTTCATTTAGCCTGAGGTTTTATTTGGATTTCCTGAATCATCCATTTCCACATTATAAGGTAAATGCCAGAGTGTATCTTTTATTTTTTCCATTGTTTTTTTCATTTTATTTTATTTATTTTTTTATATAAATTTATTTATTTTATTTTTGGCTGCGTTGGGTCTTCATTGCTGCTCACAGGCTTTCTCTAGTTGCGGCGAGTGGGGTCTACTCTTTGTTGCGGTGCACGGGCTTCTCATTGTGGTTGCTTCTCTTGTTGTGGAGCATGGGCTCTAGGCACGCAGGCTTCAGTAGTTGTGGCACGTGGACTCAGTAGTTGTGGCTCTCGGGCTCTAGAGCGCAGGCTCAGTAGTTGTGGTGCACGGGCTTAGTTCCTCTGCAGCATGTGGGGTCTTCCTGGACCAGGGCTCGAATCCATGTCCCCTGCATTGGCAGGTGGATTCTTAACCACTGTGCCACCAGGGAAGCCCCTATTTTGTTTATTTTTAATTGAAGTATAGTTGATTTACAGAATTATATTAGTTTCAGGTGTATAGTATGGTGATTCAGTATTTTTACAGATTATACTCCATTAAATGTTATTACAAGAAAATGTCTATAATTCCCTGTGCTGTACACTATATCCTTGTTGCTTATCTGTTTTATACATAGTAGTTTGTGTCTCTTAATCCCATGCTAATTTGCCCATCCCCAATTTCTTCGCCCCCCCGTTAACTGCTAGTTTGTTTTCTGTATCTGTGAGTCTGTTTGTTTTACATATACATTTATTTGTAATATTTTTTAGATTCCAGAAAAAAGTGATATCATACTGTATTTGTCTTTCTCTGTCTGACTTATTTCACTAAGCACAATATTCTCTAGGTCTGTTCACATTGCAAATGGCAGGATTTCATTCTTTTATTATGGCTGAGTAATATTCCATTGTATTGAATATAGATATCACATCATTTTTATCCATTCATCTGTTGATGGCTATTTGGGTTGCTACCATACCTTGGATAGTAAATAGTGCTGTATGAACATGGGGGTGTATGTATCTTTTCAAATTAGTGTTTTCATTTTTTCCAGATATATACCGAGGAGTGGAATTGCTGGATCATATGGTAGTTCTATTTTTAGTTTTTTGAGGAACCTCTGTACTGTTCTCCACAGTGGCTGTACCAATTTACATTCCCACCAACAGTGTACACGGGTTCCCTTTTTTCCACATCTTCGCCAACATTTGCTGTTTGTAGACTTTTTGATAATAGCCATTCTGACAGGTGTGAGCTGATATCTCATTGTTTTGATTTGCATTTCCTCTAATAATTAGTGATGCTGAGTATCTTTTCATGTGCCTGTTAGCCATCTGTATTTCTTCTTTGGAAAAATGTCTACTCAGGTCTTCTGTCCTTTTTTTTTTTTGATATTGAGTAGTATGAGCTGTTTGTATATTTTGGATATTAACCCCTTGTTGGTTATATCATTTGCAAATACTTTCTCCCACTCCATATGCTGTCTTTTCATTTTGTCAATGATTTCCTTTGCTGTGCAAAAGCTTTTAAGTTTAATTATATCCCATTTATTTATTTTTGCTTTTATTTCTTTTGCCTAAGGAGACAGATCCAAAAAAAAAAATACTGCTATGATTTATGTCAAATAGTGTTCTGCCTATGTTCTAAGAGTTTTTATAGTTTCAGGTCTTACATTTAGGTCTTTAATCTGTTTTGAGTTTACTTTTGTATATTGTATGAGGTAATGTTCTACTCACATTGTTTTACATGTAGTTGTCCAGTTTTCCCAGCACCACTTGTTGAAGAGACTGTCTTTTCTCTATTGTATATTCTTGCCTCTTCTGTTGTAGATTAATTGACCACAGGTGTGTGGGTTTATTTCTGGGCTCTCTATTCTGTTCCACTATGTGTCTGTTTTTGTGCCAGTACCATGGTGTTTTGATTACTGTAGCTTTGTAGTATACTCTGAAATCTGGGAGGGTGGATACCTCCAGCTTTGTTATATTTTCTCAAAACTGCTTCGGCAATTTGGGGTCTTTTGTGGTTCCATATGAATTTGATAGATTTTTGAGTTGTTTCCAGTTTGGGGTAACACTGCTGACAATACTGGAACAGTGTTCCAGTATAAGTAACACTGCTATGAATATTAATGTACATAACTTACTGTACATATGTATGTAGTTAAGCTGGGAATAAAACATAGGAATAAAATTGCTGTATCATAGAATATACAAACTTCAGCTTTAGTAAAGAGGGCCACATTTTTTCTAAAGTATTATTAGGCATATATGAGACTTCCTGTTGCTTCACATTCTTGTCAACAATTAGTCTCATCAGTCTTTTAAATTTAGCTATATTGGTGGAGGTATAGTTGTATCTCATTGCAGTTTTAATTCACATTTCCCTGATTATTCTTTTTGAGCATCTTTTCAATGTCAATTTTTATTGGGTTTTCTTCTCTGGTGAACTAAGTTTTTTGTCCATTCTGAGAAGTCTTTTTTTTTCTAATTGATTTTCTTATTAACCTATACAAGTTCTTATGTATAGATTTTAGATATGAGTGCTTCTCAGTTACATGCATTGCGAATATCTTCACCCACTCTCTGGGTTGCCTTTATAATGCTGTATTGTTGAAAAATGGCTGAATGGCAGCAAGACTTGACATTATTTGATCCTTTGCTTTGGAAATAGTGTGCAGTTCTTGAAGAAAATGATTAAGGCCCTCAAAATTACCCTTTTGATTTCTTTTAGCAATGTAAGACCAGCATCTTTTATCATTTCTCCTGTCATTTTCTTTAAAAATGGATTTTTTTCTATTTAAATGTTTATTTTATTTTTGATTGCATGGTTAATGGGCTTCTCTAAAATTTCTGTGTGGTCTTCAGGGAACAATTTTAAAGCTTGGAATTTCACTGTACATTGTTTGAAGCTGATTCTGGCTCTTCACAAATATTTTTTGATATTTAACCTCTAAAATTTCACACCAGAAAACAAGATAACTCAGAAAAGAAAAATCACATATAGCAGACAGTAAAATCTGAGCTGATCCTCATGTATTCATATTTTCTTTTGGATCACACAGAACTTCAAAGATTGAGATTAGCTTTTCAAAATTTGTCTTTGACACACAGCTTCATACTGAGCACTCCATCTTGTCTAGGGAAGTCTTTTTACTATTATACATACCTACATTTTGCAGCATTTTCCACTGATGAGGTGAGACTGAAAAGAATGGGCAATTTTTTCCCCAAAGTTCCCAAAAATGTTACACATAAAGAAGAAATGTTCACAAATGTTCAGATATTTTTTTCAGGGAGGAATACTATATCACAAACACAGTTTTAGTTTATAACTGCAAATAAAAAGCAGATTGGCTTTTGGCCAGTTTTATTATTGTTTTAAATTGTCTACAGTTGTGTTATTGGTATGCCACTGCTGTTGAGCATGATCTTTTCTGTAGACTTCTGGCAAATACTTTTTCATTTAAGGAAGTTTCCTCCTGCTCCTGAGGGATTACCTCCCCGCCCCCCACCCCCACCCCCCGCCATGTAAGGTCAGATACAGACACATAATGTTATGAATAATGAGAGAGATATTTGGGGGAAAAAAGCCTCTGCTTAAAAATATGCAAAGTCAAAACAACATAATTTTCCCCTATGACAAAGAATCTGAAAGAGAGGTTTTCCTGGAATCCACACAACTGTCAATGCTCACTATTGGTCTAAAACTAATAAACAATTAGGTAAGCACTTAAAGACACAAAAAGAGATCATTATTTCTGGTTTTTCAAGCAGGAAAAGAATGATTGATGACTGTAAACTATTTTGAACTTTCTATAGAAGAAGTTTGTGAGAGGTATATTAGAATAAGGATGGCAAGCTGATTCTACCACAAGAATGGTAGTGCCTAAAAATTCAGGGACCTGAAGATTTCCTTTAATAGATTTCTTCCTTTAGCACAGCTTCCTTGAGTTCCATCAATCCCTGTGAACAGCAGTAAGGAAGAATGTCTGACAATGTGACTTGCCCAGAAAACTGATTTATCTTCTTTTCGGGATTTACTTTCAGAATCTTATACATTGACAGATATAAAAATGTAAGATTCTAAGTTTCATTTAATATTGCTTAATATTAGACTAAGCAATTTGACATTCCTTACTAGTATATGATATATATCATAAAGGAGTATGATATATATGTGTATATATAAATGTACCTACACATATGTGTATATATACATGCATACATATGAATCATAAATTATACTAAAAAGTTGTAAATTCAACCCCTGGTTTTATAATATTTTAATATTTATCCATTTGGATGGAGCCCAGCAAAATTATATATATAGTTCGGTGTAAGTTTCCTAGTGACTGGTTGTAGTAGCCAGCCTCTAAGATGACCCCAATGATCCTTGCCTCCTGGTATTCACACCCCTTGTATAGTGCTCTCCTCATCGGTCACATAGTAGTCGTCCATTTAACAAAAAGAGTACAGTGGATGTGTTGGTGTGTGATTTCTGAGGATAAGTCATAAAAGACCTTGCCCTTCCGTCTTCTCCTCTTGGATCCGTTGCTCTGGGGGATGCTAGGTACCATGTCATAAAGATACTGAACTAGCTCTATGAAGATGCCCACATGGTGAGGAACTGAGGCATCCTGTCAGTGCTGACCAGCACCACTGTAGCGCTGAGGGTTCTCTAGAGCAAAAGATCCAATAGGAAGCTACATGGGTTATTTGGTTAGTTGGTGATTGACTGATTGGTATTAGTTCACATAATTATGAAGGCTGAGAAGTCCCACCATCTGCTCTCTGCAAGATGGATACCCAGGAAGGCTCATGGTATAGTTCAAAGGCCTAAAAGCCAGAGAGCCTATGGTGTAGATTCCAGTCCAAGTCTGAAGGTCTGAGAACCAGGAGTGCAGAGGGCAGAAGATCGATGTTCCAGATCAGTCAGGCAGAGACAGAATTCAACCTTCCTCTCCTTTTTTGTTCTATTCAAGCTCCCAGTGGGTTGGATGATGCCCACCCACATTGGGGAGGGCCATCTGCTTTTCTCAGTGTACCAATTTAAATGCTAATCTCTTTTGGAAACCCCCTTGTAGAAGTAATGAAACACCCTCACAGAAATACTAAACTACTACTCAGAAATAACATTTAACCAGCTTTCTGGGCATCCCTTGGCCCAGTCAAGTTGATAAAATTAACCATTACAACCACCTTGCCAGCCATGCGAGTCATCTTGGAATTAGCTCTTCTAGTTTGGTTGAGCCTTCAGATTGCTGCAGACCCAAATGACATCTTGACTGCAACCTCGTGAGAAACCCTGAACCAGAATTACCAAGCTAAGCCATTCCTAAACATCTCATCCACAGAAACCGACAGAATAATAAATATTTACTGTTTAATGCCTACATTTTAGATAACTAATACACTGGTCAAATGTATCTCTCTTTCGCTTGATATAGAACATTGGTCCTCACTCCTTTTTTCCCTCTGAACCTCCAGGATAAAACACACTCTCATTAGTAACACTGGCTCATGTTGGTAGTGATTCATTGGTAGAAGGGGTGGTGGGCAGGAAGGTAAATCAGAATTTCTTGAGTTTTCTCCTTGAAATGTAAATCAGAATTCCTTAAGATTCAGATACACTTCCTTGGGAGATATAACCATTTTCCTCCTCATCCTCTGAGAATCAGTGGTAGAACATTAACATATAGCTGAAATACATAAGGCCTTTTCCTTAAAATCCACTTTTGCTATAGATCTTTTCTGATGGTGTCAGTACATCCAGTGCAGGGCTTGCCTTTAAAATTGGACTTACTTGAGGAAAAAAAAAAAAAAAAGGCTTCTATCCTTTTCAAGAGAAGAAAAAAAAATAGACCTGTTACACAGTTATATTGGAAGAGAAGGTATCAAGAGAAATGCTATGTTTGCACAAATGCACTGCTGCTTGCTCATTGCATCTTCCTGTCCAATAGCTTAAGGTCTACATTTTAGGGAAATACAGAAAAAAAAAAAACTTTAATTTACTTTGTGAGGACTCTCTGAGTATTTGAATTATTATGCCCTCAAGTATACATATGTATTTTTCCCATTTTTATTTTTTCTTCCAGTTTTATTGAGATGTAATTGACATACAGCACTGTATAAGTTTAAGGTGTACAGCATAATGATTTGACTTACATACATCATGAAATGATTACCACAATAGGCTTAGTGTACATCCATCATCTCATACAGATACAACATTAAAGAAATAGAAAACTGTATTTCCTTGTGATAAGACCTCTTAGAATTTACTCTCTTAACATCTTTCATATATAGCCCACAGCAGTGTTAATTATCTTTATCATGTTGTACATTATCTCCCTAGTACTTATTTATCTTATAACTGGAAGTTTGTATCTTTTGATTACCTTCATCTGAATCCCCTTCCCTGACCCCTTGCCTCTGGTAGCCACAAATCTGATCTCCTTTTCTATGAGTTTGGTTGGTTGGCTGGTTGGTTTTGAAGTATAATTGACCTATAGCACTATGAGAATTCCTGCTGTACAATACAGTCATTCAGTATTTCTATACATTTCAAAATGATCACCATGATAAGTCTAGTTGTCATGTGTCACCAAAGATACTAAATAATTATTGACTATATTCTCCACACTGCACATTTCATACCTGTGACTCATTTACTTTGTAACAATGTTGGTACCTCTTAATCTCCCTCACCTATTCCTCTGTTCCCCTCATGCCCTCTCTGGCAACCACCTGTTTGTTCTCTGTATGTAGTACTCTATTTCTGTTTAGTTATGTTTATTCATTTGTTTGGTTTTTTAGATTTCACATATAAGTGAAATCACATGGTATTTGTCCATCTCTGTCTGACTTATTTCACTTAGCATAATACCCTTCATGTCCAAACATATTGTCGCAAATGGCAAGATTTCATTCTTTTTTATGGCTGAGTAATATTCCATTGCATATCTATACCATTTTCTTTATCCATTCATTTGTTGATGGATACTTAGGCTGCTTCCTAAATAATGCTGCAATGAACATAGGGGTGCATATATCTTTCTGAATTAGTGTTTTTGTTTTCTTTGCAAAAATACCCAGAATTGGAATTGCTGAATTGAATGGTAGTTTTATTTTTTGGAAGTGTTTTCTCCTCTGCAATTTTTTGTTACAGTTTGAGAAGGATAGGTGTTAATTCTTCTCTAAATGTTTGCTAGAATTCACCTGTGAAGCCATCTGGTCCCGGACTTTTGTTTGTTGGGAGTTTTTATTACTGATTCAATTTAATTACTGGTAATTGGTTTGTTCATATTTTCCCTTTCTTCCTGATTCAGTCTTGGGAGATTGTATATTTCTAGAAATTTGTCCATTTCTTCTAGGTTGTCCATTTTATTGGCATATAATTGTTCACAGTAATCTCTTATGATACTTTGTATTTCTGTGGTTTCAGTTGTAACTTCTCTTTCATTTCTGATTTTATTTATTTGGACCCTCTTTTTTTTCTTGATGAGTCTGGCCAAAGGTTTACCAATTTGTCTGTTTCTTCAAAGAACCAGATCTTAGTTTCACTGATCTTTTCTATTGCTTTTTTAGCCTCTATTTAATTTATTTCTGCTCTGACCTTTATGATTTATTTCCTTTTACTAACTTTGGGTTTTGTTCTTTTTTTTTCTAGTTCCTTTAGGTGTAAGGCTGTTTGAGATTTTTCTTGTTTCCTGAGGTAGGTTTGTATCACTATAAACTTCCCTCTTAGACCTGCTTTTACTGCATCACATAGATTTTGAATCACTGTGTTTTCATTTTCATTTGTCTCCAGGTATTTTTTGGTTTCCTCTTTGATTTCTTCATTGACTCATTGGTTGTTTACATATGGGCTTTATTATCCATTATCAAATTTGCATTATCTCTCTCATTTATGACTGGGAACTGTGTTTTCCAGAATCCTGTTCTATGTATGGTTCCAGATTAGAATTCCAATGAGAGGAACTCATGAGATTTGGGGGGGTAGGAGGTGGGTCAAATGGGTGAAGGTGGTCATAAGGTACAAACTTTCAGTTATAAGATAAGATCTGGAGATGAAATGTACCCCATGGTGACTATAATTAAAAATGCTGTATTGTATATTTGAAAGTTGCTAAGAAAGTAGATCTTAAAAGTTCTCTTGCATTCCTATATACTAATGATGAAAAATCTGAAAGTGAAATTAAGAAAACACTCCCATTTACCATTACAACAAAAAGAATAAAATATCTAGGAATAAACCTACCTAAGGAGACAGAAGACCTGTATGCAGAAAATTATAAGACACTGATGAAAGAAATTAAAGATGATACAAATAGATGGAGAGATATACCATGTTCTTGGATTGGAAGAATCAACATTGTGAAAATGACTATACTACCCAAAGCAATCTACAGATTCAATGCAATCCCTATCAAACTACCACTGGCATTTTTCACAGAACTAGAACAAAAAATCTTAAAATTTGTATTGAGACACAAAAGACCCCGAATAGCCAAAGCAATCTTGAGAACGAAAAATGGAGCTGGGGGAATCAGGCTCCCTGACTTCAGACTATACTACAAAGCTACAGTAATCAAGACAGTATGGTTCTGGCACAAAAACAGAAATATAGATCAATGGAACAGGATAGAAAGCCCACAGATAAACCCACGCACATATGGTCACCTTATCTTTGATAAAGGGGGCAAGCATATACAGTGGAGAAAAGACAGCCTCTTCAATAAGTGGTGCTGGGAAAACTGGACAGCTACATATAAAAGTATGAAATTAGAACACTCCCTAACACCATACACAAAAATAAACTCAAAATGGATTAAAGACCTAAATGTAAGGCCAGACACTATCAAACTCTTAGAGGAAAACATAGGCAGAACACTCTATGACATAAATCACAGCAAGATCCTTTTTGACCCAGCTCCTAGAGAAATGGAAATAAAAAGAAAAATAAACAAATGGGACCTAATGAAACTTAAAAGCTTTTGCACAGCAAAGGAAACCATAAACAAGACCAAAAGACAACCCTCAGAATGGGAGAAAATATTTGCAAATGAAGCAACTGACAAAGGATTAATCTCCACAATTTACAAGCAGCTCATGCAGCTCAGCAACAAAAAAACAAACAACCCAATCCAAAAATGGGCAGAAGACCAAAATAGACCTAATAGACCTAAATATCTTCTTCTCCAAAGAAGATATACAGATTGCCAACAAACACATGAAAGAATGCTCAACATCATTAATCATTAGAGAAATGCAAATCAAAACTACAATGAGATATCATCTCACACCGGTCAGAATGGCCATCATCAAAAAATCTAGAAACAATAAATGCTGGAGAGGGCGTGGAGAAAAGGGAACACTCTTGCACTGTTGGTGGGAATGTAAATTGATACAGCCACTATGGAGAACAGTATGGAGGTTCCTTAAAAACTAAAAATAGAACTACCATACAACCCAGCAATCTCACTACTGGGCATATACCCTGAGAAAACCATAATTCAAAAAGAGGCATGTACCAAAATGTTCATTGCAGCTCTATTTACAATAGCCAGGACATGGAAACAACCTAAGTGTCCATCATCGGATGAATGGATAAAGAAGATGTGGCACATATATACAATGGAATATTACTCAGCCATAAAAAGAAACGAAATGGAGGTATTTGTAGTGAGGTGGATGGACCTAGAGTCTGTCATACAGAGTGAACTAAGTCAGAAAGAGAAAAACAAATACAGTATGCTAACACATATATATGGAATCTAAGGGAAAAAAAAAGTCATGAAGAACCTAGTGGCAAGACGGGAATAAAGACACAGACCTACTAGAGAATGGACTTGAGGATGTGGGGAGGGGGAAGGGTAAGCTGTGACAAAGTGAGAGAGTGGCATGGACATATATACACTACCAAACGTAAAATAGATAGCTAGTTGGAAGCAACCGCATAGCACAGGGAGATCAGCTCGGTGCTTTGTGACCACCTAGAGGGGTGGGATAGGGAGGGTGGGAGGGAGGGAGATGCAAGAGGGAAGAGATATGGGAACATATGTATATGTATAGCTGATTCACTTTGTTATAAAGCAGAAACTAACACACCATTGTAAAGCAATTATACTCCAATAAAGATGTTAAAAAAAAAAAAAAGTTTTCTTCATAAGAAACAAAATTTGCAACAATGTGTGGTGATGGATGCTAACTAAACTTATTGTGGTAAGTAATCATTTTGTAATATATACATATATCAAATCATTATGTTGTACACCTAAAAATAATACACTGTTATATATCAATTGTACTTCAGTAAAAAAAAAATAAGAAAACAAAGCCAATTTAATCCATAATGTAGCTAAAATGTACTACACTGGCAATAGAAAATATTCTTAAAAACCAAAACAAAATAGAAATCCAAGTTAAAATTTGCTCTTTAGGAAACCAGCAGAACCTCAGAGGACTGCTCATTATATATACTTCTCCCACCTGAAGTAGAAAGAGAAAATGAATTGCAATAAATGAATTTTCATTCCACCCAGAGGCTGGAAGCTGAAAGCAACATAATCTGAGTCTGAGAGCAGTCTTGTTCTCACTTGTTTATTTATTGAGAATTTAGGGAAGGGAGACTTTGTAAAGACAGTAAAAGATTTTTTTCTGGACAGCCTCCTATAGAAAAGCCAATGCTCTCTAAAAGAGCCTACTAGTAGAATGTTAATATGACATTGAGCTACTAATAAATATAGCCCAGGAAGAGTCAGTTTTATAGTCCCTACCAGAGTGCTATCCTAAACTCACCCTTTTCCCCTTTGGAAAGTCACTATTGACATAGATTAATAAGTAGATTCACAGAGAGAAAATAAAATGTTTCATAATAACAATGTTAATACCAATAATTACCATTCACCACGCTAAAGGTTCACCACGCTAAAGGCTTTAGATTTATTATCTCATTTAATCCTCTCAACAACTCTAATCATCTACTATTTTAAAAATATGATGTGCCAGGCACTCTTGTAAGTGCTGGGGATACAACAGTGAACAAACTAGACAAACTAGTTTAGGCAGGCGGATTCTTAACCACTGCACCACCAGAGAAGTCCCTGTTTATTTGTTTTGGCAATGCTTTAAACTATAAATGACCATTCTTGGCTTTCAGGAATTACATAAACAGGCTTGGGCTAGATTTAGCCTGCTGGCCGTAGTTTTCCAACCCTTGCAAAGGAAGGAGATATGGAAATATGGGGGTTAGAGGAACAAATTAAAAACTACCATGAGGAAGAAACAAGCCCAGTCCAGAATTTAGAAGATTCTATAGGACAAATGAACTAGTTTATTCAACAATTAAAAATGGTGAGGGGACCTTTCCCCTTTGGTAACCATAAATTTGTTTTCTATGTCTGTGAGTCTGCTTCTGTTTTGTATATAAATTCATTTGTATCATTAAAAAAAAAATGGTGAGGGGAAATTATAGATTTAAGATTTAAGAAAAATGAAGAGATATATGACCCAAATGCAATGTGTAGGTCCTTATTTGGATCCTGATTTAAACAAATCAGTTGGAAAAAGACCATATATCTATATCTATATCTATAGATGATATGGAGAGGGAGAGAGACAGAGACAGAGAGAGAGAGACAGAGAGAGAGAGAAATTTCAACAGGCACAGGGTATTATTTTCTGAAAGTGTTTGTGTTAAGATTGGTATTATTTATTCTTTAAATGTTTAATAAAATTCACTAGTGTAGCCATGTAGGCCTAGAGCTCGTCTCATGATTAGGTTTTAAAGTACAAATTTAGTATGCTTAATAAATATTTCTTTTTTGTGTCAGTTTTTTAAGTTGCATTTTTAAAAGAAATTTGTCTCTCCAGTTTTGGAGGCAGCAGGCTGCCTTGTGACTTCAATTCTTTGATGGATCTAAGAAGAGTTGTTTTCAGTTTTTTCAGCTTTTTACCTTGTTGTGAGGACAGGAGTGATGACTTCGAAGACCTGACATGCTGGATTGGAAACCAGGAGGGAAAGATCTAAAAGAGAGGAAAAATTGATGCAGGAAAGAGAGAAGAGAAAGAAGAGAATGCCTGCAGTGCTGTGTTTGAGCAGGAGAGAGGGGCTGGGACGGACTGTACCAGTGGAGGGCTAGGCTTAGCTAAGAATGTTATGAGTAGTGTATCTGCATCAACAGGAGAAGGTAGAGTACATGGGCACACACGCAGGTTGGTGGGTATATGTGGTCATGGAAGGTTCTGGAAGTCCTCTTTAATTTGCTTCTACTTCATGAGGAAATAGGAGGCAAGGTCTTCTGCTGGGGGGCGGGGAGAGGGAGAGAAAGAAAGAGATATGAAGTAGTATCAGAGTTCTGAAAAGAGATAAAAGACTATGAAATAACCATTTAGGAAAGTGGGTGGACTGGAGAAAGATGGTTTGATGGCCAGAGAGAATGAGGGCCCACTTGAGAACCTCAGTCAAAATTTTGAAGTGATGCCCCTAGTCTCAGGAAACAATATGATAAGTCCATTATAATAAAAACTGCTAGTATGGGGCTTCCCTGGTGGCGCAGTGGTTGAGAATCTGCCTGCCAATGCAGGGTACACGGGTTCGAGCCCTGGTCTGGGAGGATCCCACATGCCGCGGAGCAACTAGGCCCGTGAGCCACAATTGCTGAGCCTGCGCACCTGGAGCCTGTGCTCCGCAACAAGAGAGGCCACGATAGTGAGAGGCCCGCGCACCGCGATGAAGAGTGGCCCCCGCTTGCCGCAACTACAGAAAGCCCTTGCACAGAAACGAAGACCCAACACAGCCAAAAATAAATAAATAAATAAATTGATTGATTTTAAAAAAAAACTGCTAGTATGTCTCAATGTCCATTTTCCTTTTTTTGATAACAGAAACACAGAATTACATCTGGGTACATGGCTCCCCATAATAAAGGCATTTCCTAGCTTCCCTTGAAGGCAGGCATAGCCATGTAACTAGGTAACTAAATTCTGGAAAACAGAATATAACAGAAGTGGTTTGTACAAGTTCTGGAAAGAATCATTAAAGGGAGGGTTTATCACCTAAGCGTAAGGATTGGGGAAGATAAGGATGTTTGAAAGAGAGAAGAGAAATTATGAGAAAATTACCTAGGAAAGTGGAAGGGTGAATGCACTAGGGAACTATGATTGTTACAGAGCTTTAGGGAGTTCTCTTGTAGGTTAGTGGCTATGGCATCTTATCTTATACATGAAAATGCCAACCCTTAGAGAGACTGAGACTCCCCAAATCTGATTAGGTGGTGGTGACTCTAAACATCAGTCCACTATACTTTCTGGGCACATCTCCCTGTTTTTGACGTAGACACTTGAAGCTGTTGCCTGTCTGGAAAGCAGACCATGTGTCCCCTCATCAGTAAGGAAGAAGACATGATCCCTGAATGAGAAGCCTCACAGCAAAGCTGCAGCCACTACCGCAGGCCAGGACAATGCTCTGATGCAATCAGCAACTATCCTAGAGCACCTGCTATATGCTTGGTAAAGTGCTTGGAACTAGATATACAAAACGGAAAGGAACGCAACTAATACTGCTGTGTAGGTTTCTTGTGTGCCTGTCGTGTGCTAGAGCATAAACATGCATTAGAAATTATTTTTTGAGCATCTACTATGTCCTGAGCCAGGCACTGTCCTAGGTTTTGAGGGATACAATAGTGAACGCTTCTGGAAACTCATTCTGCTGGATCCTATCCCCCACTTCTGTTATGATTCACTAAATGGTCCTTTCTCTCCTGGGATTGTGAGTCCTGTGCAAAGTGAGGAAAAGGAGGAAGAAAGTCATTTTTTCCAGTGCTGTACTCTGATAGATGAATAGCCCTTGTCCTGGTTCCTGTCTAGTTTCCAAGCCTGGTTCTCCAGCCTTCCTGTTGATTTTGAAAGTTCCAAGATTATTTCAATAAATCTCCTATTTTTTCTTTAAATCTTTAAAAAATTTTGAAATTATTTTAAATTAATATAGAGTGACAAGAACAGTTCAAATAACTCCATACCCTTTACCTGGATTCATTAATTGCTAATATGTTACCATATTTACTTTACTGAACTCTGTGTGTTTTACATATGTATTATATACATGATATATAATTTTTCCTGGGCCATTCCAGAGTTGCAGACATCATGCTTCTTTACCTCCAAATCCTACACCATTTACTTCCTAAGAACAAGCATCTTTTCTTATATTACCACAATATAATGATCAAATTCAGAAAATATAGAAATAAGTAATGCTATTTTATAATATACAATCCAGTTTTCAGGTTATACTAGCTGTGCCAATAATATCATTTCTGTCAATTTCCTTCTCTGACCTAGGATCCAACCCCAGATTACACATTGCATTTGGTTGTCATGTATTGATACTTTTTTCTCAAATTAGCCAGAGCTTATCTCTGTTGCATATAACTAAAGAATATTAATGATACAGCTTCTTTCTGTTTACAACCAAAGAACCTCTATGATATAGTAAATTTTATCATTTAATGTTAATCAACTCTTCCAGGTAGGTATTAAAATCCCTGTTTTACAGAAATAGACCCACAGACATAGAAAACAAACTTACAGTTACCAAAGGGGAAAGGGGGAGGAGGGATAAATCAGGAGTTTGGGATTAACATATACACACAACTATATATAAAATAGATAACCAACAAGGACCTACTGTATAGCACAGGGAAGTATGCTCAATATTTTGTAATAACCTATAAGGGAAAAGAATCTGAAAAATAATATATATATAACTGAATCGCTTTGCTGTACACCTGAAACTAACCCAACATTGTAA
This sequence comes from Balaenoptera borealis, assembly GCF_965194805.1. Lineage (NCBI taxonomy): Eukaryota > Metazoa > Chordata > Mammalia > Artiodactyla > Balaenopteridae > Balaenoptera > Balaenoptera borealis. The sequence continues at coordinate 57,321,931 of NC_138868.1, forward strand.
ATCAACTATAGTTCAATTTTAAAAAAAATCTCTGTTTTTCAGATTAGTATTATGAGGCTCAGAGAAGTTAAGAAACTTGCCCATGATGATACAGAAAGTTCTAGAGCCAGGATTTAGATCCATATCTTTTCTTACTCCCAAGCCCCTGCTTATTCCATTGCAGGCCTGGCAAATATTAATAAACTACAACCCCTGCACAGTCTTACAGGCTAGTGTGGGAGAGATAGATAAACAAATAATTAGAATAGATGGCAGTAAATCCCAACCAGAAGTATATACAAGGTGTAGATGGAATAGTCAGTGAACTTATTTCAAGTATGACAAGAGATATGGTCAGGGCTTCAACAGCAATAGCAGAAAATAAAATAAGTTTTCTTTCTTGATGCCAACTGGGTATTTATAGACAGTCTGTCTACTCTCCAAAGCATGATTAATATCAGTGCTGATTGGCTAAGGTCCAACATACATTCAGGAAGTGCTATGTTTAGTTGGCTAACATTGTTAACTTTGACATCTGCTCATGGAACATTACCTCTTAAATATTAGGGACCCAAGTAGTTCCTACATCATTTCAATTCTTAGCTGGCCATTTTGATGAGTGTTGACATTATCCGGTTCTGACATTTAGCTGCGACATATTGCAATGATCCTAATCTGTAAGCTTGCTTAAAATCTGCCCTGTTTAGTTTGATAGTTTTAAAATATTGACATTATAAAAGGAGTTACGAAGGTAAAAGGGTCTGATCTCCTCAAGAAATCTAGAGCCCTTTCTCTTCTCTTTTTGGAAAAAAGTCAAATGTAAGCATTAGGCAAGAGGAAAACCAGAGCTACAAAATCAGAGCAAATAGCATCTCTCATTTCGTGGCTTCAGTTCCGAATCTGGTGACAAAGAGAAAATATGCAAAGGTCAGGAGCTCAGATGGCATTCAGGGAGCTGAGGCTTGGGACAATTATGAGTATTCTCAGAGTAACAGGAAGGTGCTAGCAAATCAGTGGACCCCTGTGCTCAGTCAGGGGGCAGAGCATTTGCTGGGGATCCCAAGAGGGACCTGGGCAGTCTGTGCAGGAGAAGAACTGGAGAAGCACGCAGTGATAATATATGTTATTGATAAGAGTATTTAATTTGTATTTAGCAGAGAGATTTCCTTTTAATACTTAACTTTCATGTTAAGTTGTTCATAAGTAACTTGCATAAGTAGGTGCTCAAGTAACATTGGATTGGATTAAGCTAAAAGTGGGTCAGACTATTCTACACAGAAAGATTTATGTTATTGGGGCTCTTGGGATGATGCATCCTCAGCCTAAGCTATCCCAAACAAGGATGCCTTGTGACCTTCCACCAGCAGCCTAAAGCCTTGGTGTAGGGGTTGACTGATTTAATAAACATCTATTGAATAGTTATTGTGGATCAGACCTTGTCTTAGGTGCTGGGGACACAAACAAAGACATCTTTGTCCCTACCTTCAAGGAGCTTATTGACGAGGGAGCCCACAATGATGACTGCCAGCTGTCCATTCTGTCACTCCTCCTCTCAGTTCATCTGTGGAAGTTCCAAAATCTGAGAGCACAGAACATAAGCATCAGAATAAACTACTGAGGGACTTCCCTGGCGGTCCAGTGGTTAAGACTTCGCCTCCCAGTGCAGGGGATGTGGGTTCGATCCCTGGTCAGGGAGCTAAGATCCCACATGCCTTGCCGCCAAAAAACCAAATCATAAAACAGAAGCAATATTGTAACAAATTCAATAAAGACTTTAAAAATGGTCCACATCAAAAAAATCTTTAAAAAAAAAAAGAAAAAAGAATAAACCACTGAGATCATTTTCTTCATCCCCCTGCTTTTGGCAGGATCACTCCAAATTCAACCTAAACAATAAAGAGGCATATACTCCTTTTTAAAGCTCTCCTACGGTAACAATGAATTTACTGTGTGATCTAGTCTAGGGTCTCACAACGTACTGTGTGGAATTCCTTCCATGGAACAATGATATCGATGCAATGATAACAGCAATCACTATTTATTGTGCATGTGGTATGTACCTGTTCCGGTGCAAGATACTCTATGCATTTTTAAAATGCATATTAATTGTATTTATTTTTGAAGCTATAAGAAAATATATGATGTATAACTGAGGACTAAATATCCAAGACTTTTGAATAAAATGTTTACAAATATGCCATACTTTACTTTTCAAAAAATACATTTTAGATAATTTGATTAATGACGTTTCTGACGTATTTCAAACTTACAAAATGGCGTTGAATATATCACATACTCTATGCATTTTACCTCAGTTCAAACTCATAACAATTCTGTGAGGTAAGAACATTGTTCCTAATTTATATTTGAGAAAACTGAGGATCAAGAAGTTAAGTGGCTTGCCCAAGGTCACATATCTAATAGGTGGCAGAACTGGCTTTCAATCTCAGGGTAGTCCGACTCCAGAATGCACTAAACCACAGTATTCTTCCTCCTTATCTGTGGTAGATGTACTACCCAGCTCATCTCTCCAATGTACTTCCTGACCATCGTATTAAAAGCATGTGAACTGGAGCTCTGAAGGTGGATGCCAGGGCTGGGCAGTGTGGGTAGGCATGGCCCAGGAAGGAGGGAGGCTAACTTCAGATCCAAGAGACTTGAATGTGATACACACGTATTATCCCCATCACAGCCCCATTACACCTACAGGGCTGTAAGCTGATTTCTGTGACACTGAGATAACTCAGGCCTTTTCTAGAATTTATCTATCTAAATTGTTTGAGGGTGTCCCTGAGCTCAAGTGTTACTTCAACATTAGTAAACATTCACTGGAGGGCCCCCTGTGGGCCAGCTCCAAAACTGGCAACAGAAACACAGGCCTTGGTTAATTTACACAAAGTGGTTAAGAGCATGGACTACAGAGTCAAACTGACTTCAAATCCTGACACTGTTACTTACTAGCTGTATGATCCTGGGCAAGTTACTTAACCTCTCAGTGCTTCAAATTCCTTAACCATGAAAAAGGAATAATAGCTTTCAGTCAGAGCAGAACGATGATGGCATAGATTTTTTTAAAAAGTTAAACAGCTTCACTGAGTTGACAAACGATAGACAACATATATTTAAAGTATACAATTTGACAAGTTTCAACATAATATGCCTGTGTGTGAATTTTTTGGAATTTATCAGGCTTGATGTTCTCTGGGCTTCCTGGACCTGTGGTATGGTGTCTGTCATTACTTTTGGAAAATTCTCAGGCATTAATTACTTCAATCATTTCTCCTGTTCCTTCCTTCCTTTCTTCTCCTTCTGGTGTTCCATTGCACATATTGTTATGCCTTTTGTAATTGTCCCACAGTTCTCGGATAATCCATTCCATTTTTTCATTTTTTTTCTCTCTGCTTTTCAGTTTGGGAAGTTTTTGTTGACACATTTTTAAACTTTACTTAGCTGTGTCCAGTCTGCTGATGCGTCCATCAAAGGCATCTTCATTTCTGTTATATTGTTTGTGATTTCTGAAATTCCCTTTTGATTCTTTCTTAGAGTTCCCATTTCTCTGTTGATATTACCCCTCTGTTTTACATGTTGTTCACATTGTCATTAGATCCCTTAACATACCAATCATAGTTATTTAATTTTTAATTTTTTTAATTGGCATATAGTTGATGTATAATATAAGTTACAGGTGTACAATATAGTGATTCACGATTTTTAAAGGTTATACTCCATTTATAGTTATTATAACATATTGGCTATATTTCCCATGTTGTACAATATATCCTAGTAGCTTATTTTATACCTAGTAGTTTGTACCTCTTAAACCCCTTCCCCTATGTTGTCCCTCCCCGCTTACCTCTTCCCACTGGTAACCACTAGTTTGTTCTCTATATCTGTGAGTCTGCTTTTTTGTTATATTCACTAGTTTGTGGTATTTTTTGATTCTACACATAAGTGATATCATACAGTATTTGTCTTTCTCTGTCTGACTTATTTTACTTAGTATAATGCCCTCCAAGTCCATCCATGTTCCTGCAAATTTAATTCTTTTTTTATGGCTGAGTAATATTCCATTGTCTGTGTGTGTGTGTGTGTGTGTGTGTGTGTGTGTGTGTGTGTGTGTGTGTGTCTTTGTGTGTGTGCATGCTTTGTTAATCCATTCATCTGTTGATGGACACTTAGGTTGCTTCCATATCTTGGCAATTACAAATAATGCTGCTATGAACATTGGGGTGCCTGTATCTTTTCGAATTACTATTTTTGTTTTTGGGGGATATATACTCAGGAGTGGAACTGCTGTATCATATAGTTCTATTTTTAGTTTTTTGAGAAACCTCCATACTGTTTTCCACAGTGGCTGCAACAATTTACATTCCCACCAACAGGGCACAAGGGTTCCCTTTCTCCACCATCTTCTCCAACATTTGTTATTTGGGTTCTTTTTGATGATAGCCATTCTGACATGTGTGAAGTGATATCTCACTGTGGTTTTGATTTACATTTCCCTGATGATGAGTGATGTTGAGCATCTTTTCATATGTCTGTTGGGCATCTGTATTTCCTTCTTGGAACAATGTCTATTCAGTTCTTCTGCCCATTTTTTAATTGGGTTGTTTGTTTTAAAATTTGTATGGGAACACAAAAGACCCCAAACAGCCAAAACAATCATGAGAAAGAACAGAGCTGGAGGAATCATGCTCCCTGACTACTATGCTACAAAGCTACAGTCAAAACAGTATGGTACGGCACAAAAAACAGGCACATAGATCAATGGAACAGAATAGAGAGTCCAGAAATAAACCCACACACTTATGGTCAATTAGTCTACGACAAAGGAGGCAGGAATACACAATGGAGAAAAGACAGTCTCTTCAACAAGTGGTTCTGGGAAAACTGGAAAGCCAGATGTAAAAGAATGAAATTAGAACATTCTCTAACACCATATACAAAATAAAATCATAATGGATTAAAGACCTAAATGTAAGACTGGACACCATAAAACTCCTAGAGGAAAACATGGGCAAAACACTCTTTGACATAAATTGTAGCATTTTTTTTTGGATCTTTTTCCTAAAACAAAGGAAACAAAAGCAAAAATGAGTAAATGGAACCTAATTAAACTTAAAAGCTTTTGCACAGCAAAGGAAACCATTGCCAAAATGAAAAGATAATCTACTGAATAGGAGAAAGTATTCACAAATGACATGACCCATAAGGGGTTAGTATCCAACATATATAAACAGCTCATACAACTCAATATCAAAAAATCATAGTTATTTTAAATTCCTATTCTGATAGTTTCAGATTTCTTTCATATCTGAGTCTGGTTTGAAGCTTGCTTTGTCTCTTTAGACCATGTTTGTGCGTTTTAGCATGCTTTGTGATTTTTTTGTGGAAAGCTGGATATCATGTATTAGGTAAAAGGAACTGAGTTAAATTAGGATTGTATTGAGAGCTTTTGTCTCCCCTATTGTCTTTGGAATTCCCTATAGACTTTTTTTTTTTTAACATCTTTATTGGAGTATAATTGCTTTACAATGGTGTGTTAGTTTCTGCTTTATAACAAAGTGAATCAGCTATACATATACATATATCCCCATATCTCCTCCCTCTTGTATCTCCCTCCCACCCTCCCTATCCCACCCCTCTAGGTGGTCACAAAGCACGGAGCTGATCTCCCTGTGCTATGTGGCTGCTTCCCACTAGCGATCTATTTTACATTTGGTAGTGTGTATATGTCCATGCCACTCTCTCACTTCGTCCCAGCTTACCCTCCCCCCTCCCTGTGTCCTCAAGTCCATTCTCTACTTCTGAGTCTTCATTCCTGTCCTGCCCCTAGGTTCTTCAGAACCTTTTTTTTTTTTTTAGATTCCATATATATGTGTTACCATACGGTATTTGTTTTTCTCTTTCTGACTTACTTCACTCTGTATGACAGACTCTCCCCAGAGTTTTTAACTCTCAAACTAGTCCACACAAATTGAGCCTTCAGCAATTTGTCAATTACAGTTTAAATGTTATTACTACTTTAATGACCTGGGAGAAGAAAAACTTTCCTATAACTCAAAATCTAGAATAAAAAATTGATAAATTTGACAGTATATTAATTTTTCTTTGCACAGCAAAACATCATAAGCAAAGCTAAAATACAAGTGACAACGAGGAAAATATTTGCTACTGAAATCACAAATAAAGGCCTAAACATCTTCAAAATTGAGGGAAAAAAGACCAACAATTCTTCAGAAAAATGGAAAAAGACAGGAACATACATTTCACAGAAAAAAAGCTTTTACACATGTGAAAGGCTGCTGAGGGGACAGAACAAACAGGGTGGAGAAGACAGACATAGAAGTGAGATTCTGTAAATTTAGACCATTATATAGTTTTGACTTTGGAACCATGTGAATGTTTTACACAGTTAAAAAAATAAAGTGAAGAAAGAATAATATCAGTTCTTAACAATACAAAACAAATCGAAACAAATGAGTTCATCTATACCAAGGAGGTAGCATAACTACAATGAGAAAAAATTTTCTTCAAATCATGTAAAACACTACAACAAAAACAAAATCAAAAAATACTTCTTCAGTAAGTGGTGTTGGGAAAGTTGGACAGCCGCATGTAAATCAATGAAGCTGGAACACACCCTCACACCATATACAAAAATAAACTCAAAGTGGCTTATTAAAGACTTAAATATAAGACAAGACATCATAAAACTCCGAGAAGAGAACACAGGCAAAACATTCTCTGACATAAATCGTACCAATGTTTTCTTAGGTCAGTCTCCCAAGGCAATAGAAATAAAAACAAAAATAAACAAATGGGACCTAATCAAACTTATAACTTTTTGCACAGCACAGGAAATCATAAACAAAACGAAAAGACAACCTACATAATGGGAGAAAATATTTGCAAATGATGTGACAGACAAAGGCTTAATTTCTAAAATATACAAACAGCTCTTACAATTCAATAACAAAAAAAACAAACAACCCAATTGAAAAATGGGCAGAAGACCTAAACAGACATTTCCCCAAAGAAGACATACAGATGGCCAATAGGCACATGAAAAGATGCTCATCATTGCTAATTATTAGAGAAATGCAAATCAAAACTACAATGAGGTACCACCTCACACCAGTCAGAATGGTCATCATTAAAAAGTCTGCAAATAATAAATGCTGGAGAGGGTGTGGAGAAAAGGGAACCCTCCTACACTGTTGGTGGGAATGTAAAGTGGTGCAGCCACTATAGAAAACAGTATGGAGATTCCTCATAAAACTGAAAATAGAGTTGCCATATGATCCAGCAATTCAATTCCTGGGCATATACCCAGACAAAACTGTAATTTGAAAAGATACATGCACCCCTATGTTCATAGCAGCACTATTTACAAGAGCCAAGACATGGAAACAACCTAAATGTCCACTGACAGGTGAATGGATAAACAGGATGTGATACTACCAAATGTAAAACAGATAGCTAGTGGGAAGTAGCCACATAGCACAGGGAGATTAGCTCGGTGCTTTATGACCACTTAGAGGGGTGGGATAGGGAGGGTGGGAGGGAGACACAAGAGCAAGGAGATATGGGGATATATGTATAAAAAAATAAATTAATTAAAAAAATAGCAAAAAAAAGATGTGATTATATATATATATATGGCACAGGGAACTTTATTCAATATTCAACTAATTTCATTATGATAAACCATAATGAAAAAGAATATGAAAAAGAATATATATGTATAACTGAGTCACTTTGCTGTACAGCAGAAATTAAACACAACATTGTAAATCTACTATACTTCAATAAGACTTAAAAAATACTGCAAAGAAATCAAACTATATTCAGTAGTCTTATTGTTATTGTCACGTTGAAACTATTATAGGTTTGTTGTGAGATAAATCAAATGAGCAATTATGTTAATTTGTTTTGAAATCAGGATTTTCAGCGTAAGAGGAAAGATAAAAAAGTATAAAATCAAAGAAGTTAAGCTATATAGGAGTGAGGGAGTGGGAGGTATAAACTATTGGGTTTAAAGATGTATTGTACAACACAAGGAATATAGCCAATATTTTGTAATAAATGTAAATGGAAAGTAACCTTTAAAAATTTTATTAAAAATCTAAAAAATTTTAAAAATCAAAGAAGTTAAGCAAAAACCATGTAATTTTGTATTCCAATTAGAAATGCAGTAAGAATTTATGATTTTCCTCCACATTTAAAAAAATACAATCTTTCTAGCTCTGTTCAATGAAAAGGCCTAGAAGCCATGAAAACCCTGTATCAATGAGGACCCACACCTTCCTGACTCTGGTGTCTAAATACAATTTCTTTTTTTTTTTTTTGCATATTCAAAGAGTATATTTTTATTTTACCATAAAAATAATTTTGGAAATATGACAGTACATTCAATATAAGCAATTTTTTGGGAGATTGGGATTGACATGTATACACTGATGTGCATAAAATGGATGACTAATAAGAAAAACAATATACAAGCAATTTTAATACTGCCATCTTATATGTGAGAGAGGCAGTAGAGAAAGGAGTATCACGGGTGTTTTTACTACAGAGGAATAGTTTACCACAGCCCTCAAGAAGGTACATGGGGAGGCACCATGAGGAAAGACGATGGAAAAAAATCTCATTCCTACAGCTTTGAGAATCCTTGGGTGGGACCTGCAGAGGCAGTAGGTGGCTGTGGAGACTAGAAAACAGACTGCAGAGGTGCACCCTGGTCTGCTGCTGCCATCTCTTTTTGGTCTTATATCCACATTGCCACCGTGGTTCTCTCATGTTATATTTGAGAACATTCCAAGATAAGAAGTGATACCCACTTAATATGTTTTTAAGTGCTTTAGCTTCTTTCAGCTTCTCTAAGAGTTTCTGTTTGGTGCTTCTATTACCTCCAGAGTTGAATGCCACTCCAAACTCATTGTCACAACCTCATCTGCATATTAGGGCCTCTCGTGGGTCATATGCTGTCACAGACCAACAAGCCTGTAAAGAAACGACATGGTGGCTGCCAAAATACAACTTCTTAATAAAATGAACCAGAAATCGTTTGAGAAATGATTGATTCTAGTCCTGGGGTATAAAGTGTACAAAGTGATCTTGGGATATCCTATTCTGTCAGACAGCAAAGAAGCTATATATAAGACTATTGGGGTCATGTCAAAAGGATATAGGAGCCAATTGGCCTAAGATAGGACAATTTGCACATCAAAATGCAATTGATTGAAAGAAATGCATCACATCCTAAAAATTCATTAGTTCATGATGATTCTTAAAAAAACCTTATTTTAAACCATATTTACACACACACACACACACACACACACACACACACACATATATATGAACTAGGGCACCAATTAATTTATTTTAAAATTGATTTTAAAAAAGGGCAGAAGGAATCAAGAATGCCTTTCCTGTATGAAGTGTATTTCAGAGTTACTAAATAGCTGAAAAGAAACCTTCTTCTTCTTCTTCCCCCCTTTTCCTCTACCTGCTCCTCCTTCCCTTCCTCTTCCTTTATTTTCTTCTACCCTTCTGAAAATTACTATAATTATTTTATTTTTTCCACTTGTACCTCAGGTGTACCAAACTGGATTAATCATACTTCTTGGTTTATAATATACTAGTATGATTGGTGCTTCCCAGGCTCTCTCTTAATTATTAGTTCATTTATTTTTTAACAATATAATGAACTCCCATTTACTAAAATCCTTCACTGACAGAATGGTTTGAAGTTGTGAACCACAAAAATATTACCCAGATAATTTCAGAAATGTCCAGAGAACTGCTTAACTATTGAAGAATCGCCTTATGAAACGGATCGACTTGGACTTACAACTGCATAATTCGGTGGCTTATCATCAACAAAAATATTGGGAACCTGCCTTTACAATGAGAGTTCCACTGGCTCGTGTTCCTATCTTTCCTATGCAGAATGACCTCAGTGTTGATAATGCCTTGTCAGCCATGGTCCCCACAGATTCACGAGTAGTCCCCCAAATGCCAGAGCTTGGCAGGTGGACACTTTACATTGTTCGTGGTTCTCAAAGCCTCTTGAATATGCACGTTTATGCTTTCTCCGTATGTGGGAAGTTTGCAGCTCTCATTTCTTCGAGCATGTTTTGCGCACTGCACTGTTTCCTCTCTTTCTCTGACTCCAATGACACAAAATTAGACCTTTTCATGTGGTCTCACAGATCCTTGGGGCTCCATTTTTTTTTTTTTTTAATCTTTTTTTTCCATGTTGTTCCAATTGGATACTTTCAATCAATCCATCTTCAAGTTCATTGATTCTTCTTCTGTCCATTCTGCCATATTGAGCCATCCAGTGAGTTTTTTAACTTTTGGTTAATGTAATTTTTTAGTTGTAAAATTTCAATTTGACTTTTCTATGTATCTTTTATTTATTTTCTGAGACCTTCTATCTTTCCATTTGCTTTAGGAGTGTTCACCCTTACTTTTGGAGCACTTTTATAATAGCTGCTTTAAAGTCTTTGTTAGATAGTTTCAGCATTGGCTGAGTTGAGATTTTCCTGGCTCTTCATATGCCAAGTATCCTGGATAGTTTGCCTATTATGAGTCTCTCAGTCTTATTTAAATTCTATGGACAATTTAAAAAATTCAGAAGCAAGCATTTGACTAGGTTGGATTTAGGCCACAAGCTCTGACCAACCCTCTGTGGATTGTGGTTTTGATGTCTGTTCAGTTCTGTTTTGCATGTGTGCCACCCAATGGCCAGTCTGGGACCTGAGCCATGGCCCATTTCTCAGTTTAGTTCTCAAAGGTTACGGTATGCTGCTTAGGGCCTGATCTCCGTATGTGCAGCTAGGAGTGAGGCCAGGAAGTCACAAACAACTTATGGGCTCACTGTCCCGAGCTCCTCTCTGTTTCCTCCACAGTCTCCCTGGTACTTTGTTTCCCTGAGGCTCCCTTCTTGGTTTTCCAGCCATATATCTGGGGCTTTATTTACCCCCCCTTCTGACATGTACTTCCCACAACTACTGCACCTGCGTTGGGGCCATCTGCTGGGATGATGGAGAGAGAGAAAAAGGAGCGGGGGTTCACCCACACACTTGAGACCATTACTCCTCTGATCGAAGGGGATGTTTCCCCTCCCTTAGAGTTTTAGGTGTCCGTGGGCCTCTGCTGCCACTCCCAGGACACCCCTTTCTCACTCCTCAAGCCTGAAATAGAGGGTTTCTCCTGGAGTTCCAGCTGTACTGATCCCTACTTCTGGGTTTTCAGCTGCCTTGAGTTAGGCTGGCGGATACCAGGGGGGAATAAAAAAGGTGAACTCACTACCAATTCAGCGGCACCCCGAATTCTAGTTTTCCTTCCCACTCCAGCTGCCACTGTTTACTTTTCAGAGTCCTCATGTAGCTCTGTGCATTCTGTTCAGGTTCTGTGGCTGCTCCATCTTACCTGGAGCCAGAACCTGAAAGGTCTACTTTAAAGACCAGTTCCAAAACTAAAAATAAATAAATAAAGACCAGCTCCACTTAATAAAGGAATAACAGACTCAGAAAGTCAGCATTTTTTTGCATTGCTTTAACATCACTCAAATCTTAACATCACGAGAAGTAGGACAATCAAACATTACGTGCCTCCTGATGAGATGTAATAGAAAGTACACATGAATTAGTCTTGCTTGAAGCAATTGAACCTGAATTTAAGTAAGGCTTTAGAGCTCTAGGCCAGCTTATAGAGACTGGAGTCAAGAGTGAAATGACACTCTGAAGAACTATCACCCAACTTTAGGTCGTGAGACCTTCTGTAGTACAAGTGACCTGGTGTCTCCAGCGAATAAATGGCATTAAGAAGGTGAAACTATTACAGAATAAAGGGACTTCAGAGACACAACAAGTAATAGGGGGATAAATCTCATGGGATTCTTGAGAAGGTTCAAGGAGATAATGAATGTAAAGTGCTTAGTAGAGTCTGGCAAATGGTAAATGAGTTATTACTACCTCTTGTCACCTCTCGGAGTCTCAGCCTCCTCTTCATTTACAAGACACAGGAGATGACAGCCCTTTCTTCTCAAGGCTGCTTAAGGACCTAAGGATTCAGCCACCTTAGGCCCCTTTCCCTCTGCACTTGGGCAGAAAGGCTGGATCCTGGCAATAGCCTGTGCAGTACATCCAGTTAGTCAGTAGATGGCAGCTCAGGCCCATCTATCTGGAACCCTGGCCCCACGAGGGAGCTAGTCTTGTTTCGCTCTAAGAAGCTGGGTGCTGCCTCATCACCTATGTTCCCCTTCTCTCCCTAGGTAGGAGGCCTAAAGCTGAAGGGAGAGAATCAGTGGAGTTTCTGAGATATAATTAGGGCTCTAGTAGCAGTTTGCTGAGGATTCAGTATTTGCTTAACAGAGGTATTCCTTAGACCCAGTTGGACCAGAGTTCAGGCACTACCTGGCTAGCTGTGCCTGGACCCTGCTTCTTGACCCAGTGCCTCCTGCTCCATCCTGAATCACCTGTGCACAGGTCCAACCTAGTTTAGCTTCTCTTCCCCATCAGACTGGGGCTAATTTAAACCTATGCTCCTACCTACACCTGGTGTAAGATGTCCTTTAGGAAAAGGCTATCAAATGAGAAAATAAGTAAACGCACTATGGAGATTCAATCACATATCCTTCTTTCCCAGCCAATTCCAGTACAGGGTGTATGCATTTTCTTTTCGTCTCTCAGCCGAGGAGGTAGCCTGGGTTGTGATTAATAGTGCATGCCCTGGAACTGGATTGCTCAAATTTGAAATTGAGGTTCAAATCTCAATTTCTCCACTTACTAGTTGCATGCCCTTGGACAAGGGCCTCAGTTTCTCCACCTGCAAAATGGGGATAGCAATAGTATCTCGCTGGTTGTGCTATGGTGAGGACTAAATGAGCAAATGCATTTAAAGTGCTTAGAAAAGTCCCTGGCACATAGTAGGCACCCAGCGCATATTAATTCCCATCTGAACATTGCCTTGCTCTGAGACAGATTTAATGCACTTGCAAAAATGCATTCAAGGAAGATAGCTAAGGGTCTGGTATGGCTGTCTGGCCTGGGTGATAGCTCCCAAGAAATAGCAGTTTCCCCTCCAGCTCCTCCTCTCCTCCTTCTTCTTGTTATTGATGTTGTCATTATTGATTGTTTGAAGAGGCCTAAGGTAAGTCTCCAACCCCATGAGTCATGAATGCTGTTTTGCCCACCTTCTTCCAACCCCACGCTCAGCAGAGGCGTCTGCAATCATTCCCATGGTGCTGGGGACAGCACACTCATTCGGGGCTGAGGGACCCTCCTCCCAGTGGCCCAAGGCTCAGAAGGCACTGAGGCAGGGGAGGAAGGGGACTCCAAAGCTGATCTCCCATCTCCGTCCCCTTTCTGGGTGTGGGGCGGGGGTGTGTGTGAGTGTGGTGCTTTTGGGAGCATCTTCAGAAGGTCACTGCTCAGCTTTGGGAATGCTGTGTAGGTTAAAAGGATTCCTGTAGGAAGGTCATCTGAACCACACAAAGAGCAGGGGCAGGAGGGGCATTATTATGGTCCTATAGGGTCTCACCATGTGTTTCTGCATGTCCGTCGGGAGAGACGGGAAGGTGTGACAGGCAACCACTAGGTGGCATTGTCAATGTGAAGATACCATCAGCGTGTAAGCTCACCACCTGCCCTGTACAGTAGCGTGGAAGAGCAGACAAACCTCTGTCTGGAGAAAATCAAACCTCTCATCTCAATAAATTCCAGCTGTCTGGTAAGATCTGGGGTGCAAATGGAGACTGTCCCAGGAGAATGTACACGTGCAGGAGGACAAAATCTGAGGGGGAAGAGGAAAAGTCTGGCCCCACCCACCCTTCCAGTCTGGGTTCCTGAGGCCCCTCCCCTGCCTTAGCCATGCCCAGCTCCCCGCAGGATGCCTCAGTGCCTCTGCCTCACCAGGCCATCTGCCTGCCATTCCCTTCTTTATTCCTTTCCCTTAAGACTCAGTCAAGGTGTCACCTCCCCTGATCCGTGGATGGAACTGGCTTGGGGCTGCTTTGTGTCCACTGTCCCTGCACCTGCTTCTTTCCCAGGTCTTTGCCGCTTTACTGGACATGGATGCTTCCCACTGAGTGGGGATTCCCTGGCTTGGTGTCGGCGGGCCTGGGAAAAGGACAGGTTGCTTCTCTCCAGTCCTCCACACGCCCCAAAGATACATAAGGGATTTCTCAGCCACAGCACCGCTTTGGGTTCCAGGGACCACCCTCTGCCTGAGGGCCCTGAGAATGCCCTAGAATGCTGAAAGTGTGTGTCCACACCAGGTAAGCAGTGTGGGGAGGACTGGCTATATAACTTGCACAGCCCAGTGCACAATGGAAATACAGGACTCCTGCTTTAAAAACTATAAAGAATTTCAAGATGGTGACAGCAGAGCCTTAAACCAAGAGCGGGCCCTTCTGAGTACAGGGCCCTGTGTGGCTGCTCAGTTTGCACACCCTGCTGAAGGCAGCCCTGAGTTTGGAACTGTGCCAAGTCTTGGGTGGGAGGCCTGTGTCCGCTGAAGAGTCATCAGGGGACCTACTGGCTGCTCGAGGGGTGGTTGGCCATCAGCAGACTTCACATGAAGCCCTCCACCTCAGAAATTCCCTTGCTCCCCAGCTTCACGACGTAAGAGAAACAGCCTAGAATTTGGAGTTAAGCAAACCTAGATTCAGATTCTGAGTCCATTTCTTAATATCACAAATCATGAACATCTCCAGCCCTCATACCTCACCTGCACAATGGGACGTTATAACACCTGCCATGAATGTTGCTGTAGGTTCTAAGGAGATCTAATGTAGAAAGCGCTAGGTCTAGAGCCCACACCTACTGCATCTCCCTGAACCCTCCCCACTAACCTGTACTGCTTGTTCTCAGAAGCATCTGATCAGGAGAAAACAGGGGCAGATGTTGGGCCTTCCAGTTGCGGGGTACTTGCTCAGTGAGGAGGGTCACCACGTGGTGAGGCCCCAGGGAGCTCCTCCTGAGTGCTCCACGGCCTCTGGCAGCATCAACCGAATCAGGTAAGCAATGGAAGGGAAAACTAAGGACACCCTGGAGAAGCTCTTAGGTCATAGGATCACCGTGGGGGAGAGTCATTCATCGTTTTCCCAACAAATGTGTATGAATGCTTCTTGTGCCAGGTGCCAGGGATACGGTGGTAAGCAAAACATGCGGGGTCCTGCTCTCTGTTAGCTTAACGCTTGCAATTACTGTGTCCTGTTCTCTTGGATGCATCCCTCACTAGCCAACAGTTGACTAGCATTTACTAGGCGCCCACAGCGAGGCAGGAAATGAGAGCACAGCAGGCGCTGTGAGACTCCACCAACCTCCTCTGATGGAAATGAATGAAAGCTGTGTGCTTTCATTCCTAACAGCCAACACCTGCAACTCTTTGTAGGTGGGCTGTCCTCAGGCTGCGGGGCCTCCCTTTGCTGAGTACACAGAAAGCCAGAAGTGCCCGGGAAATGACATTCCCCAGGGGCAGCCCTTAACCGATGACTGACAAGTGCAGAGATGTAAATACTCCAGCCTCTGCCCAGCTGGGGACAACTCTCAGGTGTGACTTAGATTGTTTCCACAACTCCCCCACTGGACTGAGACAACATTCCTCTCCTAGGACTTTGCTTGAGCTCACACCCTTGATGGCCCTCTTCCCTTCTTTGTCCCTCATCTTCATGTGTCTGTTCTTTCTGGGACCACTATATAATAACTTAATTTCAGACAAATCCTTGTGCAGCGTCTCCTTATGCAGAACTCTCCCACTCAAGACAGAAAGAGAAGCAAAAAGAAGGTAGTGATTGCTCCTGGTCTTTGCGTTACTACCCACAGTGATGCAAGTCAGAAGTCAGTCATTATAAATAACACTTAAAGGAATAATAATTCCTTTTGTTATAAATTCCAGTGCATTCAAATTTATCCGTGTAATACTATGATCAGTCTCCCTCACTTCCATTCTGATATGCTTTATGAGTGTGGAGAAAGAGGAGGCATTCCTGCTTGCTGGCGTTTGCACATAACCTACACCTTTATTACACCAAATCTAGATAAATCCCTGGGATTCAGTCTTGAATGTAAACATCAACCATCATGTGTTTTGCTGTGTGAAAAAAGTTGACACATGCTGGATCAGATCCCTGGGAATGTGTGGCTTTCTGCCTGCCTGGACTGGGTTTGCAGGAACAGGTCTTAGGCGCCCAGGCTCCCCCAGGACCATGAGACTAGTACACCTTCCTCCCGTCAGGAACGTCTTCTGCTCTCATCTAATCCCTTCTCACCAAATCCACCTCTTCCAGGAAATTCTATGATTCCTTCCTCTTCCCACCCAGCCCACCCTGAGCGCCCCTTCTTTGCCGCTGTGGAAAGTGGTATTTGTTGGAAGCACCTTCTCAGCACTTGAGACTTGGCCCACCGCCTCCCGCCCCTCCAGCTAGCTGAAATCTCTTGAGTTTGTAGACAAAATCACAGGCTGATCAGGCAAGGGGCACATTAGGGGCCTCAGTCAAAGCAGAAGGTGGGGGAGCTGGGGCTAGTCTTGCTGTCACGGAATCATGGCTAAGGCAGAGGGTGAGCTTGAGTCCCGAAGGGCTTGGTTCCTCCTATAACCAGACCTGTGTCAGTGAAGTGTGGATGCCAGGGCATCTGCCTGGCCTACGTGCCCAGACCCAGACACCTCCCTGGAGGTGTCCTCCCTGGACCTGACCCTCGTACACAGATGGGGTCTGCTCCCAGTAGCCCTACACCATCCAATTTTATATCGCCACACACTGTAGTGCCTGGAGCCCCCTGGCTGCCTTGCCGTGCTTCTGCTAACAAACTGGCAACTCCCTGTCCCCAAGACTGAGCTTGGGCTTATGGTACCTCTTGATTCCAGAGACTGGGCCCCTGGCACCTCTCCCAGGGAAAAACCTGGAAGATTTCTGCTCTCCTTCGCCAGACTTCTGAGTTCTAGCAAGCTTGGATGCTGAGGCTTCTGGAGCAGTGACATAGAGCAGGTGCTCCTTGGTATCACAGTCTGTTTTCTGAATATTTCTAGACTCCCTGATTGGGTGGTAATGTTTATATGCAAAGGGTCCTGTCTTACATCTTTAGGTCCTCTAAGGCCGCTTATATATGTGGATGAAAAATACTGCCTGCCATATCAGTAAACAAAGGATGTTGCAGTCATCAAGCCATCACATTACAGCCGCCCCGAAGGTGAGCCCTGAGGGAACGAAGGACAGAAACAGGATGCCTGCCATCAAGCCATTAGCTACTGTAGCCACCCCCCAACGATGCACCCTGAGGAGACTCAGGATGAGAAAGCACAGGATACTGGCCCCAGGTAGCTGAGGTACATATCAAAGGAACGATTTCAGTTAGCCCAGACTCTTGCATCTTCCCACACACAGAAAAGCGCTAAATTCCTTAACTTGCCATATCTAGTTTTCTTTAATTAACAGTAATCTTGTGATGTTCTGATTACCTGGTCTTTGTTGCAAAAACTCCTATATATGCTCGCTCCCCACTTGCCTCTTTGGAGCAGTCCCTCAGAGTATCTGAGACGCTGTGTCCCAGGCTTAAGTCCTCAGTTTTGTCCGCTGAATAAAACATAACTCTCGGGACTTCCCTGGTGGCGCAGTGGTTAGGAATCCGCCTGCCAATGCTGGGGATATGGGTTCGAGCCCTGGTCCGGGAGGAGCCCACGTGCCGCGGAGAAGCTAAGCCCGTGCGCCACAGCTGCTGAGCCTGTGCTCTGGAGCCTGCGAGCCACGACTGCTGAGGCCCGCGCGCCTGGAGCCCGTGCTCTGTAGCGAGAGAAGCCACCGCAATGAGAAGCCTGCGCACCGCAACGAAGAGTAGCCCCCGCTCACCGCAACTAGAGAAAGCCCGCGTGCAGCAACGAAGACCCAATGCAGCCAAAAATAAATAAAATTTTTAAAAAATTAAAAAAAAAAAAAAACATAACTCAACTTTTATGTTGTGTATTTTTTTCAGTCAACATGTACATGAAATGCTCATTAAATGTTTGCTGATTGACTGCAATTTTTTCTCTAGGCCTCCTCAAGAGCCTGCCATGGCATTCATTTATTTAATCATCCATTATCTTTCCATCCATCCAACCACGCATCTTATAATAAATATCTGTATCTGAAAGAATGATTCCATTTCCTCTGTTCCCATCTCACAGACTGGGGAAGAGATTTTTACCTTAGGAACTCAGTCCTAGGAGCGTAGAGTGGTTATATTTTGAAGGTAGGGGAAGGGATGACAAAGTCAGGGCCCAAATACTCTGCATACAATGTCAGGTGCTGACTTTTTTTTTTTTTTTTTAAATATTTATTTATTTATTTGGCTGCGCAGGGTCTTAGTTGTGGCACGCAGGACTTTTGTTGCCATGTGATCTTCATTGCGGCATGCGGGATCTAGTTCCCCGACCAGGGATGGAACCCGGGCCCCCTGCATTGGGAGTGCAGAGTCTTAGCCACTGGACTACCAGGGAAGTCCTAGGGTGCTGACTTCTTAAAGGCAGAAGTGGGCTTGCAGATTACAGGGCAGGAGGAAAATGCTTCCATTTTTCCCAATGGCTTTAAGACTCTACTGCCCCTAAGAACTGATGTTAGTCTTTGTGAAACAGGAGGGAAGGAGGCAGGGCACAACCTTTAAAAGAATGATCTAGTCATTGAGGATATGACAAAAACTGGTTAGAACCAACTAGGTCCAAGATGGCGGAAGATTTGACTCCCAGTAGACCTTGAGCCTCATAATATGCTCATTGTAATATATTAGCATATGCTAAACGACTCACTCACAGGTGCCATAACAGTTCCAAGGCTGACCATAAAAGCCCAAAAAGTGGGTGGTGGCCCAATTCCTGGAAACCTCCATCCCTTCTCCAAAATACTGATAGTTGGAATAATCTTCTCACTCATTAGCCCATGAAATTACCCAGCCCATAAAAACTAACCACCCCATATTTTGAGGCCTCTCGCCTTCTGAGATGGCCCACACTCTTGTCTGTGAAGTGTGTTTCTCCCATGGCTGCTCTCACTTTCCGAGAAGACGCATGCCCTGGGGAAGCTCTCACCTTCTGAGACGGATTGCATTCTGTCTATGGAATGTGTATCTCTCTAAATAAATCCACTTCTTACCTATCACTTTGGCTCTCACTAAATTCTTTCTGAGAGGAGATATAAAGAACCTGAGCTTCGTTAAATCCTGAGACCAGGTGTGTGAACTCAATTAAAAGTCAGTGGGTTCAAGCCCCAATCTTAGTTTCTGGCTAGGTTTGAGTCCCAGCTCGCGGGTTCACGACCGAATCTGGGTTCTGGCTGGCTTCGAGTCCTGGCTGGTGGGTTCAAGTCCCAATGTGAGTTGTGCGGTTTCACCTGCAAGGTGTGTGTGTCTCCACAAATACGCATTGGATTCTGAAAGGATACAGAAATGTAACTGCAACTCCTACTGCGCTGCGACCCTGAAAGAGGACTGGCCAGGGAATGGTGGCTAGAGCCTACCACGGACCCATTCCAGACTGATGGAGTCAGACTTGAGAGATTAACGCTGGATGGCCTGATGCAGGCAGGGCTGGACACTCCAGTAGCAGTGGAGCTTTCCAAGGCATGGAACGAGATTTCCAGTGTGGGGCTGAAGGGAGAGACGCCCACAGAAACGCCGGCATGAGAACTGGGAACAAACGGGCAGGGTGGGTGAGACCACGAGGAACGCCCTGTAAGAGGTTACACCCTTCTCCGCTGGATACGGGAGAAAAGGCCTAATAGTACTCACTGTAAAGTCTTTTTCCTGGCGCCTGGTAGTCTCCTCCACCGCCTCCAACTCATCCTGAAGACTCTCCCGTGCAACCTCGAGGGCGGGGTTACAGAGCGTGGCGAGCGCGGAACGTAGGGGAGGAGACTTGCCTCGCTCCCGCCCCCTCCTCCTCTCGCGAGGCCCGCGCACCTGCAGCACGCAGACTTGCCGGGAGAGCCCGGGAGGGAGCGAAACACCCGGTTGGGGAGGCGAGGCGGCCTCCATTCAGAAGGGGATAGGCAACCATCCCCCTTTTTCTCAAATACACCAGAGAGAGTGGACCCCTGCAGCAAAGACCAAGCTGAGCTTAGGGTGACCCACAGCTGGCTACCTGCTTTGGGCTCTGGGGACGCGCAGAGGATTAGATAGACACAGATCGGGTTGGGCTCGAGATGCTCACGCCCAAGTTAATTCAGTCTTGAAAGTGCCTGGCTCGTGGCAGTGTGCGGTGAGAGCCTGTCGAGAGGGAAAGGGCTGCCGGAGGGCTTCGGAGCACACTTCCACCGGGCTTGAAGAAGCGCTGAGTGCAAGGGCCCACAAGGTGGGAAAGCCTGGGTACCTTGGGGTGGGGGACGTTCCCACGCGGCTGACTGTATGTAGTGCGGAAGCGGGAGAGGGCACAGCAGAGGAGGACCGATACATTGGCTCTGCTGGCTGGAAATGGTAGGTCTCCTTGACCAAGGGCATCTGAGGGGCCATGCTGAGTAGCTTATTCGGTCCATAGTGTAAAAGATAGTGTCGTTGGCAGGGCTTTTTTGCAGTGGTTCTCAAAGCGTGAAGGGGCATCAGCGTCACCTGGGAATGTGTTAGAAATGCACATTATGGGGCCCCATCTCAGACTCACTGATTTCAGAAATTCCGGGGTCGGGGCCAGCAATCTGCGGTTTGATAAACACTCCAGGTGAGTCTGGTACAGGCCAAAGTTTGAGAATCACTGGTGTAGTGGGAAGAGTACCAGACTTTGGAAGGGAGGCGGGTGGAGGGCTGGGGAGGGAGGTGTGAGGGGGAAAAGTTACACTGGGCCAAGTCCCGTTGTTCAGAGAGCAGCATGCGACATTATACGCCTGCTCCTTTAAGGTGATCTGAGCAGTAACCAGGAAGGTATGGTATGTGCCATCATACCCTCGTTATAGATAGAAGATTGAGGCTTAGAATTTAAATTACTCGTCTAAGATCACACAGTTAAGTGCTAGAGCCAAGTTTTGCACCCAATTTGGCATGACTCCAAAAATGTTTTTTTCCTACCACTGCAGGTGCCTCCATCCCTGGCACCACAAAAGTATGACAGCTTGGATAGCAGTGCCTGGACAGCCCATAGCTGCCCGGGTGGAAGGAGGAGAGCCGAAGCTTGAAGCTCCTTCCCGCAGGGCCTGGTGATGGGCCAGACCTGAGGCTAATGGGAAGCAATGAACCTTCTGTTCTCACTCCTGTCCTCAATTATTTGAATTTTCATAAGGTTTGCCGATCACACTAGGGAGGTGGGCTTAGCAAATGTACTTTCCTAAGTGACCAGCTGTCATCCCTGGCTTCTAGACATGAGGTTAAATGTGAGATTATGTGAGAAAAGCAGGGTGAAAAATTACCTGTATGCTGTGACTACCTTAGATTTTTTTTCAATTACCTTAGATTAAGAAGACACAGAGCAAAAAACAAAAACAAAAAAACCCAAAACAATGCTAAAGGAATTTTCTTCCTTTTTTTCCAAGTTGTATTATGTGGTTATAATAATTTGATGAATATGCGTTTATTTTTGAAAGTGCAACCAGTGTACTGGTTGTACAGTGTACACGCAGTGACGTGTGACATAGTGGACAATTCTGTGCCCAGTGGCAGAGCACAGGCTCTTTCCTTAGGGCAGTGTCGAGCTCTCCTGCCCCTTGGAGTCTGCCCCTGAGGCCAGTAAGGACAGCAGCTGCAATATGGCCCGGGGGAGCAGTGGGACATAGCCGATGTCAGAGGTGCTTTGACATTCGTGAGGTTAAGCCCCAGGGTCTTTGTGTCCTCTGGAAATGCCCCTCCATGACAGCTGTCGCCTGGAGGGCTTAAGAGGGACTTTGGGGCCAAGCACCAGAGCTTTGGAGGTCCTCCTGAGAACAGAAGCTTCTAGTAGTGCAAACTCAGAGGACTGGCTCAAGCAATCACTACTCCAAACAAAGGCCACCAGACAGCTTTAAACACAAAATATTCTTTTATTTGTCAACGAAGGCTACACGGGATCACTTCTAGTTTTGTTTTTATGCCTTTTTTTTCTTTTCTAGAAGGTATCTACATCTGCATTTATTTACAGCCTTGTTGGTATTTACACAGTCAAGAATACAGTGTTAGAAACACAAAAGTATTGAGAAAAAAACTTCTCAAAATTAGTTCCAGACTTCAGGAAAACTATTTCCACATGGTAAGGCCAGAGTCTCCAGTGTTGGTCGTCCAGAGGCAGCTTGGGAGAGTCCTTTTGCTGAAGCTGTGGGTTCAGAAGTCTTCAAGAACAACAGGCAGGTGTAGAAAAGTGGGATTCTGGTGTTGGGTGAATCTAGGGCTGCCAGGCACCAGCAAACATCCGTGACTCAGCTTCTGCCAGGATAGCTGAGCCTGCCCAAAAGTTGGTTCTCCATTGGCAGTTTGCCCTCAGAATCAAACACATTTTCTTCGGGACCAAGAGGTCGCCCAGTATCCTGCCTTTGGCATTCCAGAGGGGGTAAGAAACCCAACATCGGCCTGCTGTCTGGGGCGGTCACGTACACAAGGCTGGTTTCTGAGAATGGAAAGGTTGGAGAGGATAGAGTTTCTATCACCTGAGCAATGAGTCTTTAAAATGAGTTTGCTGTTTTTTGAAGGTAAAATGAAAGGGCCTTGAACTACAGAGTTCTTTCTTTAATCCCCTCCTGTCCAGTAAAATACAGACAAGTGTATAAACTACCTGGGAATTTTGAACCTTAAATAGAGGGCTTTTAATCCTAATGAGGATCCCCAGGGAAAAAAGAGACTGGGTGCTTTCCAAGACCCCTCAGGAGGCAGGTCCCAGCTCAGGACCAGAAGCCACGGCCGGGGCTTAGCGGCTGCTGTGAGGAGTGGAGGATAGATTCGACTTTAAGCACCAGGGGAACAAACCCCAAAACCCGAGACCCCGCTGAGGCCCGGCAGACTCCTTCCTCCTGGGCACCAAGCTCAGCCTCATGGTCCTCACCTCGTGGCAACTGCAAATACCAGGCTGCAGATGTGAAACTATTCTAAGATTTCACATGGAAATCTCATCTTTGCATATTGGAAACCCCTGCCACCTATAAGGTGGTACTTAAAAGTCACAGCTAAAAAGGTCCTTTATTATTATTTTTTGTTTGTTTTTAAACAAATCTGATTCCTTGTTACATGCCTATAAAAACACTGCCGAGTTTTTTTCCCCTTCCTTGCCTATATCACCTTCTGCTCCCAGCCCCACCTCATCCCGATTCTTTAAAACCACGCCCTCTGGCCATTTTCAACCTCTGGTCAGTTTCTTAGCAATTGTTTCAAATCCTCCATCCCTAGGTAGAAATCAGGCACTAGTCTGTTCCTTGGGTTAATTCTCAGTGGACAGTTCTGAGAGACAAGCATCAGGGGTAATTGACCGTGGAGTTCCTTTCCCTTCTTCCCGTTGTCATAGCTCTGCCCTCCAGTGATGTCTGCCTGGAGGGTGGATAAAAAGGAAATCTCATCCTATAAAAAACAAAGTTGGGGAATCACTGAAGTCCTATTTCAGGTGATGACAGAGGGGCTGAGGATGAGGAGCTGATAGCAGCTGTGGAGGATACGGGAGAAGGCAGGAGCTCTTCCAAAATAACCCTTTTTCTAGGGTCAGAAGCTGACATCCTGCAGGATAATGAACCTGAGCCAGTGAGGGAGGGCTGGTAATTCTAAGGAACGCACACGTTTTGGTTGGTTAATGCCAAAAGGGCAGGTGCTGTCAAAGATGGGATTTGATGCCTGGAGGCCGCTGAGCAGGCACAGGGAGCTCTGGCTTATGCCTTCAGACTCACTCTTGTGGTGCGATTGGCACTGCTGGTCTCAGCAGGACAGACTGAGGGTGGAGGCAGTGAGTCACCTGCCGGCCCAAATGGAAACCAACTCAGAAGGGCCGAGGCCAGAAGCACCACCTCCAACAGCAACAGCAGCAGTGTGAAACTGAGGTGCGTGATGCTGCCTGCCCCACACCTGAGGTCCTCTCTAAAGGCTGGGGATGCTTCCTCTTCTCCCCATACAGAAGCTATGCCTCCTCGGTGGTATGTGGCCCAGAAAAAATGTAACGCCATTCGTTTAAAGGAAAGGAATGCTCAATTATTCTCTGTGATCTTGATCTTTAAGAGTCCACACTGTTACTTCGGTGGGGGTGAGGGGTGGAGAGTCAGAGGGTTGGGGAGGTGTGGGGAGATGGTTCATTCGGCCCTTGTGCTGTCTCTGACCTCCAAGTAGACGTCCCCAGCAGGTCTTGACTGATGTCAGGAAGCCAGGATGGAACTGATCATCTAGGTCAATGGGCAGGGTCCCATTGCTCAAGGGCTCCTTGTATCAAGAGTACATTTGAGAGGCATAAGTCTATTTTGGATTAAAAACAACAACTTGTGTTCTTCAGGCCAAACTATTTTCCATCCCATCCAAGAACGATCCTGCCGGATGGGACCCGCCGCCAGCTCCCGCCTTGCACAGTGGGCCCGGGAGCACTGCATCTGACTCAGCGGAGCTCTGGGAGCAGTGGACAAATAGTCCAAGACACCGTAGCAGCAGTGTCACTTTTTTTGGAAACAGGAAGAGCACTTAGCGAAACACATCCTCTCATCCCAGTGGGATGACGTAAGGCAAAACCTCCTCTCCCGAGAAGCTCTGGGTGCCTCCCTCTGCCAGGTAGACCCCGGCCTCCGTGCTGCTCCGATTCTCATGCAGTAAGAGACCTTTTCGGTTTCATTAACTCATGGAATATTCTGAAGACTCTGTGAGTAAGGCTATAAAGGTGCCATGAGCTTGTCAGTCCAACAAGGTTTCCACGGGAAGGAGCTCAGACTCAAAATTCATTTTCCACACTCAATGTAAAATGTAACCCATAAAAGTCCCATTTTCTAAGAAGCCCAGCTTAAAAGGAAGCATTTGGCTTCCCCTCCTGGTCTCCCAGAGCCTCCTGTGAGAGGTAATGACAGTGGTAATTAAGCAGATAAAACAGGAGAAAGGAGCTCCTAGCTCTCCCCTACTCTCAATGCTTCCCCCAGCCCATTGGCTGATGCCTCTCCCTGGGCATGCCCTCCAGGTGTGGGATGTACTCGCTCCTGAAAGGACTTAAACTTCTGCCCAATGACCACAGGCGTAGGTCTTCACAGGGACAACTGTAACCCGGCCTTCTGGATCCATGGGCACCAGCCTCAGGAACCGCCCCCAATCCTGGTGGGGTAGCTTGACGCTGCCCGGCCACACCAAATTATCTCTTTCCTCCTTTCTCCTTAATCTTGCTTTAAAACCCCGGTTGGGCTCCTCTAGACGGGAAGCTGTTTTAGAAGAACTTCACAGAAGGAATTTCCTGAAAGCCTATCCAGCTGCATCCCAGCTCTGCAATTAGCCCAATACATGAGAGGCAGAGGAGCCTTCAGGAGCTCGTTAGAAGGATGCTTGACTCATGCTTTCCTCTGTCTGGCTGACTTCTTCTTAAGCCTCTTTCCACAATCAAAGGCCACCAAGCACCTCTCTCCATACTCCTATTTCTCGGTGGTGGCAGCTGAGCAGTGGAGGGAAGATACCCAAAGTCATGGGGAGAGGGCTTCACCTAGGAAGGCAGGCTGGTACCCTTGCCACCACTGCCATTCTTTTGCCGTGGGTGACCTTCCCTTCTGGACGTGGTGCCCACACTGAGGGCTTGCTGTGCAGTGCTGGTTCTCACATCTGACTTTGGGAGAGAGAAAGAGATGAATAAGGAACGTCATGGGAGGACCAACCAACCACAGATGTCCTGGATGCCTCTGGCTCTTGGGGAGGCTTGGGCTCTGAGCCCCAGGATGCTGTCACCAGACTGGGGAAAGGACCTGGGAGACACTTTCTCCATCCCAGCATGGAGGTGGCACTGACGACTACACAAGATTTGCAAAAGGGGTTGGGGGTTTCATTTCGCATCAAAATATAAAGCTTGGACAGGAGTTTGGGGCAGCTTGAAAAAGGTGCTGTGAGATCATGAAATTCCCCAGAGAAGATGGAACCATCCATGGTCCTCTGGAGGCATGGAACACAGTGAGTAAAAAAGCCACCACTTGTCTGCGGGAGCTTAGCCAAAGATCCTCAGGTCCTGCAGACCCTCCTTCCAGGCCCACTCGGAAATTTGCTACCGGCCCATTACTCTCCGCACCCTTCCCTCCTGCCCGACCCCCATGGAAGAGAAAGTTGCACATGGGACAAGTTAGCACAGACACTTGTGTCTCACATCACACTGGGTACCTGGGGACAGACAAGGACGCACCCCAGGAGATGCATCTCAGTGAGGAGAAGTGTACCCCAAACAACAAGGAAAACTCCTCAAGGAAAAGGGAACAAAAGACAAGAAAGTTTTCATTGTGATCACACTACGGAAAAAAAATACCTTCTGTTCTTTGCAAAAAATGTGTGAAGGCCAAATTTGTGTTTTTCTTTTCTTAAAAAAAAAGGATGTTGCATGAATTATAATGCAACCCAGTATCTTTTTTGTTTGTTTGCTTTCTGCACTTGTTAAAAAAAGGATTCTTTTAAGTACAACACAGTCAGGTATGCGGCCACAAAAGAGTAGCTGTCTTTGGCAAGAAGTCCCGGCCACGGTCCTCTCTGTCACCTTCGGCCCATCTCACTCTGTCTCATGAAGTGGATGTTGCTGGCGCTGTCTGACAGTTCCGGGTACTGCTCGACCGAGATCACGAAGAAGCCGTCGTAACCTTGAACCCGCCCCGTGCTCAGCGCCTGCTGCTTCTCGCCCTCTGTCCAGGCCCGCAGGCCTTCCTCCCCTTCCAGAAGTCGCTGCTGCTCGCGGGCCCAGGCCTGGCGCACGGCTCTCTGCCGGGCCAGCTCCAGCACCCGTGCCTTCTCCTCGTCTGGTGTTGTCCCATAGCGGGTGTTCAAGCACAGTGCCCCATACTGGAGCTGGATGTCTGTGTAGCGTCTAGTCCTGCCACTGAGCACCGTGTTGATCTGCGACACAGTGACGTTGACCCCGTTCTCCAGGGTTCGCCGCCCCCCGCTGAGGCCCAGGATGGCCAGGTCGCCTTCCGAAGGTCCTGGTTTCACGAAGTAGTGGGTGTCCACCCCGTCAATGGTGAAATGCATGTTCTCTAGGTAGTGGGCATTGTTCAAGATGGCAGCAACCCTCCGCCCGTCCTCGTTGGCCACACTGATGATGTCTGTGGTCACTCGGCCATCCTTCAAGGCGAACTTGACCCCTTTGCCAAAGACTGAGCCACTGGATGCAAACTTCTTTGTCTCTGGGGCCTGCTGGCAGCTGGTGATTGTGGAGCCGTAGAGCTGATCAAAACGTTCCAGGGTGACGAAGGCCTTGAGCTGCTTCTGCACTTCACACTGTACCCCGAGAATAGACTGATGGTGGGGGGAGAGAGAGAGAGTGAAATAAATGGGGAAAAACTTCCAACGGCCTGGAGAATCAGCTTACATGACTAAAAGTCAAACCTATTCAAATGTATTAACCTGCAGCATCTAGCTCTACTGCTGACCACTAGGACACCCAGCCCTCCTTCATCCATCTATTCACCCTTCCTTCCATTCAGAAGCTGTTCAGGGAGCATCTACTCTGTGCCCAGTCCCTTTCTCAGCACGGGAGATACAACAATGAATCAGACATCATCCCTGCCCTTGAAGAACTCCTCGTTTAGTGGGGAAAGACAGATGTGGCAACAAATAACTACAATCAAACGTGATGAGTGGTGGTCTAAGAGAAGCAATAGTAACAGCTATAGCCAACACGTCGTGGTCTTTGAGCTAAATAATTCACATTCATTATCTCGTTGGATCTTCACAATAACTTTATACAGTAGGGACTGTTATTGTTCTGGTTTTACACCTAAGGAAACTAAGGCTCAAAGAGGTTGTAACTGGCCCCCAGTCATACGACTAGTCAGTATTCAAGCCAACATTCGAACCCTGGTCTGTCTGATCCTAGAGGCTCAGTTCAAGGGCTGCTGGAGTCGGGAGGAGCAATCACGGCTCAGGATGTCTCAGCCTGGAGGCGGAGGAGCAAGGTGAAGGAGATGGGGTTCAAAGACAGGCTCACGCTTGAGTTGGGACTTGGAGGATGAGGGGATGGAGTTAGATGCAGGAATGGCGTTAGATGCAGGAATGGCGAGGAATGCACTCTTGACAAGAAGGCTTAGTAGGATGAAAAGCAGTGATTTACATAAACCCTCTTAGCCTGCTGTATTGCTCTCTGCCATGTTTAGAAATGATTTTCAAGGAGGCCCTCTGTCCCCACAGTGCTTCCTAAGGGCTCCCCAAGTGTCCCCGCTCTTGGCTGCTTTGGGGGACAGGTTGGAAGCCACGTTCAGGCAGGCCCCAGGGCCTTATCAGCAACTTAGAGAAATGGCTTTAGAAAAAGGCCCATCGGTTTCTCACTGAAATTAAGTCCTCTTTATAATTAATAGAACCCTGTCTGTGAACAATTATTTCCTAGAGTTTTACGGAAGCTGGAGTGCTCAACAACACAGATCTCCAATGCTTGCCAAGGGCAGAAATCAATAATTCATTGACAGGCGAGGTTGGCAAACGGGCTGTCAGAGACTGTGGCTCTGGGAGGGGGTGGAGAAGGGAGCCTGGAGGTGGGGGTGCAGCTGAGTGGCTGGAAGCAGCCCTGGGAAAACAGTCAGTGCTGTTGGCAGCTGGGCAGTACCTGGAGGGATGGATGGCGGGGATTGGAGAGGGGCAGGGGGTGGGGCTAGGGCCGCAGAGAGAGGATGGGCTTTGTGACCAGACAGACTTGGGTTCTCATCGCCTTTCCAGCTCACCTTGGACAAGTTTCTCTCAACTCTGGTCTTATCTGTAAAATGGGAAAAAAGACTGAATTCACAGGGTTGTTTACTTCTTTCAACCATCTGTTCATTCAACAAAAGTTTTCCATGCACCTACTATGTGCGAAGTGGTATGCTGGGTACCAGATAAGACCCAGTTCTTGCCCTCTTGGGGCTTAGGGTCTAGTGGAGATATAGGGAAGAACACAGGAATGAAAATATAGTGTTGTGAGTGCTTAGCACGAGGAAGCTATAGGTGCCACCGGAGCACAGAGGTGCAGAATCACATTCTCCAGAGGTCAGGGGAAGGAAACAGCTAGGCTGAGGCCTAATGGAATCCGACTGGAGTAAGAGATATGGACGTGTAAGTTTCCGATCGCCAGCAGTATGCCATCTGGCAACCCTGATTTCCTCCTCAGTCTCTTGTCCCCCTGGTCAGGTATCCCCTGGAAGGCCTGGTCTCTGCCTCATTCTTTCCTGCATTCACTGGGCTCCTGGGGCATGGGGCCTGGAAGAGCCGGCTCCTAGCACAGATCTTATGAAAGAGGGGGGGCAGTGGGAAGAAATGAGCAAATGGATGCCTGAAGTGAGGGGGTGGAATGAAACTGTTTTTAAGGATCTTTATAGCCATAAAATTCTATGAGTCTTTGAAATTGGGTCATAAATGGAAGACAGGGGAAAGTACCATTTTTTTGAGCACCTACAGACAGATCTGGGTTTGAATCCTGCTCTACTTCATCCTTGCTGTGTGGCATTCGAAAGCCTCAGGCATGAAATCTGTAAAATGGGAACAACGATACCAAGGGATATTTTTGTGTTAATTTATGTAGACTAGGCCAGGTGCACTGAGGTGCTCAGAAAATGTCACATTTGTATTTCGAACACACCTTCCCTCTTTGTACTTTTGTTCTGGGTTGGGACAAAGGCTCATTTTTTGTGTGTGGAACTCCAAACTCAGTGTAACATACAAAACTCCTTAATTTGGCTTGTGAGGGCCTACGTGCTGTTACAGCTGGGTCCACAGTGACTTGCCAGTGGCAGGGTTACTAAGTATTTGCTGAACTGTTGCTGGCAGGCACAGTGAACGTACCACATTGGTTTCTATCACTGGCCTAGGCTTTCCTGAAAAGCTGGTGGGACCCATTCCTGTAATGTCTGGATGGCTTGAGGGGTGGGCAGCCATGGGTGTGAATTACCTTGCTGTTGTCCCACTCCTGAGTTTTCATCTGTGTGTGGATGAGCTCGTAGGATGGTTCCATGGCATCTATGTCTGGCTTGGGATAGCCGGGAATCACATTGTGAAGCTGGAATCCGAAGGTGAGGAGCCAGCTGTTGACATCTGGGTGGGAGAGAAGCAGAAACATCCCCATGGAGTCAGTGGACCTCAGAGTGACACATCCCAAGAAAGCAGCCTAGAGTTACGCTGCAGGGGGGGCGGGGTGAGGACATGGAGAGCTGCTGGGGGGAGAGTCAACAAGCATGCTGGAGACTGTTTGACGGTGTGAAAGCTGAACATGCTCTTGGGACCCAGTGTCCCCTCCTAGGGATGTATCTGAGAGAGATGTCACCTACGTAGAACCTAGGTTTCCAGACTCCTCTTACTACTGTCACTCTACCCCGAGGACCTTCAGCTTCACAGCCAGGGACAGCTGTTGATGGGTGAAGACTCCTCCACATCCACCCCCAACATCAACAGGAGACACAGAGGACAACCAACCCCAAAGGAAAGATTCTAATGAATGACTTCCAAAGAGAAAATTCACTGAAGAAGCAAACTCTCCCTCCTTTCTCCTTTTTGAAGAGATTAGAGCCTCAGGGCCAAAGTGCATTGGGCGTGGAGGTGGCCTGACCAAAGATCGAAGAGTTTTTTCCCCCTTGATCCTGCCTTTATTTACTCTGAGAGCCTAAGGAAGTCAGTTAACCTCCCTGCGCCTTCATTTTCCAGTCTTTATATTGGGCTTGAGGATCTAGCCCCATAGGCACTGGATTTACTGGTTTTTATAATATTCCTGGGGGGTTACTAATTATAAAATACTGGGTGTAGGGAAAGGTGGGATATTGTCATGAGCATCTGGCTCGCTGAAGAGTGGAATCAGGAAGCCAAGACTTCAGGAAGAGAAAGAGGGTGGAAAGTGTGTCCTCAGTTACTTGGCCCTCTGTTGCTGAGTGTCTTTTATGTGCCCAGTGCTGGTGTCACAGATCCTCAGCTTGCACACGCAGGACCCTGAAGGGGAGATGAGACATGGGCACAGATAACCTTGACACAGGACAAACACCTAGAGGAGGGCAGAAGTCTTTCAGTTGCACAGGCTGACAAGTCTTCATGAAGAAGGTTGCCTTTAAGCCAGACAGTGAAAGCTGTGTAAATTTTGTCAGGCTTCGATGGAGATGAAGGCAAAGGCCATTGTATAAGGCAAGGCCTGGAGAGGGGAGGTGAGTATTGGGAGCGTTTGGGTAACC
Organism: Balaenoptera borealis; assembly: GCF_965194805.1. Classification (NCBI taxonomy): domain Eukaryota; kingdom Metazoa; phylum Chordata; class Mammalia; order Artiodactyla; family Balaenopteridae; genus Balaenoptera; species Balaenoptera borealis. The sequence goes on from NC_138868.1 coordinate 57,353,150, forward strand.
AGACAGCAGTTCAGCAAGGCAGAGAGAGAACCAGAAAGGAAAATGGCGGCTGGAGCAGGAAGAGCCTGGGACGGCAGGTGGGAGGTGATGTGGGGTCTACAGGAGAGAGACAACAGCCTGTGTCCCAGCATGGCTCAGCCTTCCTTGGGAAGGGGCAGCTGAAGATGCCAAAGCAGTTGTTGACTAGAGACTCAAATCCAAAGTCAGGAGAAGGAAGGATTTGGAATTAAGTCTCTGAGCCAGCAACTCTGGGCGGTGGGCATTCAGGCCTGCTTTTGGCTTCTTCCAAAGCAGACAGATCCCTGGTCAGGGAGGATCTTAGGGTCCAGGCATTGGTGGAATTGAGTTCATCCCAGTGATGGGAGTGCCATTTGGGGGTCATCGACTTCATCCCACATTGCCTTTGCATTCAAGAACCTCAAGTTTGCCTTTTTCTTTCTTTCTTTTTTCTTTTTTTTTGGGGGGGTTTTGTTTTTTCGATGTTCCAGAGCCCCTCTCTTGGGTTTGAAGCCTGGAGGTTCTCACGTGGAGGGGTGCTAGAAAAGGAAGCTTGGAAACCCAGATTCTACTTCTAGAAAGATCATATAAGGGAAAGAACATAGTGAGGCAAGACAAAACCCAGGTCCAAACTCTGGCTCCCAACTTGCAAACTGTGTGATCTTAGACAGTTTCCTTAACCTCTCTGAGGTTCAGTTTCCTTATCTGCAAATTCATGGCAGAAATGGTTTTCAACAAGTCATGGATAAGAATACTAATAGTGTTACCACTTTGGGGCAGCCAACATAGAGCAGGAACTGTTCTGTTTTGTTACATAAATGATTGGATTTAATGTATTTTAAAGTGTCCAGCTTGGTTCCTGGCTCATAGAAGGTTGCCTGTGTTTCCCCAAACCCAAGCCTCCATGTGCCTGGAACTCCATTTCCTCTTTTGTAGCGTGAGGTGCTTGGACCAGTTTTCTCCAAAGTCCCTTTCCTCACTGAGTTTCTAAGTATCTCTGATTCTCTGAATCTTGGTAGATGGTTCTTTGGGAAATTAAAACAAACACAACGGGGGAAAAAAAACCCTATAAAGCCATTTTGCCTGAGGCTGAGAACTTGCATCTGAATTTGTAGTTGCAAAGGAAAGCTTCTATCAGGAATACTGCAAATTCCCAGGAAACCAGGGGGCTGAAAAGAGTCTTGGGCCTTAATTACAAGTGATGGAAGGTGGGAAACTTTCTCATTATGCCTTTAGGAAAAATGCTGAAAATTGATTTATTCACTGCTTTTTCTACTGTGCTTTTCTGAAGAGTTGGGAATTTTACTCTTCTTTCCTATGACATCAGAGGTAGACATTTCCCTCAAGTTAAAAAGCTCTTTACTCATCCGTTCGTCCCAGACTTCAGTGTGGCTCCCTGGGACAGTGGTGAAAAATAATAATCCCTTTCACATGTACACAGCTTTGCACTTTACAGAGAGAATTCAAATCTAAGAATGAGGATTTTGGAGTCAGACACAGCCCCAGCCTTGCCACCTCTTCCTGGGCGGGTTACTTTACCTCTCTGACCCTCACTTTCTGCCTTTGTAAATGGGGTCAGTGGTCCCCATCACACAGGCTACAAGTGAGGGTTAAGTATATGATGGGTCAGTGCTAGACATTTTTAAGTTGCCCTCCTAGTGTCCCATTCTGCCTTCTCTCTCTTTCTTTTTGGGGTATCCATGTATTTTTAGGGACGCTGACTCCACCTAAGGGCTTAGCACTGAAGCATGTGACCTAGGCTAAGCCAATCAGCACATTCTATCTCCCCAGCCATGTTGGTTGGTTCAGGGGTTGTCATGTGACATAAGCCTCTCCAGTATTATAGGCTTAAGACCCTATCCTGTTTTTGGAAAAAAGATGAGATGCCTTTTTATTGTTGTTGTTGCTGGATGTGAATGAGGTTGCATGTAGCCCACGTGGAAGCTAAATGGTCAAGTTTAGTGAGAATTAGTAGTATCTTGGCTTTTAGTAGTAAAATGGTTTTTTCTTCAGCTACAGTAACCTGCCAAGGCATCTCACAGGAAATTCATTGGAAGATGAGGCAGGGGGTGTGCTTAATGCAGACAGATGTAAGAGAAATGTCCTCTCAGTCGGTTAAGTTTTTCTGGGGCTGGCAGCAAGCTGAGTAGGGTGAACACTGTGAAACCCTGTTGAGATATTCCTGTGCGTCCACAGGCCCCGAGGATGTTTTCATCGCACCTGCTCACCACTGTGTCCTCCCTCCCTTCCCACTCTTGGGACTCCTGTTCTCGACGTGACCACCTGGAATTCTTCCCTGAAAGAAGAATCCTCTAATTCTGTCAGCAGAAACAGGTCCAGACTGGGCCACCCCAGTTTGGGGGCCAGGAAGCCACCACGTCCCTAAGGGGCACTCATGTGGGCTGTACACATTGCCCTCTCCACACTTTTGTATGTGCGGTCCCCTCTATCTGGATCGCCTTTTTTCCCATTACCTGGCGAATGTCCACTCGTAAGCGGACCTCACACGCCAGCTGCTCCCTGGGTAGAACCAGCTGTGTCTCCTGTGTTTCACTGGCCATCAGCGCAAGCCTCCGCCGTGGGTCCCTCACACTGGACAGCAGTTGTCTGTCTGGCCTCTTGCGGGGTGAACTCCTGGAGGGCGGGGATCATCTTTCTATCCCCAGTGCCTAAAACAGTGGCCGCACAGAGGGGGCCCTTGTTGAATGAAGGAAACTGCCTTAAACTAGGGGCAGGAGGATTATGTCACAGGACAAAAGACATGGAGACGACCACGTTTGCAAGTTGTCATGCCCAACTTTTCTCTACCATGAACTCTGTTCTATAAGAGGTGCTGGTTTTATCCAGACCTGAATCCCCAGAGCTGCTCTGACTCCTGAGGTCTTCTGTGACTGGCCTGGCAGCGGCTGCTTGCTGGAAGGAGGCTGTTAGAGGCATTTCTGGCATGCGTGACCTATGGGGCATTTTATACTCAAGTTGGTTTCACGGTAGTGGAGACCAAAGCCCGCTTTTAAAAGCAGACGGTAGGGGAAAGAGAACCAACATGAGCCAGGCACTGTGCTAGGCAAGTTATAAAGTGTATCTCGTTTCACCCCTGCAACCATCCTATCAGGTAAGTATTTTTTTTTTTCCTATTTATCCATCTGTTCTTTGCTCCTTTTTCTCCCTCTTTTCCTACCCTCTTTGGATTATTAATTTAGTCTTCATTTTATCTCCACTACTGACGCTGTGCCTCTGCTTTATCTTTTAGTAGTTGCTCTAGGATTTACAATATGCATATTTAACTTACCAGAGTCAGGGTAGATATTCTAACTTCAATTTATAGATCAGGAAACTGGAATTCAGGGGAAGTTAAATAAATTTTGTGACTGTCATAGCTTAGAAATGATGGATCTTTCATCTAGTTCTGTCTGTCGCCAAAGTCTGAATTTTCCATTACCTCATCCCAAATAAGAGAACTGAATTCTTCTTTTCTTTTTTTTTTTGTCATACCTTCATTCAACTTATCAGGGGCTCATAACCAGCCTGATCTCTGGGTCAGAAACTCTCAAAGTACATTCCAGGGGATGCATCCAGTGAAATATTAGGGTTTCATGGTCAAATAAGTTGGAAAAATAGTGGGCAAATATATGAAACAGTTCTCTTTACTACAGGACTTCTCAGAGCCTTTCATAAGCTGAAATGTATCGTGAAAATTTAAGAATGGTAGTTGCCCTGTCAAATTGATTTGATGCCAAACCCAGTTTTTCCAAAGCATTTCTCTGAACTAGTGTTTCTTCAAAAATACTTTGGAAAATGCTGCTCTAAGAGGAAGTCAATATCTCCCATTACGCCATACCGGCTTTCTCAAGGAAGACTGTCTTTTCAGATGACCAGAGTGATCGTGGTTCCTGCCCTCTGAATGAGCCCTGATGCTCACCTGTCATGAAGCACTTGATGTCCTGAGAGTTACTGATGGGGTTGTTGTTTTTAAACATATAGAGATTAAAAGGCATGATATTGCTGCTACTAAGCTGCTTCCACAACTCGTGGTCTGGGCTAGTCCAGCGACCAGCCAGCACGTCGTAATCTCGCCGGCCCATGTGGACGAGCTTGGTGAGCGGATCGTAGAGGCCACCGTGGTAGCCAATGATGATCTGGAAGTTGGGGTTGGTGTCCATGTAGATCTCCCCGTAGGCCGTGTACAGGATCTGCTTGATCATTAAGCCCGTTCCACTGAAGACAGCAAGAGGGGTCCCGATGTTGTCACAGGCTATGTAGAACTCATCTCCGCTGCTCAGCTCCATGGCAAAGAGGTGTCCTTGCAGGTCGTAGTAGAGGGACGTGATCTCAGAGCTGGAGTGGTTGTACAGGTGGGTGACCTTGGTAGGACTGGTCAGGTCTGCATAGAAGAACTGCAGGTGGTGGCTCTGGCTGCTCTTGCTGGACACCCGCCGCCCCAGGCCATCGTAACGGTACCTGACGCTCCAGCCACCACCCCGGTTGTAGGCCTTGATGAGCAGGCCCGCTGAGTTGTACTCAAAGACATCACTGCCCCTCTGCCTCAGGAAACCGTCCTCGTCCATCTTGTATTGCACGTCACCCAGCCTGGTGATGCGGTCACGGAGGTCATACCGTAGTGGGGTGAGCCGTGCACTGTTCCCGGGGCTCAGTAAGTGCAGGTTCCCATTGAGGTCATAGCTGTATCGCCAGAGTGGTTTGTCATTGATGGAGACCGTCTGCAGCTGGCCGTCGGCGTCGTACTCATAGGAGTAGCGGGTGGTGTTGGCATAGGGTCCCACCTTCAGCTCCTTCTTAACGACTCGCCCCATGTTATCATACTGGACGGTCATCCAGTACATGAGCGAGCGGAAGATCTCATATTGCACTTCCTTCATCCGGCCGTATGCGTCAAAGTGCTTGGTGTGGGTCATGACCGCTGTGGTGATGATCTGGTTAATGTCGTAGTAGATGACACCAAATTTCCCGAACTGCTCCGTCTTGCCCGACACATCGTCATAGCGATAGAGGTCGATGGGCAGCGGGGTCTCATTGATCACGGCCTGCATGCTGGTCACCCGGAAGCTGTTGTCATAGTTGTAGTCAAAGCGGGCGTTGACCATGCCTTCCTCGGTGAAGCGAAAAATCTGGCGGTCGATCAGGGGCCCGATTTGACGGTAGCGGATGGTGCAGGTGAAGCCCTCGTTCTGTAGGTTGATGGTCTTCAGCATGCCGGCAGTCTCGTCGTAGGTGAAGCTCACCTTGGTGGTGTCGTATAGCATCTCGGCTAGCTTGGACAGCTTGCCATACTTGTATATCACCCTGCGGCCGGTGCCCAGGTAGAAGGTGTGGAGGAGGTGGCCATCCTCCGTGAAGTCCTGGATGACTGAGGCGTTGCCCTCGGGGGGCTGGTAGATGTTCCTGTAGTAACCCACTGAGCGGATGGTCTCCAGCATCTGCCGGGCCACGTTGGGCATGGTCACAGAAGAGAGGCGGTCGTTCTTGTCAAACTCAAAGATGTACTGCCTCTGGCTGTGGAGGAGCAGCACCATAGACTGGAGGGGAAGGAAAACCGAGAGATGAGAAGAGGGTGCTGGGAAGGAAGGGGTGGTCTGTGCGCCCAAGACTTAAAGGAAAAGAATGAAAGGTCAAGGAAGCTGGTGGTTCTCTTAAGTTATGCCTAAACCAGAGCTTTCCAACCAGTGCGCCCTAGGATATTGCAATGGGGTACAAGTGTGCTAAGACAAGAATTTCTCTCTGCCCTTGACCCTGGCAGGGCCTGGGGCCCCAGAACACTCAGGCCATTTGCCTTCCTATAGTGAGCAGCCTTGTCTGTTTGCCCCTTTGTGGGGTACAAAAATGATGACTTCAGCATGGGATGGGGTTGGGAGCACTGGCCTAAAGTATTTGCAGCAGCCTCTCTCCTGGCTTCCTTGTGCCAGATTCCTTCTCAGATCAATCTTCCTACTCAGGCAAGAATGATTATCCTAAAACACAGCCTGACAATGTCTACTGCCTGCTAAACAACGTCCGTTGACTCCCTATGGCCTACAGGATAAACACATGTCTGAGAAGGACATTTAAGGTTTTGCATAATTGTTTATGTAGTAACAGGTCATATGCCCACCCAGGGGTGGGGTGGGCTGTGATGGGCATGGGGAAACCTGGTTTCTAATAATGGACTCATTGTGTGGCCCTGAGCAAGTTCTTTCCCTCTGGGTTGGATTTTTCAGTAGGTTGGATGACCCCCAAGGTCTCTCTTAGCACTACCACAAAATGCTGCTCTCGGAGATGCGAACACTGCACAGGGTAGGGGAGACAGATCACAGATCAAGCAGAGCCTGGGCCCTGGACAGGTGACCAGGAGCAAAACATTAAGTAAGGATCTGGGTATCAGAACTGGGGCATGAAATATAGACTGTTTCAGGAATAAGTCAGTAGATAAAAGGCCTAAAGGCATCTGGGCATCAAAGTTAGCATTTTCTCTTATTTGGGACCAACTTTTGATTTCAGGCTTTTCTGATTCCAAGTCCCTGGGATGAACTGAATCCTGACCTGAAGCAGAAGGGACATACTAAGGCCACACCTAGCACTTGAAGCTCAGGACTAAGCACCTCTTGCTTAATACTAATCCCCAGGCTTTTGCCTTGTTCTCTGTGACCAGATCACACCAAGAGCCCTAGACCTGGGAGCAGACCCCTGCCTGGGTCTGGACCCGAAATCCTGCTCTGTAACTCCAGAGAGTGTTTGGGTCTAGCTCCAGCCTATTGGGTGGGACTTTCACATTCTCCTGCCCCAGGACCCCCCACTTACCACCCCATCACCATAATCCATCCATACACCACCCAGGACCCCCTGGCACGCTGATGCACATTTTCCTGAACATTTCCTTTTGGAGACCACATGGGTCAGATCCATCCCACTGAGGTCAGCAGGCTGGGCCTGGCCATGGGTTGAGCCACAGTGATGGATCTTCTATATGGCAAGGCCAGTGATGGAGGGAGACAGACACCTGCCTTCTCTAAGTACGTGTAGCTCCAGGTCTTCCCATCAGCAAAGATCCTAGATGTGATGCGACCCGCCTGATCGTATTCCATCCTCTCAGACATGATGCCCCTCTGGACACCAGCAATGTGGCCCCCTGGGGAGTAGGTCACGTTGACACCATTCAGCCTGCTGCTAGGTGACCAGAGGCTGGGCCGCCCCGCCTGGTCGTACAGGATGCGGAGGGTGAACTTGCGGTGGTCGTCATAGATCTTCTCTGTGCGTGTCACACGGTCAAAGTCCAGAGAGAGGAGGTTCCGGTTGTGAACCTGGGGAAGGGGTAGGAGGAAAGAGAGAGTTAATCTAGACATTGAGAACTTGGTCTGAGAAGCTCCCGAGTAGAGGGGGCAGCACAGGTTGTGGGTGTCAACAGACAAGGGTTTGGGTCCTGGCTCTGTCCCTTGTCAGCTCTGTGAAGTTTCCTCATCTGTAAAATGGGAATAATCATGCCAATTACATAGGGCTGATGTGAAGATAAAGACAATGCAGATGCTGGGTAAAGAGTAGTGGAAACGATTACATCATTTCCTAATATGATTCTCCTAATGAGGATAGAAAGGCAGATCCTTCTTGACTCCCTCCTGAAAAGGGAGAGGTCACGTGGGCCCAGCAAATCAGTGCCTGCCCCATTATTATGTGCCAGTGTTTGCACTCGTGCTTGATACCAGGGAGGCCACAGTCAGGGACGGGCTCCAGGTCCCGTGGCTGGTGAGTGACTGAGTCTGGATTTGACTCTCACCATTGCCACGTGCCAACATATGATGTGTGGTCCTCTGAGCAAGTCCAGCCCTTCTTAGGGCTTTGGACTCCCCGTCCCCTCTGGGGCCTCTCCTGCCCTCTGCCACCACAATGAGGGCTTCTTGGTCACCTCAGTTAGCTCCCAAGACATCTTCTTCTTCCTGGAGGCCCTGGGAGGCAGTGTATGTTTGAGTTTGGGATGGCTTCTCTGACTGGGGGTTGCCAGGGGACACTGTCCTAGGTTTTGGAACATTTTGCTCCTTCCTCTAGACTCAGGAACCCATTGTATGATCTCTACCTGGGCTGCTAGGTCAGCACACAATTCAGTTTCCTTTCAGAGTCAGAAATACAGGGGTCCCACAGGGGTAGCAGTAAATCAAGGTTTTTCATATTTTAGTTAAGAAATATACTTCAGAGGCCTGTTTCTGTATTTGGATCCACCCCTTAGGGGCGCCAGTTGTCCCTGAAACACTGCCAGGTACTCTGAGGCTAAAATGCTGGTTCTCTCTAAGTGGTGCTGGGCCTGACGGGGCATTTGGGCACATTTTCGGACTCTTCCATTAGTTACTGGTTAAGTTTGACAAGTAGGTAAGAAGCCCCAAGAGGAAAGCAGACGATGCAGGCCATATGATGCCAACCCGCACATGTGGATTAAGGTCATGAAAGGCCCTCTGGGGCCTGTGTGGTAGAAAAGGGCTCAAGTCTAGCAATCAGGCCAGGAGTCCAGCCTCAACTCTGTGACTGACTTTTCTGTGCGACCTTGGGCCAGTGCCTTTCCCTCTCTGAGTCTCAATTTCTTCCCCTGTGAAACAGCAGGGCTGTTGTGAGGATTGAAGAAACCTCAGTAAATTACCTAGCGGAGGGCTGGGCATGTAGAAGGTACTGAGTTAATGGTTGCAGTTATTTCCATTAAATGACAGCAAATGATCGCGGTCATTCTCAGAGGAAGTAGAGACATGTGTGTCTCCCCCTTCTCCTCAAACAAATTCTAAAGCCTTGAAAATCAGGATTTATAATGACGGTGCTGAGATGACTTTAGCTGTGAATGGCCTGGTTAAAAATAAGGTTGCCTTCCCAGGGGTAATCAAACACAATTGCAGGAGCAAAAACAGTGTGGCAGACAATTCCCATGAAAAATCAGAGGCGTTGGAGGCTGAAGCTGTGTTCTTTGCAGAGAGGGCAGGGGAAGATGTGGGGTCTGCACTGCCAACAGTGATGGGGGCCCTTTTAAAGCATCTCTGGGAAGGTCCCTTGTGACTCCCCACAAGGTGGTACCATCAAGCCAGCCGCCCCCCTCACCTCCTGGAGGGCCCCCAGTGAAGAGGATCTACACCTCTGCTGCAAAATTAATAAAATTGAATTAAGCAGCTCACTGGGGAACCACCTAATGCTTCCTGTGCTCAGCAGGGGCAGCAATGAGATAATTTTACATCTTTCTTTATTAAAAAAAGTTCCCAGTTGTATAAAAAATGAGCTCCATTATGGCGCGGTGCACCCGGCTAACATTCTAATTCCACATCCTGCCACTGTGGGTGGCCATTTATTTTGGGAGGACTCGGAGATGCGGTCGCCCGACTGGAGCGTCATTCATCTCAGGCTCGGAGAGGGACCAGCTGATGCCTGGGGAACTTTTGGTCCAGTTCACATGGCAGAGAGGAAATCCTAATAGCACTCATTGGTGCCATTTATTGAGCGCCTGGGGTCTTCCAGCGCTGGGCTAGGTGCTTCAAATATATCATCTGGTTTCTGCAGAGGAATCTGAGGCTCAGAGGAGCTGCTCAAGGCTACACATGTGGCCCAGGCAGGAATAAACCCAGGTCAAACTTTCTACTTAGCTCACTGCCTCAGATATGTATGAAGGGCTCCTGGAGAATTCACACAGGGGGCTCAGTGAGGCCATGGATGTTGTCCCACAGAGAACAAAGAAAGCTAGGCCTTCTCTGGGGAGCCAGTGGAAGGCTGTTTCCCACATTAGATAGTTGCTTGAGTTCTTGACTGTTGAGGAACACAGGAAACCTTGTTGTCTGGGCTCTAGTTGTGTGACACTGAATAAGTAACTTACTGTTTCTGTATCTGTTGTGAGAATGACACTATGAGACAGGGTGCCTATTTCTAGTCAGTACTGCCTCCCAGCTGTGTGAATCAGGAAAAATCCCTTTTCTCTCTGGACCTTGGTTATCCCATGCATGAATCAGGGGCTTAAGTGAACTTTCTTTGTGAGAAAGGGCAGGGGGCTCAAGACAGCCCCGGCCGTGTTGCATGAGGATGCTTCTGTGGCTTTTAGGAGTCAGGAGCATGTGGCTCAGTCCTGTGGTACCCTGCAGCTCGGCAAGTCTCCACGGAGCACCTGTGGTCTGCAAGGCACTGTGCTGAAAGCCAGGTCTGGGTCCTGTGTTTTCACCCTCCCCACTGCCTTCCTTTCTGCAGTTGGAGGGAATGAAGCTGGGCAATCTGGCCCTGGGACAGAGGCCACACTAGAGAGACATGGGAGTCAGGCAGAAAAAGGGCTGGTTCAGGGCAGCCACACACTGAAAAGTGCTCTGAGATGCCACACTGCAGATGCCAACCCCCTGGCAGTGACAGCTACGGTGGGGTCGTTCTGCTGTCTTAGGAAGGATAACTCTGCCTGGAAGGAGAATGTGGCTTAGGTTCCAAAGAGCTAAACTGAATCTTGGTACATGTTAGCAACAGCAATAACAATAACAGTAATAAGAATGACAATAAAAGGACAACTAGAATAGGTATTACTGACCACTTATTATGTGCCAGACTCTGTATAGGGCACTCTATGTATTATTTCTAAGCCTTGGAGCAACTTGTAAATTGGTTTGATCATCCCCATTTTATGGATAATGAAATTGAGGCTTTACGAGATTACGGATTTGCCCAAATTCACTCAGGGAATAATAGAAGCCGGAAGCCTGACTAACATCAGAGCCAGTGATCGTTTCACTAGCACAACTGAAAAGATACGCGAGCCTCTTACTGTGTGTAGTCGCTTAATTTCCTTTCCCCTTTGCAGATGAAGCAACTGAGGCCCAGGAACACTTTCTCCCCGGGACAGTTTCAAGAAGAGTCCAGTTCTCAGATGCCTCCCCCTTCGTTCCCCCCAGGATCCAGCCGCCCCCAGGGGCTGAGACCCGCCGGAGGCCTGGCTCACCCGAAGCCGGCGCCCGAAGACGGTGACCTGGCCGCGAGCCTGCTCCCTGCGCTGCCGCCACTCCACCAGGTTGAGGCCGTTGTCGATGGGCAGCGTGACGTTCCGCTTGCCCACGGTGGGGTTGACGGTCCCGGCCAGCAGGTGGGGCTCCGTCTGCAGGGCCACCTCCATGCCGTTGGCCAACAGCAGCCGCAGGGAGCCGTCGGCCCCGATGTAGTAGCTGTTCCGGACCTGGTCTGAGGGAGAGAAGAGGGACGGACTCTGCTCAGGAGGGTGGAGGACGGAGGGAGGTGTGTGTACAGCAGAGGCAGTGGTGTGGTCTTTAAACGTGTTTATGTTTCCGACTACAGAAACAAAACACTGTCATTGAAGAAAACTAGGAAAATACATGGAGGTCCGTGAGCTCAATACCCAAAGGAAACCACTGTAAATATTTTGGTATATTCCTAGATTTTAGGATATTTCTGAATACATTTACAGTTAAAAATGGTTGCTGGGCTTCCCTGGTGGCGCAGTGGTTGAGAATCTGCCTGCCAATGCAGGGGACACGGGTTCGATCCCTGGTCTGGGAAGATCCCACGTGCCGCGGAGCCACTGGGCCCGTGAGCCACAACTACTGAGCCTGCGTGTCTGGAGCCTGTGCTCCGCAACAAGAGGGGCCGCAATAGTGAGAGGCCCGCGCACCGCGATGAAGAGTGGCCCCCGCTCGCCGCAACTAGAGAAAGCCCTCGCACAGAAACTAAGACCCAACGCAGCCAAAAATAAATAAATAAATAAATAAATAAATAAAATCTAAGACATTTGGTTTAAAAAAAAAAAACATGGTTGCTTATGGAGGTTTTTCACTGATCACTGTATTATATCGTTGAATATTTTCATAAATGTTTTTCTTAATGACTGCATGTTATTCCATTGCCTGGAAATACCAGGATTTATTTAACCAGCCCTCAAATAGATAATTCTGATTACTTCCAGCTTTGCATAATTACAGGTAACACTGCAGATAAATATATTTTAATCATTATGCTAAGTGAAAGAAGCCAGACACGAAAGGCCGGATATTGTATACATCAGTACATTTATATGAAATGTCCAGGACAGGCCAACTCACAGAGACAGAAAGTAGATTAGTGAGGGAAAGGGAGAATGGGGTGTGATTGCTAATGGGTATGGGGTTTCTTTTTGGGGCTGATAAAAAAATTTCTGGAATGAGTGGTAATGGTTGTACAACTTTGTAAATATGCTAAAAACTGCTGAATTATACTCTTTAATAGGGTGGATATTATAGTATGTGAATTATATCTTTATTAAAAATATACATTTTGGATAAATCAATGTCTTCATTTGGGGTTATTTAATCAAAACAGACTCCTAAATGTAGGATTACTAGAGCAAAGGGTTGAACATTTTTAAGCCTCTCCCACTAGGGTAATAACACTCTTTGCAACAAGGTGAAAAATAAGTACAATATGTATATCAGTGACAGAATGCCAAATATATATACATATATATATATATGTATATATATATATATATATATATATATATATTTATATATATATGTTTTAAATTGCTGTCATATATACATATATGTGTGTATATGTCATATATGTATATATGACAATGATTTAAAAATAGGCTTGAGTTTGAAATTTTAAATCTGATTAAAACATTTTAGTTAGGATCTTTTAGCTAACAGAACCTTCTGGAGAAAAAGTAAATTTCAGCTGTAAAATGCACACTGTGTTCTTTTCTAAAAATGGAAACATTTGAGTTTGCGCTGCAGTCACCTGCCTCTTGCCCTTCCTTGGCTGTTGCTTCTGCCTGCACTGCCCCTGTGTTTAATAAATGCTAACCCAAGCCCTTCCTTGAAGGCTCTGCTTAAACGTCATCTCTTCCCAGAAGCTTCCCTTGTTCCTCTGGTTGGAACCAATGCCTCCCCCTCCCTTAGCCTCTTTATTGGTCTCATTAGGGGTCCTGCAGCTGAGGGGTAGGGGGTTCACCACTCTGTGAGTGAATGAATTCTCAAATACCTAAGTGCCTACCGTGAAAGGCACTACTGCACAGAGACTAAGAGCATGGACTCTGGAGCCAGGTTGCCTGGGTTCAAGTCCCAGCTCTGCCGCTCTCTTGCTGCAAGACCTTGGGCAAATTCCTTAAGCTCTCATGCCTCTGTTTCTTTATCTGTACACTGGGGATAATAATTGTACTGTTACCTCACAGGATTAAGCAGGATAATGAATATGAAGAGCTGAGAGCAGTACTGCACATCTAGCGCGTGTTACGTAAATGTTAGCTATTACTAACATGCGCCTGGCACCGTGCTGGTCACTGTCACATCTATCTCTTGTCATCTCTCCTCTATCTTCACTGCCCCATTTTACACACCTGTCAGAGTGAACTTTTCTAGTACCGATCATGGTCCTTCTATAAATCCCCCTTCCTTTTAGATCAGTGCTTAAGAGAATGTGTTCTAGTGCTTAAGAGAATGTGTTCTAGAGCCTATTTGTCTGGGTCCAAATACCCTACTAGTTGGGTGACTTTGGATAAGCTACTTAACTGCTCAATGCCTTATTATCTTCATTTGGAAAATGGAGATATTAATAATATCTCAGAAGGTTGTTGTGAGGATTAAAAAGGATGATGAATGTAAAACACTAAAAATATACTTCATACTGAGTAAGTGCTCAAAATATTAGCTATTATTATTATTATTGCACGTGCTCAGTAAATATTTGCTGGATAGAACTAGATATATACTAGGCTATGTCAAGCAATAAGGATGTGGTTTTCGTAGGTAACCCTCACTGAATCTTCCCTGCTAGGATGGCATCAGATCAGCCTCTCTCTCTCCCACCCCCTCGCCCCCATCTTTCTCCCTTTCTCTCTCACGCACGCAGAATTCTAAAATCTGCCTCAAACTTGCTATGCATTATTCACCGACAATCTGTATTTTACTTCCTTTGAACAGTGAAAAAGCCTGTGTCAATTTATCTTTTAAAGCTGCTCCTTGCTGAATCCACATATGTCCATTAATGGTGACTTTGGATGGAACAGCATCTGTCGAGGCCCATCTCAAACGATCCCCGTTTAATGTGAGCTGTGACTTCCCAAGGCTGCTGTTCATTAGTAACTACTTCTTATTTCTTCCCATAGTTCAGACGTAAGATGAAACCGAAAGAGCTTTTAACGAAGACTCTACTGAGCTGGCTGCAAAACTGAGGATCCGAGCCTGGTACGAAAGGAGAGCTTGGCACAGGTCCCAAGGAAGAAAAAGAGGTACCACGTTTCCTGGATTCTGAGATGTACTTTTCCTTTTCACGTTTTAATGTTTCCGAAATTGGAATGTGTCTTAAGTCCTTGTACGGATTTTGAGCAGTGTCTCTCCCCACCCCCCCACCTGAAAAGTTGTTATTAAATCGATGGTACATTTTAAAACTGAGGAGATGTGGCACTTCTGAATTTAAAAAGTTGTCAAAATATTGGAAGGCCTGCATTAACTTTTGAGAAAAATGCTGAAAGCCGGCTTAGACGTATGGAGCAGAGGAGACAATTCTTAACCACAGGGAAGAAGATAGGCTTGAAGGATATGATGTCTGCGTGTCATCAGCTGCCCTGCTGTTCTTGGTCAGGCAGAACTCTGGCTGGTTTGGAACTGGTAACTTTTCTTGCCAATAACCCAGCCAGAGCATAAATACCTAGGGTCTGTCCCAACCCACTGCTAAAGGTGCTTGGTGGGGAAGGAATTCCAGGGCTTGATTTCTCTTTCTTTGACTGAGAACTGCTATTGTTCTTTGAGCTTTGGTAAAGGCACAGGACCACATTTGGGAAGAAAAATGGTTGTGAAAATATATGGTTATTTTCTTACGGTAAATCAAACTGCCTGTTAATTAATTAATCCAACAAGTACTTTCTAAGCAAAACTATGTGCCTGGGCCATGCTGGTCACTCTATGTATATTGTCTAAAGAAACTGTCTGAGAGGAGATTGGTTCAGGATGGCAGAGTAGAAGGACGTGCTCTCACTCCCTCTTGCGAGAGCACTGGAATCACAACTAACTGCTGAACAATCATCGACAGGAAGACACTGGAACTCACCAAAAAAGATAACCCACATCCAAAGACAAAGGAGGAGCCACAATGAGACAGTAGGAGGGACGCAATCACAATAAAATCAAATCCCATAACTGCTGGGTGGGTGACTCACAGACTGGAGAACACTTATACCACAGAAGTCCACCCACTGGAGTGAAGGTTCTGAGCCCTACGTCAGGCTTCCCAACCTGGGGGTCCGGCAACGGGAGGAGGAATTCACAGAGAATCAGACTTTGAAGGCTAGCTGGATTTGACTGCAGGACTTTGACAGGACTGGGGGAAAGAGACTCCACTCTTGGAGGGCACACACAAAATAGTGTGTGCATCGGGACCCAGGGGAAGGAGCAGTGACCCCATAGGAGACTGAATCAGACCTATCTGCTAGCATTGGAGGGTCTCCTGCAGAGGTGGTGGGTGGCTGGGTCTCACCGTAAGGACAAGGACACTGTCAGCAGAAGTTCTGGGAAGTACTCCTTGGCGTGAGCCCTCCCAGAGTCTGCCATTAGTCCCACCAAAGAGCCCGGGTAGGCTCCAGTGTTGGGTCGCCTCAGGCCAAACAACTAACAGGGAGGGAACCCAGCCCCACCACTAAGCAGTCAAGCGGATTAAAGTTTTACTGAGCTCTGCCCACCAGAGCAACACCCAGCTCTACCCACCACCAGTCCCTCCCATCAGGAAACTTGCACAAGCCTCTTAGATAGCCTCATCCACCAGAGGGCAGACAGCAGAAACAAGAAGAACTACAATCCTGCAGCCTGTGGAATAAAAACCACATTCACAGAAAGACAGACAAGACGAAAAGGCAAAGGGCTATGTACCAGATGAAGGAACAAGATAAAACCCCAGAAAAACAACTAAATGAAGTGAAGATAGGAAACCTTCCAGAAAAAGAATTCAGAATAATGACACTGAAGATGATCCAGGACCTCAGAAAAAGAATGGAGGCAAAGATCGAGAAGATGCAAGAAATGTTTAACAAAGACCTAGAAGAATTAAAGAACAAACAGAGATGAACAATACAATAACTGAAATGAAAAATATACTAGAAGGAATCAATAGCAGAATAACTGAGGCAGAAAAATGGATAAGTGACCCGGAAGAGAGAATGGTGGAATGAACTGCTGCAGAACAGAATAAAGGAAAAAGAATGAAAAGAAATGAAGACAGCCTAAGAGACCTTTGGGACAACATTAAATGCAACAACATTCGCATTATAGGGGTCCCAGAAGGAGGAGAGAGAGAATGGACCAGAGACAATATTTGAAGAGATTATAGTCAAAAACTTCCCTAACATGGGAAAGGAAATAGCCACCCAAGTCCAGGAAGTGCAGAAAGTCCCATACAGGATAAACCCAAGGAGAAACACGCCGAGACACATAGTAATCAAATTGGCAAAAATTAAGGACAAAGAAAAATTATTGACAGCAGCAAGGGAAAAACAACAAATAACATACAAGGGAACTCCCATTAGGTTAACAGCTGATTTCTCAGCAGAAACTCTACAAGCCAGAAGGGAGTGGCATGACATATTTAAAGTGATGAAAGGCAAAAACGTACAACCAAGATTACTCTACCCGGCAAGTATCTCATTCAGATTCAACGGAGAAATCAAAAGCTTTACAGACAAGCAAAAGCTAAGAGAATTCAGCACCACCAAGCCAGCTCTACAACAAATGCTAAAGGAACTTCTCTAAGTGGGACACACAAGAGAAGAAAAGGACCTACAAAAACAAACCCAAAACAATTAAGAAAATGGTCATAGGAACATACATATCGATAATTACCTTAAACGTGAATGGATTAAATGCTCCAACCAAAAGACACAGGCTCACTGAATGGATACAAAAACAAGACCCATATATATGCTGTCTACAAGAGACCCACTTCAGACCTAGGGACACATACAGACTGAAAGTGAGGGGATGGAAAAAGATACTCCATGCAAATGGAAATCAAAAGAAAGCTGGAGTAGCTATACTCATATCGGATAAAATAGACTTTAAAATAAAGAATGTTACAAGAGACAAGGAAGGACACTACATAATGATCAAGGGATCAATCCAAGAAGAAGATATAACAATTATAAATATATATGCACCCAACGTAGGAGCACCTCAATACATAAGGCAACTGCTAACAGCTCTAAAAGAGGAAATCGACAGTAACACAGTAATAGTGGGGGACTTTAACACCTCACTTACACCAATGGACAGATCATCCAAACAGAAAATTAATAAGGAAACACAAGCTTCAAATGACACAATAGACCAGATAGATTTAATTGATATTTATAGGACATTCCATCCAAAAACAGCAGATTACACTTTCTTCTCAAGTGCGCATGGAACATTCTCCAGGATAGATCACATCTTGGGTCACAAATCAAGCCTCGGTAAATTTAAGAAAATTGAAATCATATTAAGCATCTTTTCTGACCACAACGCTATGAGATTAGAAATCAATTACAGGGAAAAAAACCATAAAAAACAAAAACACATGGAGGCTAAACAATATGTTACTAAATAACCAAGAGATCACTGAAGAAATCAAAGAGGAAATCAAAAAATACCTAGAGACAAATGACAATGAAAACATGACTATCCAAAACCTATGCAATGTAGCAAAAGCAGTTCTAAGAGGGAAGTTTATAGCAATAAATCCTACCTCAAGAAACAACAAACATCTCAAATAAACAATGTAACCTTAACACCTAAAGGAACTAGAGAAAGAAGAACAAACAAAACCCAAAATTAGTAGAAGGAAAGAAATCATAAAGATCACAGCAGAAATAAATGAAATAGAAACAAAGAAAACAATAGCAAAGATCTATAAAACTAAAAGATGGTTCTTTGAGAAGATAAACAAAATTGATTAACCATTAGCCAGGCTCATCAAGAAAAAGAGGGAGAGGACTCAAATCAATAAAATCAGAAATGAAAAAGGAGAAGTTACAACAGACGCCACAGAAATACAAAGCATCCTAAGAGACTACTACAAGCAACTCTATGCCAATAAAATGGACAACCTGGAAGAAATGGACAAATTCTTAGAAAGGTATAACCTTCCAAGACTGAACCAGGAAGAAATAGAAAATATGAACAGACCAATCACAAGTAATGAAATTGAAACTGTAACTAAAAATCTTCCAACAAACAAAAGTTCAGGACCAGATGGCTTCACAGGTGAATTCTATCAAACATTTAGAAAAGAGCCACCCATCCTTCTCAAACTCTTCCAAAAAATTGCAGAGGAAGGATAGCTCCCAAACTCATTCTATGAGGCCACCATCACCCTGATACCAAACCAGACAGAGATACTACAAAAAAAGATAATTATGGACCAATATCACTGATGAATATAGATGCAAAAATCCTCAACAAAATACTAGCAAACAGAATCCAACAACACATTAAAAGGATCATACACCATGATCAAGTGGGATTTATCCCAGGGATGCAAGGATTCTTCAATATATGCAAATCAATCAATGTGATACACCATATTAACAAACTGAAGAAGAAAAACCATATGATCATCTCAATAGATGCAGAAAAAGCTTTTGACAAAATTCAACACCCATTTATGATAAAAACTCTCCAGAAAGTGGGCATAGAGGGAACCTACCTCAACATAATAAAAGCCACATATGACAAACCCACAGCAAACATCATTCTCAATGGTGAAAAACTGAAAGCATTTCCTCTAAGATCAGGAACAAGACAAGGATGTCCACTTTCACGACTATTATTCAACATAGTTTTGGAAGTCCTAGCCACAGCAATCAGAGAAGAAAAAGAAATAAAAGGAATACAAATTGGAAAAGAAGAAGTAAAACTGTCACTGTTTGCAGATGACATGATACTATACATAGAGAGTCCTAAAGACTCTACCAGAAAACTACTAGAGCTAATCAATGAATTTGGTAAAGTTGTAGGATACAAAATTAATGCACAGAAATCTCTTGCATTCCTATACACTAATGATGAAAAATCTGAAAGAGAAATTAAGGAAACACTCCCATTTACCACTGCAACAAAAAGAATAAAATATCTAGGAATAAACCTACCTAGGGAGACAAAAGACCTGTATGCAGAAAACGATAAGATACTGATGAAAGAAGTTAAAGATGATACAAACAGATGGAGAGATATACCATGTTCTTGGATTGGAAGAATCAATATTGTGAAAATGACTATACTACCCAAAGCAATCTACAGATTCAATGCAATCCCTATCAAATTACCAAGGGCATTTTTTACAGAACTAGAACAAAAAATGTTAAAATTTGTATGGAGACACAAAAGACCCCAAATAGCCAAAGCAGTCTTGAGGGAAAAAAACGGAGCTAGAGGAATTAGACTCCCTGACTTCAGACTATACTACAAAGCTACAGTAATCAAGACAATATGGTACTGGCACAAAAACAGAAATATAGATCAATGGAACAGGATAGAAAGCCCAGAGATAAACCCATGCACCTATGGTCAACTAATCTATGACAAAGCAGGCAAGGATATACAATGGAGAAAAGACAGTCTCTTCAAGAAGTGATGCTGGGAAAACTGGACAGCTACATGTAAAAGAATGATATTAGAACACTCCCTAACACCATACACAAAAATAAACTCAAAATGGATTAGAGACCTAAATGTAAGACTGGACACTATAAATGTCTTAGAGAAAAACATAGGAAGAACACTCTTTGACATAAATCACAGCAAGATCTTTTTTGATCCGCCTCCTAGAGTAATGGAAATAAAAACAAAAATAAACAAAGGGGAGCTAATGAAACTTAAAAGCTTTTGCACAGCAAAGGAAACTACAAACAAGATGAAAAGACAACCCTCAAAATGGGAGAAAATATTTGCAAATGAATCAATGGACCAAGGAGTAATCTCCAAAATATATAAACAGTTCATGCAGCTCAATATTAAAAAAACAAACAACCCAATCCAAAAATGGGCAGAAGACGTAAATAGACATTTCTCCAAAGAAGACATACAGATGGCCAAGAAGCACATGAAAATCTGCTTAACATCACTAATTATTAGAGAAATGCAAATCAAAACTACAATGAGGTACCACCTCACACCAGTTAGAATGGGCAGCATCAGAAAATCTACAAACAACAAATGCTGGAGAGGGTGTGGAGAAAAGGGAACCCTCTTGCACTGTTGGTGGGAATCTAAGTTGATACAGCCACTATGGAGAACAGTATGGAAGTTCCTTAAAAAACTAAAAATAGAACTACCGTATGACCCAGCAATCCCACGACTGGGCATATGCCCAGAGAAAACCATAATTCAAAAAGACACATGCACCCCAATGTTCATTGCAGTGCTATTTACAATAGCCAGGACATGGGAGCAACCTAAATGCCCATCGACAGATGAATGGATAAAGAAGATGTGGTATATATATACAATGGAATATTAGTCAGCCATAAAAAAGGAACGGAATTGGGTCATTTGTAGAGATGTGGATGGATCTAGAGACTGTCATACAGAGTGAAGTAAGTCAGAAAGAGAAAACCAAATATCGTATATTAACGCATATATGTGGAACCTAGAAAAGTGGTACAGATGAACTAGTTTGCAGGGCAGAAATAGAGACACAGATGTAGAGAACAAACGTATGGACTCCAAGGGGGGAAAGCGGCGGGGGGTGGGGGTGGTGGTGTGATGAATTGGGAGATTGGGACATGTCTATACTGATATGTATAAAATGGATAACTAATAAGAAACTGCTGTATAAAAAAATAAATAAAATAAAATTCAAAAGAAAAAAATTGGAAATTGAAAGAGTAAAAAAAAAAAAAAGAAATTGTCTGAGCAACCCTAGGAAGCAGGAATTGTCATTCAGCCCCATTTCCCAGACCCAGAAACTGAGGATCGGAGAAGAGTGACCCCACCCAATTCACACAGGTTGGAGCTGGTATAGCAGGCACAGGGGTCCCAGTGTGTCTGCCCCCGGAACTGCTGCTCTTTGCACTGCCCTGCACCATTCAATGTGGCTTCAACTTGCTTTCTTTTCCCAGAGTAGAAACTTGAGGGCCATGGTGATGGGGTGGCAGAGTTAGGACTAGAATTTGGCACTCTGAATCCCAGGCCAAGGCTGCTTTTACTACTTTGTGTCAAAGCTTTTGAGAGTATGAAAAGCTATCTGGAGGCTGGGGAAAAACATCAAGCAAGGCTTTCCCTAGTGATGGTTTCTTTTTTCTCATGCTTACTAAGTCCAACAAAGCTGCAAGCTCCACTCTGGGTCACCAGGGCCCATGAGAACAATTGAGGCAGACAATTCACAGCGAGGTTTCATCCTTGTGATTTATCTGAAGCTAAAAGATCAACTCATATCAGGGATTATTTGATGGACGCAGAGAAGGGTCTCTTCTCTATAGAATCCTAGGAGAGTAACAAAGCGCTCTCACCTGAGATTCAGGGACGCCTTCTCCACGCCCAAATCTCTTTCATAATTAGGTGTAATTATTCTTGTCCTTTGTCCTCATCTGCACCAGAGTGAGAGTCAGTCTTTAATCTGGGAGCCATTAGAATGGCAGAATAGTGAGGTCACCTGGATTAGCAGCTAACGGATTCTCTACCCTTTGTTCTGCTGATAATGGAATGAGACAATGAAATATTACTCTGAAGCTTGAGGGAGAGAATTTACAGGGCTCAGGCTGATGTGTTTTGCAAATTAGGTGGCAATACAGAGAGAAAACAGTTGTTATGCTTTCTTGTTCTTGGGCAGCTGCAGTTAGCAGCTTGTTTCTTGTGTCATCCTCTTTCAAAGGGGTCTCCCCACCCCATGGTCTCCAAGACCCCAACCCCCCACCTGGCTTACCTTGCAGCAGTGTATAGAAGGCACCCGAGGCAGACAGGTTGGTGGTTATGGTGACGTCATCCTTGCTGGACGTCTCTACCTGGACATGCACTGAGCTGTCTGTATCACTTCGGAAACTGCTCACCTGGCCAGTAGGGAAGGTCACATTGGTCAGGCGCCCAAAGCTGTCGTACCTGAAAACCAAGGGGTGGCTCTGAGTAACAGAAATATAATCGTGCCATTGCTGGAACTTGGCATGTTCTACCTTATGCCATGGTTTTGCATGTTCTGCTTTTCTTTCTGGTCAGATACATTTCCACGTCTCCTGCATCTCCTTGGATACCACTCCACCCCCTGATATTCAACTGTAGGCAAACAACTTACCTCTCTGAATCTTCCTTTCCTAATTCTGTAGAGTGGAGATGATAACCCCTGCCCTACCCACCGCCCAGGATTCCTGTGAGCAACATGTGGAAGTGCCCTGTCACTATGTCACCCATGAAGGGTGAGATGATGGTGCCCATATGAGACGGATGACCCAGAGTCTTAGAGCTGGGCGACTCCCAGAGGCGAGCAGTCAAACTGATTGCTTGAATACTGGCTCAACCACCGCCCACCTGCCCCTCTCCCAAGAACTGTAGGTTTCTCCTGAACAGCACTGGAGATAACCCTAACCCTAATCCAGGAAGCTACAGATCCTGGGAAAAGGGGACTTTGAATTCCAACCAGGATTCTGCTGCCACATAAGCAGGCTGGACAGATGGACTCTAGCAACCCCTTCACATCTAGGTTTCACATCTGGCACCAAGCAGCTATGTATCTGTGGCGCTCAAAACTCACAGCTTCACTCTGGTGTGGTCTTTCTGAAGCATCATAATTGAATCTTAATCCTCTTTCCCATTCTCCTGATGAGACTAAAAGAAATACCTAAAATTATTCGCCACCTACAGTATGGCGTTCATATTGTTCAGGTATGGTGTTAGTCGCACAATGTCCATACATTCTTTCATTTAATCTTCACAACTAGTCTAAAAGGTACATATTAGCTCCTTTTTGGAGGAGGCTCAGAAAAGTGAGGTCACCTGCTCAAGGTCGCACAGCTAAGTGTGATAGAGTCGAAATTCAAACTCAGCTCTGTCTGCTTCCAAGCCACCACTTGGTTCTCTGTCTTCAGGGAGCATTTCCGTACTGTCTATTTGCAAGTATCCATCGCATGTGCTCTCTTACCTGCTGCAGAGTGATTGGGAGATAGCGGGGAGCGGGCTACTAACATATCGTAATTACGGGAGGCTGAAGTGTAAAAAGGTAGGTTTTAAAGAGCCCTTTTGTCCTTGTGTGCGAATGGGGAAAAAGTTCTTCGCCCAGATGCCAGTATTTCTGACTTCTACTCAGGCTCAAGCTTATAGTATGGGTTCAGCTGTATACATCTCCCTCATGTACTCTGGGTCTCCCACTGGACTTTTTTTTCCTGCTTGGCTTTTAATACTAGGGTAAAGCTGTCCTCTTGGCCCCTGAGGGTTTTAACCATGGTGAAATGAAAGGCTTGAAAGTTCAATTCCATCCTTGCTCTTCTTGTGATGCCTTCAGCTGGGCCTGGCTTCCTGATGGGACCCTGGGGTCCCACAGCTTCTATGGTTTCAGGTGAGACTCGGTAGGTGAGACTAGGCAGGCCTTTGCTGAGCAATTTTCTGTTCAAGGTCAGATTTGAATGCTGCATGGATTCTGCCATCTGCCAACTCTTTCTGTCCCTGTGGCTGGTACTGATCACGGCACGCTTTACACCAAATGGCAATAGTCCCTGGTGCGGTCTGCCACAGAGGAGGTGTTGGTGAAGGTCTTTGGAATGAATTGCCCTAGTCCTTGACCTGAGACCGACTCTGGGGGAAGGGCCAAGGGGCTCTGGGAGAGTTGACTCTTTGGTGCTGAGGCCTGAGGAAGGGGAATGGAAGCCCTTTCCAAGATGGCGAGAAAAGCGGGGGTCTCGACCACATATGTCAGGCCTGAGCTTGGTGGGGCAAGGCTGTGGAGCTGTATCAGTCCTTTGGGTTCTCTTAGAGGCAGTTACGGGGTTTGGAAACCTGTTTCCTGTCATGATTTCTCATTTTTCTTCCTTTGTACTGAATCAGGTTGTTATAAGGAAAGGTCAGTCTGGCTTAACGGAGGGTGGTGGTGTGACTTGACCTAGACTGGAGGGTGAAAGTTACAGAGTGCCCCTCAGAGCCGGGCGATGGAGTGACTCTGCGAGATGCTGCAGGAAGGAGGGCGCGTTTTGGGGTAAAGGTCTGGAATGTCTGTCTTGAGGCCTCTCTCACCTGGAGAAGTTCACAGCTCTGCTCCCTGTAACTCTGGGAGAGGCTGGTGTCCTTTTGAACCCTTCATGGCTGCTGGAAATTTGAACACTAAGGAATTTCACAAAAATGTTTACAGTGGCTATCTCTGGGAGGTAGAATTACAGGTGATTTTAGTTGCTTATTTATATGCATTTTATACTCCCAAGGTTTTTTTATAATTAACACGGATTATGTTCATAATCAGAAAAGTGCTGTGACAACCCAAGTAATGCCTCATAAGCATGGCCACCTTGGGGAAGAGGACTTTTTAAATTACTGGCATTTATAGAAGCATCTCATTTATAGGACATCTGCCAATATCAACCTCTAGGCCTTTTCAGTAAAATATTACTAGGGCATCCCAAATTTCTGAGCCAAAAATCAAGACCCCCCCCCCCCAAAACTGGCTCTGCCCTGGTCACCTTAACTGTATCTGTGGTCTATGAGTAAGCTGAGTGCTGTCAGATCCCAGGTCATCTTTGACATCAACTGGAAGATCCATTTCAGTCCAACAGTTTCATGGGATGAGTATGCTGGTTCTTTGAACACCTGTGATCCACGTACACACTCCTTATTAATCTAATTTCCTGACCTAACTGGATAAAAAAGATTTTATTATACCATGCAAGATACTTAAAATGGAGTTTTGGAGTCTTACAAATAAGAGTTAAGAGATTATTAATTAGGGCTCAGATGTCGCCTCGATACTACTTCTATCAAGGCCTTGCTCAAATGCCACCTCCTAAAGCCCTCCGTGGTCTCCCCAGCTCTTCTTCTCCCAGTGGTACTCTGGCACAGCTCTATCACAGAATGTGTCCCCTGCATTATAAGAGCTGACGTACAACTTGTCTCTTACTTTGGCCTCGGAGTGCCTGAGTCAGGACAGGGTCGTGGAGTCAGACAGCCAGACTGGGGAGCTGGATTCCACCACCCTGGAGGTCTGGCCGTTAGGTCATCTCAGCTTCCCCAGCATGGGCACTGGTAGAGGGAAGATGGGCAGGGAATGTTGGCTGAACGAATAAACGAATGCATGATTGGACATGGGAGGCCTCTTTCCTGCTCTGTGGGAGAAGACAGACTGTCATTCATTCACACGCTACCCCCTGCAGGACCTGACAGAGGCTTGACACACAGTCGGTCCCTGATAAACATCTGCTGAATGCACAAATAGGGAAACAACCACCTTCACTAAACGATACTTTAGCAATCTCCGTAGGCATCTCCCCAGAGTTTTAGTCTCCAAGATAGAAAGAGGCTTTACATAAAGGCAGACAATTGTAATTATTATTGAAGGTGGCCTGTAATACATAATTAAATTGAGCCTGAAGACGATACAATGAAAAGGCCCCATGCTTTCAAGATCTGGTTTTATTTTATATGAGATGGCCAAAAAACAGTAATTTCCATTCCTCACATTTTCCATTAGAAGGACTGAATGTCTTAATTAAATGAACATCCAACAGAACAGCCAATTTATAGAATTTTCTTGTCTCTTATTCATTCATTTCAGCGCTTCCTGGAGCTTGAGAAATGCCACTGGATCTCTCTGCCTCCTGATCAATACCTGTGATTATGCCATCAGAACGCTGCTGCTTCTGCCTCTGTGGGGAGGAGCTGGAGCGGCCCATCCTCTGGACCTTGACCTCTGCTCTGCGGCCCCCTTGGTGGGGCCCTTTCTCTTCCTGCTACAGAGCTGCTAACGGAAAGGATGTTGGTGCTCCCCAACAGGGTGTTGGGGACAGGTCTCCGTCTGCACTCCCTGGATTACAAGTGGCTGCCTCAAACCCTGGCCCCATGAGGGAAAACTTCCGGACAATGGCTTAGATACGTATGTTGCAGCTTTACTTAAATTACTGGCCAATTTTCTTCCTTTCTGTTGAAGAGGAACAGAAGGAACATGTTGGTGTGGGAAGGTCCTTGGAGCCAGGTGGTCTAGGCTTTGAATCCAGGCTCTACACTTGCTAGCAATGCAACCCTAGAGGGTGGGCACTCAGTTCTGTTTTTCTGCTAACCATCCAACTCCTACCACAAATGATGCTATTTCAGGTAGGTTATATAACATAACCTTGTGTGCCTCTGTTTTCTCCTCTATAAAATGAGGGTAATAATACCTGTCTCAGAGAGATACTTGAAGATCAAACAAGGTAACATATTTAAATGCAAATTCCTTCCAGGAATTTGCAAGGGCTTGCAAGGACCCCATGAGACTGCCTTCACTAGACTATCAACTCCCTGAAGGAAGGGACTTTGTTCAGTCACTGGTGTATCCCCAGAATTTAGGAGAGTACCCAGCATATAGTAGATGCTCAATAATGTGAATGAGCGTTGGTTGAATGATCTGCTCTTTCCTGCCTCTTTCTGATTTCACCTTGAACCCTATTCCTTCCTACTTCCTCTGTTCCATTACATTTGCTTCTGTTCTCCAAACACACTGAGTTCAAACCAGGCTTGGGGTGCTCACACTGACTGTTCCCTTTGCTGGGAATGCTCTTCCCTCCAATCTTGGTAAGGCTAGTTCCTTTTATTACTCATGTTTTAGTTCAAAAGGTATTATTCCAGCAAGGCCTTCCCTGATCACCCTTTCTGATGGGTCCTCCCATCTTTATCACATTATCTTATTTTACTGTTTTCACTTATCATCTTGTTGATTTGTTTACTTGACTGTTGTCTCTCTTTTCCCGCTAGAATATAAGCTCCATGAGGACAGGGACCTTGTTTGTATTCTTAGTGCCTAAAGCAGGACCCAGCATATAAAAGGTACTCAATACATATTTCTTGGATGAATGAATGAATAAATGAATAAATAAATAAATAGTAGATATTATCGTTGTTTTTTCAAGAGCTGGGATGAGGATAACTAAGAACTCCATCCCTATTACCTCTCACTTTCCATATGAGGAAGGGAAAGTTCATTACTATTCATAGAGTACATTTTAGGTACTGAGCACTGTTCTCACAACCATTTTTGAAAGTGGGCATTATTATCATCATTTCACAATTGGGGAAGCTGAGGCTTTGAGTAAGATCACACAGCTAACAGAGGAATACAGATTCTGTCAGGTCTGTCTGACCTTCAAGTCTGTGTTCTTTCATCAAGCGTCCCATAAAGATGGTGCCATTTCAAATCAAAACCTTTGTGTTCAACTATGTTAAAGAAAAAATTGGGTTTGGAAATCTCAAGTTGGGTCAAGAAGACCGACAGTTTTCTCTTCAAGATGCTTTGCTTTGCTACCATTACAGTTGACTTTGCAGTGATGCCAAGCCCCCATCTGGGGGTATGATGGAGATGGCCAGGTGATTGGCTTCTTACTATTTCCTTCCACTGACTTTTCTTCACTCATTTTCCCAAAGCATCTTTGGAGCACGAGGAAAGAACACAACATAAAAGATTCATAGAGTGGCTGTGAACTTGCCTCTCAGAAGAGGACCACTAAAGGGTATCTTCACATACACTGCAAAGCGTTCTTCTTCACACTCAATACTTCACATCTCGAGCCATTTTACTATGCGTGGCTGGTGAGGAAAATGCCACATTGCCTCTCTGATACTAAACTTTTGCTGATCGGGGACTTTTTAGTTGAAAATAAAGATTTGATTTTTACGACTTTCATCTATGATTGTTTCAAACAACACCATCACCAACAAGAGGAAATGGAGGAAATGGCCACTGTAACCTCTGTGAATAATTAGAGTTCACAGCCCATGCACACCAATAGTTCCCTTGACCCCAGGTCACTATAAGAGACTGGCATCACTAAACCATTTGCAGCTACTCCAAAACTGCAGCAGAGCCAGGCTACTTGTTGGCTTCTGCAATAAAAATTTGTCCTTCCTGCCCATTTCCCATAGAATTAAGTCCCAACAATGAATTGTAGTCTTCAGGATTTCTAAGATCTGGCCCACCCTATCACTTCAGGTCTTAGCTCTCATTGATGTTATACTTGAGGCCATGCATCTGGTGGTAAGTGCTTAGGATTCAGGTAGATCTGAGATTGAACCCTGGCTCTGCCACTTATGTGTACAATGTCACAGAGCCAGTCAATGTCTGTGCTGTTTATTCTCCGTTCCCTCCTCAGATCCATTCTCTGCCCTTCTCTGTGCTCAGGGGGGCTGACCCCTGCAGACTGCATCCCTGGGGCCCCTTGATGGCTTGCTTCTGGTTGGGTTCAGTCAATGGCAGGAAATGGCAAGAGACTGGAGGTCAAAAGGAGGAGTTTTCCCTACTCTCCGTGTCCTTTGGTGCCATATTTCTAATAGTGGGTGCATCCACCCACAATTACAGCTTCTACCAGATGCCTTCTCCTTCATGGTTACAGCTCCCACTGGGCTTTGGTAAGTAACAATATCATATTTTTTCCCTGCCTTGCCCTTCAGCCTGAGGGTTGGTAATAGTTGTTCACTGTTTTTAGTGCCTGGATGCCTCACTGTCCTTTCTTGGTTCCCTAATCCCTGCCTATACCTCTAATAACACTTCTTCACTGGAAAGATATTTTTGCTGGATATAGAATTCTAGGTTGACAGATTTCTTTTTTTCTTTCAGCATTTCTGTTTTCTAGTTTGTATGGTTTCTGATGAGAAGTCTGCTGTGATTCTTTTCTTTGCTCCTCTGTAAAAAATGTCTTTTGGGGGGCTGCTTTCAAGATTTTCTCTTTTTCTTTTGTACTCAGCAGTTTGAATATGATATGCATAGATCTATGTGTGTATAGTGTGTGTGTGTGTGTTTATTCTGCTTGGTGTTTTCTGAGACTTTGGGTCTGTGGTTTGATGTCTATCATTACATACAGATAATTCTCGACCATTATTTCCTCAAATGGTTCTTCTGCCTTGTTCTTTCTCTCTTCTTCTGGAATTCCAATTACATGTATATTAGAGCAGTTGATGTTCCCCAGTTCTTGGTGCCCTTTTCTGTATTTTTTTCATTCTTTTTTTCTCTTTGTGTTTCAGTTTGGATAATTTCTATTGACCTATCTACTTTCCTCAGCTGTGTCAAGTTTACTGATAAGCCCATCAAAGGCAGTCTTCACTTCTGTAACTGTGTTTTTCATTTCTAGCATTTCCAATCAATTCTCTCTTTCAGTTTTCATTTCTCTGCTGAAATCATCCACCTGATCTTGCATGTTGTTCACCTTTTCCATTAGCACCTTTAACATAATTTTTGGTTATTTTAAATTCCTGAAAGATAGTTTCAACATCTGTGTCATATCTGAGTGTGGTTTTGATGATTACTTTGTCTATTGGGTGTGTATTGCTTTTTCTTGCCTCTTTGTATGTTCAGTTGAAAGTGTGACATCTTGTGTAACACAGTGGACACTGAGGTAATAGATTTGGGGTATGAGTAAGAGTTTCCTTCTGCTCAAACTTTAGTGAGAGAGTTTAAGTTAATTTAGTTAGGGTTTGGTCTGGCTTTGAAGTTTGTTACTTCTATGCTTAACCTTAGTGCATCACAGGCTTTACATTCCTCCAGCAATACCTTGTGTTTAGGATGTGAAACTGGTTTGCCAGAGGGTTTTTTTTCAATGTGCCTATTCTATTCCCAGTTTTAGGTCCCCTCTTTGTGCCGGGCCTTAGGGAGGGTCTCTTTTTAGGCTCTTGTATCTCTTTCCCAGTAGTAGTCTGCTTTTCATTGTTATGTTTAGCTTTTTAGCTAGCGGTGGTGGCTGGTGAGCTTGAGAGAATTCTCTTTTGTTCTGATTAAACCTCAATCTTGTATTTGCATGTGTCCCTGAGTCTCAGGAGTGTGGCCTCTTCAGTGCTCCTGCCCCTTTCAGGCTGTCCGTCTGGGCCCATTACATATTCCTGCTCCTCTTCCAGCAGTAGTTAGAAATTTTTTTTCTTCCTTCATTCAGCTGCAATGGTTTTCCACCAGTACCTAAGTAGAATAGTGTTTGTTGCCCTCCTCTCCACAGATTAAGCCTTTTCTTCCATGTGGGAGATCAGGTGAGAGGGGTCTGGGTGGAGCAGGCAGAAATTTGTGCCCCTCCCTCAGCAGCTGCTGTACCCCTCCCCCAGGTCTACCACAAGGGATATTTTCTTCCATCTTTCCCTAGTCTTTTCTGTGAGTACCGAGTGGGGTTTGTGGAGAAAAGTTCCGGAGGATGTGGACTCTCCCAATTTCTGCAGTCTCCAAGGGCTTCATACTCTCTTGCCAGTACACACTGTGCCTGTATAGATTCACCAAGCTGAACTTTTCCTCCCAGGGACTGGGTGCATCTACCAGGTAAGCTAGTGCTCACATCTTGTCTGCGATGTGACACTCTGTCTCTCCTTGGATTTGGCCACTCGGTTGCCCTGTGACTTCAGAGAAGGAGTTCAAGGAAAACTCATGAATTTGCCATTTGTTTGGCTCATTTTCATTGTAACGTTGGGAACAATGCTCTTTCTACCTCTTACATCCTCAAGCAGAAACTGGAAGCCAAGTCTCTTCATTGGAACCATTTGAACTGAATTCAATTTCCCGCTGGGAGCACTGATAGTGCTGGAGCTGCGATGTAAATCTAGTATTTTTCTCACTACAGCATATTTGTTTCTTCCCTTCATTATCCCCCTTCTCTCCCTAATGTAAATTTCATTCATAAAATAGTTACTGAGCACCTACTAGGTGGCAAGCCCCAAGCTTGTACAGAGATACATTAGTTAGGGTCTCAGAGTAGTTAGCTCGAGCGTAAGGATGACAGGGGCTGTCACAGGGCACCATGGGGTGCCAGAGCCTCTTCCCCCTATGAAACTTACTCATGCCTAACCAGCAAGACAATTTTGGAACCCGCCTCAGCTCATCAGGCCATTTTCTTAGTCACCAAATGCCATCTGCCCAGGAGCCCAAGCCTGAAATTAATGATGCCACACACTGGAGATGAAGAAGGCATTACAGACCCCTTTGAGGTTTCCTACCAGCAGACCTGTGGGCTGAGGGAAGAAAAGTAACCTTGATTCCCCAGAATTATAAACTCTTAAGTCAAGTTGTTCTAAAGTGTGTGGTGTTTATGTTAGATGTATTAATCTGTTGAGAGGATCGATAAAGCCAACTCGAAACTTGTTTCAGTAATAGCCCATGTAACAGGCAAGCCTGGGCTGATTTTTTAAAAAAGAATATTAGAGCATTTGGGTTTGGAATCCATTAAGCTGCCTCATGGAGCTAAAAGTGGGAAATTCACTGGAGCAATGTGCATTGGCAAAATCTGTCCAAATCTGTGCTGAGAATTACCATAATGATAATATCAGACCATTACTTCTTGGGAGCATCATAGTTTGCAAAGTATTTTCACTTTCAGTATTTATTTAGTTTTTTGATCCCCATAATGGCCCTGAAATGGAGTAGGTCAGGTGTTATTTCTGTCTGGTTGAGACTTGGGTCTGGAAGCCAGTCTGCCCCTGAATCACATGGCAAACATCCAGTGAAAATAGGTATCTGGTATCCTTGCTATGTTCACAACCTGATCTGAATCATTTTTTCTTGACCCACTCTGCATGTCTTTTTCCAGCCCATTTTTGATATTCTCAAGGATCTAACCCCTTTCCTAGTTCATACCTTGATCCCTCAGACTTGACACTTGATTCTGTTCTTCTGGTCCGCCCTCTAATTCCTACCTACTTCAATTACAACTTTTGTCTGCTCCTTTGATTAGGTGACTCACAGCCGCTCCGAGGCCTTGGGTACCTTCCATGCCCAAACATCATCTCTGCAATTACTTGTACTGCCACTAATATTGCTTGAAATACTAATATTAATACTGCTTGAAATAATAACAACAGCAACAGCTATCATTTGAGTACTTATGATGAGTCAGACACTGAGTTTTCCATGTTTTATCTCATTGAAATTTTGAACCTTAGGCTAGCCCTACGAAAAAAGTACTATTTTAATCCCTACCATATAGTTAAGTTGCAAAGAATTTAGGTGAACCCAGTTAGTGTAATTAAAAGAACATGGGGCTTCCCTGGTGGCGCAGTGGTTGAGAGTCTGCCTGCCAATGCAAGGGACACAGGTTCAAGCCCTGGTCTGGGAAGATCCCACATGCCGTGGAGCAACTAGGCCCGTGAGCCACAATTACTGAGCCTGCGTGTCTGGAGCCTGTGCTCCGCAACAAGAGAGAGGCTGCGATAGTGAGAGGCCCACGCACCGCGATGAAGAGTGGCCCCCACTTGCCGCAACTACAGAAACCCCTCGCACAGAAACGAAGACCCAACACAGCCATAAATAAAATAAATAAATAAATAACATTAAAAAAAAAAAAAAAGAACAGAACATGGACTTGTGTTCTGGCTCTGTTATGCGCTCACTGTGTGATTTTAGACTAGTTACCTAATCTCTCTGTGCCTCAGTTTGTTCATCTGTAAAAAATGGAATTGATAATTCCTACCATCTGAAGTTGCTGTGAAGATTAAATGGGAAAGAGCCTGGCACACAGTAGGATCTCAAAAAAAAAGTGAATTTCACTTTTTTCTTTTAGGGCTTTTATCTTCTACTCCTGAGTACAGCTATTAAGTGGATACTTTGGAATTCTTCATAAAACATCAAATATGGCTGTATATTTCATCAAGGAAGACAGGGAGGGAGGAACAGGATGCTTTCTGGTAGAGGTGTAGGAAATGGTTTTCAATTTCAGGGCTGCTTGAGAGTAATGGCTGCAGTGATGTGTAAGCATTCAGTTTGGGACTTGAGGGCGTGACCTTGGGAACTAATTGAATGTACCGACTTGCTCAGACAAAGAAACCCCTGTATTGGCTAAATAACGTATAAGAGATCTCCATTGGGCAATGGGGGGAAAATTGAATTATTTAACGTATTTCCATTTCAATTAGTTAATCAAGATAATTGCTGTTTTCCTGGATCTTTGTCTTTTCTTTGTAATTTACAAGGCCCTTGTTTGGAGAAAGGAATTTAGCCCGTGAACTCTGTATAAACTGCTGTGACTTTCTTTTGTGTGTGCAAATTATATTTAAAAATCTATTACAGCCCCTTTTGCTTTGGATTCTAGGATTGTGAGAAACTGATGCTTGATCAAGCTTGAGAAAAATTTACAGTTCAAGCATTCGGGTTCATTTGGGATTAACAAACTCAGCCAAGGGGCAGCAGGGCAGAGCTGAAAGAACATGAGCTCTGGCATCAGACAGACTTGGGTTGTGATCCCTGTTCTGCTGTGTTCTCACTACAGAACAGTGAACAAGTGAGCCTCTCTGAGCCTGAGTTTCTGTTTCTGTAAAACAGATACTGTCACCCATCTTCCAGAGCTGCTGTGAGGACTGAATGCAATAATGCAGTTCCTAGCCCAGCAGTGACGGGCAGCAAGGCTAGTTCCTTCCCCATCTTCCACGTACTTATCTAAGGGTCGCATATTTGCCAGTCTCAGTTGTGTGGGACATGGCTAAGACCTCAAAAAGATGCCAAAAAAAATCTAAGTAGAATAGATGTTACAGAGTCCGTTCATTAAAATACCTTATAGAGGAACACCTTGGATATATATATTTAATTTTGGCAAGGATTATAACAAGCTGAATGTCTGGTTCTCTGACTACACCAGTTAAGAAGCCCTACCCTGGATGAAGAGAAGGGAAGTGAGCTACTGAAGTCGGCCCCACGACTGAAACCAACAATGACACGATAGCGCCACACTGAGGGAGGAGGTGGTAAAACTATGGATGAGGCACAGGAACTAATGAAAGAACAGTTTAGAATCACTTGGGGCAGGGATGAAGGGTTCTATAGCTTCATTTCTTCACTTCCTGGAAACTATCTTCAAATGGCAGCATCAAATGCATTGTTGTTTCTTATTAATGACCCTGACTCATAAAAGAAAGATTTCATTATGTCTGTATAATGTGTTTGAGAAGGGGGGCATGTAATGCACTTCATAAACTCCATCCAAAATGGTAAAAGTGAAAGAAAATTTTTTGAAACTTAAAGATGTGGGCTTTGATTATGTGGACAATTCTTCCACATGGAACTGTTCTTTCTCCCATTGCCACATTTCTGGACAGTGGTCATATGAAGATGCTAACACTTAACCAAGTATTGATACTTTTCATCTACATCACCTCCCTGTAGTATGTTGGTCAGGTATCCACTGTTTCCATTTTACAGAGGTGGAAACTGAGGCCTAGAGAGATTAAGATCATCATGGAGCTGGATTCAAGCCCAACTCCTCCGACTCCAAAAAGCTCATGCCTTTTCCACTACACCATGTTCCTTCCTAGGAGTAATCATCTGGGTTATTAACAGGCAGAACATATAATAGGTCATGGTTTGCATCCCAAGTGAATTAAAATAAAAAACATCCACAAATTAACACTTCATCAGTTCACCTCTAATCCTACAATGCATCCATGAAACAAAACCATCAAACAGCCTGGTCTTGGTACTTACTCGTAAAACGTCGTCCATCCATTTTCATTGCTTTTGGTTGCCAGAAGGCCAGAGTTGCTGTGGTACGTCATCATGGCCAACTCGTGTCCTTGTGTGGTCACGCTCTTGAGTGCGCTGTTGGTGCCCATGGTCACCCAGTACACCTGGCCATCTGGGACCACCAGCCAGAGGGGCATCCCTGTAGAGTCTCTGCGGACGTTCACCATGTTGCCGTTGTTGTCTGTGATGAGCGTGATGTCGCCATCCCCAGTGTAGGTGAAGTTGTACAGGTAATCTCCTGTGGGTAGGCTTTGGGTGTACAGATGCTTGCCACTGGTATCAAACAGGTAGAGCTCCTGGTCGATTGGGGAGGACAGCTCATACATGTTCTGGGTGTTGAGGAAAGGCTTGTTCTTCCTGATAAACCGGATTCGGATATTCCCAAGGTCAGCCACGTAGAGCTCCCCGTCAGCACACACAGCCAAGGAAGATGGGGTGTTCAGCTTTGCATCCTTGGCATAGCCATCGTCTCCAGAGAAACAATCACAGTTGGCATCATTTTTACAGTCGCAGCCACTGGGGGCCCCGGCAACCAGTGAGATCTCTCCGCTAGTGGTGACCTGCCTGATGCGGTTGATCTTCTTCTCGTCGGTCTCAGCGATATACAGGACCCCGTTGTGAGAGACAGCCAAGGCAGTGGCCGACTCCAGCGTTGCGTGGATGGCCACCTTGCTCAGCAGGAAGTGGTCGATGCCGGGCACCTGGCAGTGCATGGGCCTCCCGGCGACAATGCGAACCTGGTGGTTTTCAGAGATCTGCAGGACTACGTTGTTGTCCAGGACATAGAGGGAGTTGTCCATCGGGTTGGTGGCTAAGTCTGTAGGCCACTCCAGGCGAACCTGACAGTGGAGAGATAAGACACTCAGATGGCTGGCGAGGTGCCCACCACTGATCATCCCACACCCCTTAGAGCCCCTAACAGTGTCCCAAGTGCCAGCACATGGCAGTCTTGCCTGATCCTCACAGCAGCCTGTCATCAACCATGGATATCAGCCCCTGATCAGACGGAAAGCATGCAAGAGCCCTCACTGAGACATCTGATGGTCTACGTTGGACTGACAAAAACACGAAGAAGGGGATAACAAATAAACAAAAAAAGCAGGCAAGAGGAGAGACTTTGGAGTCAGACAGGCCTGGGTTCAGATCCTAGTCCCCCTACTTGTGACCTTGGGCAAGTTACTTTACCTCACTGAGCCTCAATATTCACATCTGTAAAACAGGAATGACAATAGTGAAGAGAGTCTGACCCTCCGTAAGTGCTCAAATAATGGCAGCTAATGTTGCCGAGGTGGGAGGGGAAGGCAGATGGAGTCTGGAGGCTGAAGCAGGAGCTGTTCAGAGTAAGAAAGACGCTTCATGAATTGTTGCTAAATGCATGAAGGATGATTTCTCAATTCTTTGAGTTCATGGATTAATACATGGCTAGGTGCTGGGGATGTAAAGAGAAAGTAACACTGGCTCTTGTCTGACATAGTTCCAGACCTGTGATTCTCAAACCTGGCCACACATTCAGATTACCTATGGTGATTTAAGAAAGTATTGGTGCTCAAATTCCACCTCTGATCAATTAAACCAGATCCCTGGGTGTGGGGCTTGGGCAGAGGCATGAAAGCTTCCTGGCTGATTCTACTGTGGGGTTGGAAATCGTAACTGGATCTTTCTCCTTCAAGGGTGATCATTGGACTGGCAGTGGTGGCATCACCTGAGAGTTGGTCAGAGAAGCAGAATGGCAGGCCTCCCCTGAAACCTACTGAATCTGAATCTGCATTTCAACAAAATCCCTGGGGGGCTCCTGTACACACTGAAGTTGGTGAAACCTTGCTCTCGATAATGGTTTCTAGCACCTCAGAGAACAGGTCCACCTGGGAGAGATTAACAACGTCGGCTACGGGAGTGAGGGGTTCAGAGGTCCTGGGCCCATTCTGAGCCTCCTCTGAGCCGGGTCAGGAAGCTGGCAGGGATCACAGGTGGGCAGGCCCGGGATTGCAGCCGGCAGGTCTGAGGCGAGGATGCTTTGTTTCTTGCCTCGGTGGCCGTGAAGGCTGGGACGTTGGGTGCTTCACCCTGGGAGGTGCTGGCACTAAGGGAAGCCCTTTGCCAATTGTGTTCCCCACGAAATCCAGCCATAGTGCACACGGGCTGCCAGCTGCTCCCTCCAGCTGATGTTTCTACCCCACCCCTGGGGACTCGTCGCCTTAGGTGCCTGAGCCCCCTTCTAGTCCTTGACGCTCAGTCCAATTTGGGGCTTATTGAAGCAAGTATACACCTTTGGATAAGCAATTTCTCTTCCAGAAATCCACTCTTGTACACCCCTGTCTACAGAGGTGCTCATCACAGCCATTTTTAATAACAGTAAAAAACTGGAACCAACCCAGATGCCCAATGACAGAGAATTGGCCAAATAAACTATAGTACATTTAGTTCATCCATAAGATAGAATACTCTGTGTAGCAGTTCAAAGTGATGTTATAGATGAATATTTAATGACAAGGGAAGATGTTTGCTATGTATTAAGTGGAAAGAACAGTCTGCAGACCTGTAAGCACAGTGTGATCCCAATTGGGGAAAAAAATACAATAAATTAGATAGATTATGGGTAGAAGGGAGATTAAAAGCTTGAGGGCTATACACCAAAATGTTAACCGTTATCTGGATGAGAGGTGATTTTAACTTTCTTCTCTGTCATTTTAAATGTTTTGTATTTTCTGCAATGTGCATGTGGTAGTTTACTAATGTAAAAAGAAGCTCCAGGAGATAATATGCATATGAGATGTGGCCACCTTCATCTACCTGCCCCTTCAGCTCAGCGCCATTCTCAGGATGGCGTAGGCCCCGGTCCACGGCTGTTGCTCCAAGAGTCTGCTTGCTCCCTCACCCCAGCCTGGGTCCCTCTGCTCCCCAGCGCGGGGGGCCCCCGAGGCAGCCAGCTGCCCGTCCCGAAGCCCAGAGCCCCGCCCCGCAGCCGGGCTGCCTCCCTCGCCCTTCCCAGCGGTCTCTGGAACACAGCATCTCCAATGCCTTCGGCTGCATCAAGAACGCAGTTCACCTGAAAGTGACAGGGGAATTTTCAGTTTCCTAAAGCCCATTTCTTGTCAACACTGGCTGCTAAATCTTTTATGCCCTCTGGTCCTGTGGCATCTTGGGGACATACTTGCTGAGACCTCTCTGCCTGTCATTACGGTCAAAAGATGACGGCGCCCTGATGGGTGGGTGGGGAGGCGGGGAGGGGGTGCCAGGGGAGGGAGAGGGAAAGGAAGGAGGGGAGGAGGGAAGAGCAAGCCTTTCCTGCACACCCATGTGCACACAGGCACCTGGGAAAGAAGGAGCAGTGCCCTTGGAGTCACAGTGCCTGCATGATGATTCTGGACCAAGTACCTATGATTCTTTGATTTTACCTCCCTGTTAGCGATGATCCTGTGGAGGCTTCATTTCCCGTCACCAGAATGGAGGGACGGGAGTTTGCAATTTCTGAGGTCCCTCCAGCTCCCACATTCTATCGTCCTGAGATGGAATGGAGCGCCCTCGCCCCATCCTCCAGAGCATTCTGTGCCTTTATTAAAGCCCTCTGAGCTGACTGCCTTGTTGCAGAGTTATTTGCAAAAATGGATTGTCAAATGGATGAACGAATGACTGACTGGTGAATGGCATAGAGAGAGCGAGGGATTGGGGGTCAGGACAGCGCATTTCCTAGCTCAGTCCGCCAATGTCCACAGGTGTGATCTTCCTCAAGTTACATAAACACTTTGAACTTCTTTCCCCATATGTAGAAGGTGGTAATAAATATTACATAAGAGTAGTTGTGAGGATCAAACGAGACAACTCACAAGGAAATTCTTGGTAAATTATAAAGAGAATGAATATCTACAGCCTATTATTAGCTGCCAGACACTGTGCTAGGCTCTTATGAAATATTTATTACCACCTTCTACATATGGGGAAAGAAGTTCAAAGTGTTTTGCATGATATCATAAAAAAATTTCATTTCCATATCCCTGAGGGAACCTAGCACAGGGCTCTGCATTTATAACCACATTTTCTTTCGCCAAGCTTCAGTTTCCTCATCTATAAAGTGGGGTATGTAATACCTACCTTGACAGATTATGGTGACAGCTAAACAAGAAAAGTGAAGTCGTAACCTTTCTGTATCCCCATTTCTAACAGTGCCTGGCACATACTAAGTTCTCAGGAAGTCATTTTGGACTCTAAGGACAGAGTTACACTCTGTGTCTCTGGTGGCTACAGGCTGCAGAGTGGAGCACTAATCCCCCGTTTTGAACAGGTTGCAGCATCTTCTGTTCCTTCTCTACTCTCTGCCTCCCTCTAGTTTCTCCTCCGGCCTGGTCTTTGTCTCCTCCCAGAGAGCTCCTTGGTTTTCCCCTTTGCACTCTTGCATGAGCTGTGCTCTTATCTCTCTGCCTTACCTCCCTGCTCCACGGGGCACAGTAAAGTAGCTGCGTGTTTGTGACAGAGGAAGCTCTGAGAATGAAAGCCAGGCCCCCTTCCCGTACATGTATATAAGAGTTTATGCCGGTGTTGGAGAGTTTGGTAAAAAGAATCCCATGCTTAGATTCAGAGGAGGGTGTTGAGGACCAGGGCCATAGAGATTTCAGTCCAGGGTTTCTGAATTTAAGGGTGGGTTTTTTTCCCCC
Source organism: Balaenoptera borealis (assembly GCF_965194805.1). Lineage (NCBI taxonomy): Eukaryota > Metazoa > Chordata > Mammalia > Artiodactyla > Balaenopteridae > Balaenoptera > Balaenoptera borealis. The sequence continues at coordinate 57,392,359 of NC_138868.1, forward strand.
CTCCACTCTATGCCCGTTGTCTTCCAAGCCTTTGATCGGGCTGCTTGGCAGTACCTCTGGCTAAAGTTAAACAATTTTCCAACGTGTAGATTGAAAATTTTCAACACCCTCTGCTGGCTGGTGGAGGGCCCATTCTGAGAACTGAAAATACTTGGACGCACATCTTCAGGCCGTGGCAGCTTCCTGATGGGTAAATCATGCTTGCTTACAGACTGGAGAGGGAAACTCTCAAGCCAGCAAGGGGAAGCCTGCCGTACTGGAAAGACAGGTGGCAGAGAAGAGATTCCACACTGGAGCATAACGATTCTATCAGCTGGTGCAGAGGGTGCTGGTGCACACCAGCATCTGACAGGGAAGGGACACGGCTGCTGGGCCACCGGCAGCAGCCCTGAGTTCTGGGGAAGGGGCTCTGCGACACACAACGGTAGTGGGGGCAGGCATGACCAGAGAGGCCTCCCAGCCACCGCCCGCTGAGCGGGAGCAGGTCTGTGGTCAGCGGCAAAGGGCCTGTGTGCAGGCTCCCCTATAGAAGTGAGGGGGTTTAAAAAGCTAAGTGTGCCCACTGCTGACACCAACTCAAAATCTAATGTGATTCGAGCCTCCTTATTTCCTTGGTTTTGCTAACGTTGGCAAGGTGGACGTCCACTGATTCGGCACCAGCCAGGTCCTGCTAAAGGATCTGGCAATAAAGGACACATCCCTTGTCAAGTCACTGCAGGACAAACCAGGGACATGCTGGACACCCAGAACCTTGTGTCTTTCTTGGGTCTACACTGGGATCCTAGCACCCACCTGCTAAGGTCCAAACTCTGGTATGGTAAGGTAAGTCCTTCCCTAACTGGCCCCAAAGCATGTCTCCAGTTTCAACTCCTGGTACTTCCTTCCAAGAACACTATGCTCAGTGCCCAATTTTCCAATGTTCCTTGAACGTTCCAGGCCCATTAACATCTTTGTACCTTTGCACATGCTGTTTCCTTGTGTGAAATGTCTCCTTGCTTCCAACAAACTCCTATTCAACCTTCAAAACCTGGCACAAATGTCACCTCCTTTGTGAAAGTAGGACTAGAATTTCTGTTTATCGGTCACCTCCAGAGTGCCAAGCAGTGCTAGGAGCCCCGCGTACACCGTTTTGCATATTCTTCAGGCAATCCTGCCAGGCCAATGCCAATTACTTCCATTTTACAGATATGAAAAGTGAGGCTCAAAGGACCTCAGCAACGTGTCTAAAGTTACACAGCTAGTGAATGGCAAAGTTGGGATTCAATCAGTCAATCAACCAACTAATCAACCAACAAATATTGGCTGTGCTCCTGTGCATACCAGGTACCCTGGTTACAGTAGAGGAAAAGATGGACAGAATTCCTGCCCTCATGCAGCTTACAGTCTAGAAAGAGAACAGACAACGTTCAAGTATCTGTAAGTGCTTCCAAAGTGGGAATTCAGAAGGTTATGGATTTAAATTCACACTGTGTGAGGCTCTGCTGCCTTCGAGGCTTCCTGGGGCAAATTTCTTCACTGTCCCCCGAGCCTCCTTCTGTCACCCACTTGTCACCTCTGATGGTGAACTTCCAGAGCACCGTGCCGTGCCCTAACCATCTGTGTGTCCTTAGTGCTCTTCACCAAGAGTGTGCTTACAGCCTTGTGCAATATAAAGGTGAACGGCCAGCGAGCTGGCTGGGGGCTGGCGAGAGGATGAGTGTGCAGACCCAGGGCTCTAGCAGACGAAGCGTTCTCCTTTTACCTGAGAAATATCCATGACAGAATCACAGCTCAGGGGCCGGGCTGAGGTAAGATCGTTGGAGCCCAGCAGAGTGGAGATGACCCCATTCTGATCAATGCGTCTGATCATGGTGCCATCCACGAAGTAGATCAGCCCGGACTTGTCCACCGTGATGCCTGGGGTAGAGAAGCCAAAACAGGGAATTCAGCCTTCGAGGTGGTAACAACCCACATACTCATGGAAACATGCGGGTGGACAGAGCACCTCCCCTTTATGATTTGATTAGCTTCTTCCCACAACATTCATGCCCTTTCTAAAGACGAGAAGACAGCTGCCCAGAGGCTTGAACAAAGCAGAGATTAGAACCCAGGTCTTCGGATTCTCCAGCCCCCTGGTCCTTCCACCTTGCTGCCTCTGGAGATTTTTACCTATCATCTTAGCCATGTACTACAACTTGGACTCATAACTGCTGGGAGTTTGTTAAGTGCTAGAGGTAGTGGCAAGGAGGAACTTTTTCAATGTCAAAACTGTGGATTATTTAAATTAACCTACTTCTGAAGACCTGTAATTGTAATTATCAAATCCCTTTTTGGCAACAATTTTTCTTTTCTTCCAAGGTAATCATCCTTCACATTTTTCTAGTCTATTACTATTTTATTTTTATTTTATTTTGTTTTTTTGGCTGTGCCACGCGGCTTGCAGGATCTCAGTTGCCTGACCAGGGATGGAACCCGGGCCCACTGCAGTGGAAGTGTGGACTCCTTTCCACTGGACCTCCAGGGAGTTTCCTATTACTATTTTAGTTTCACTGGTTATTTCAGAATTATAGAGCCTAAAAAAAGAACCCTTTGGATTTGTGTAGGGAAAATTGGTGAATTTAATTTCTTAAAAAAGGCACACTAAAAGGAGAAGTCATAATTATTATTCAACATCACTTCCTCCATTTGCTAGACCATCCCACCTGTTGACTCTCCCCGGCCAGCTGTGTGACCTCAGGCAAGTCGCTGGATGTCCCTGCATTTGTTTTCCCAGCTGTGAAATGAAGGGATTGTTCTAGATCTATATTGCTCACTTTTGGATGCGTGTGACAATCACCTGGGAGCTTGCTAAAATGCACCCCCCAGGCACCTGGTTCAGAAAATCTCAAGCGGAGCCTGAGCATCTATCTGTATTTTTGACAAGCACCTTGGGTAATAATGATACAGATCAAAGTTTGAGAACCACTCTAGTAAATCAGTACTTCTTAACCAGTGATATGTATCAGAATCACCTGAAGATTTTTTTTTTTTTTTTTTTTGATATATACCTGCTTGGTCTCACGCCTGGAAATACTAGTTCATAGGGTGGCTGGGACTGGGACCAAGTCGTGTTTTAAAAACACTCATGGGTGATATTGATACCCCAAGTCGAGAATCATGAGAGGGAGACGTGCCCCCTCAAAATGTGAACTGCTCAGGGGTCCTGGGGCTGAGAGGCAGACAGGATGTGCCCCTGAGGAGAGCACGGTCTAGATGGGGAGGCCTGGGAATGAGAATGGACCCAGGGAGTGACAGAAGCCGGGAAGGTTCACGGGAAAATAAAGGAGATTCTGGTCAGTTTCATTCTGTTTCGTTTTCTCTGGGGCAGGAACTGAGAGAAGGATCAGAAAAAGCTTCACAGAGGTGGAGACACTTGAAGTATAAAGCTTTCCAGTTGTATAAGCTCAGGGGAATCACTTTACTTCCAAGCCTCAGTTTCTTCATGGATAAAGTGTGGACAATAATGTCTGACCTGTAATAGTTAGCCCTCAATAATTGTTAAGGACTTATAATTATGAGAACATGAAACCCACTTCGTGCTTGCTCTCAGGGCCCACGTGTCTATGACCGGTCAGGAGGGTGGAGTTAAGACACCCAAGGGCCTCTGAGTGTGAACACCCACGGGAGCTGTGGTTCTTCCTGCCCCCTCCCCAGGCTGTTCAGGGCTGGAGAGTGATTTCACACGGAGGACCCGGCAGCCTCAAAGCGGGGGAAGCCTTTATTCTGTCCCTGCCTAGAATGTAAATTAATTATATTCTTTAAGCACCGTGACAGGAGCTTTCTTGTCTGCCTGGCTATGCTCAGTCTTTCTCTTCCATCTGCTAGGACTGATGAGTGCTCCAGGAACAATTGGGTTTCTTGTTTACAAAGTTGGCTGCACAGGCTAATAGAAGCGATCTGTCCCCTGATTAATTACTTCATTTTTTCTCCTTTTGTTGTGCTATATAGATGGACATCTTTTCTCCTCCCTGCTGCACAGTGCCTGCACATCGTGGCACCCTTGTCATTTCTATCTGGGTTAATTACAGGCTTTGGGGCGACTTCATTGTCACTGCATCTGTGCATGTGTGCGTGTGTATGTGTTTGTGAGGGGAGGGTGGAGAACACACATGTGTAGGGCAACTGAGAAAAGATTTTGAGAAAATAAAAATTCTCAGAAAAAACTGTTTTAATTCTAAGAGAACAGAAGCTTGCGACCAAAAGGGCTCTCGGGGACCATTTGCCCAATCCTCACGTTTACTAACGGGAAACCTGAGGCCCAGAGAAGGAGGACACAAGAGCCGGGAGTGGCAGAGCAGAATTGTCATGCAGGGTCCCTAAGTGCAAGCCCAGTGTTCTTTCCACTCCAGGCTACTCTTTCAGTATTAGGAAATCACGATTAGGAAGGAGATTAACCACAGATGTCACAATATCTACCCCATGGAGTTACCAGCTGACCACTTCACGTATGTGGTAGAGACATACGCTATTAAATAATATGATACACGCTATGCTGCACATACAATGTAACAATTATAATACGAACTACCATTTATGGGATGTTTATCACGTGCCTGGTACTACTGTCCTAAGCAAGCATTTACATTCCTGGTAATAGTTAATCTGTACTACAACTGTATAGTATATTTCTATTTCATAGAGGAGGTAAATGGGGCTCAGAGAGGTTAAGCAACTCACCCAAAGTCACACAGCTATTAGGTGGCAATGTCTGAATTTAGATATAGGACTCCTGAGTATGAAGTGCACTGTGGCTTTTTGGAGGAGTAAGTCAGCTTTCATTTGAAAACCTACAGCTTTCATTCAAAACCACGCCCTGAAATCTGGCACTATTTAAAAAAAACTATCACTCATGACATTTTTATAGGACATCGTACAAAATATATTAATTTTGACCGTCAGAACAATCCTAGGAGGTGGACACAGAAGATACTATTACTCCTATTTTATTGTTAAGGGCCATGTGGCTTAGACACTATAGGTCATTGGCTGTAGGACCTGCAACATGGTAAACATACACTGATGGGTGTCTGTTGACAATGAGGGCATCTCCTCCAAAAAGCTTTCCCAGTCTCTTGGACACAGGGACCGCCCTTGGCTCTGGACTCCCATGCACAGTTCTTTTTCCTTGTATCTCAGGGAGCACTTCTCCCCCTCTCCCATCTGAGAGATTCACATTCAAGTCTTATTTTTCTGCTACAATGAACTTATTTATGGAAGTACATTGCACTGCATGCTCACTAAATACTTGCTGAATGAGCGAATGTTAAGTGATTGTGGGTATGAAGAGGTCCAACTTTTTGAAGCACTCAGAATTGAAGCTTAGAGTTAACCCATCCTATAGCACATGAACATGTGCAAAGATGATACACTTCCATGTTTTTATCAAACAATAACATGAAAGGTAGCATAAATATCCAGCAGGAGGGTATTGATAAATAAATAATGGGACATCCATTTGCTGGGATAATATATAGCTATTAAAAGCAAGTACACCGGAGCTTCCCTGGTGGCACAGTGGTTGAGAATCTGCCTGCCAATGCTGGGGACACGGGTTTGAGCCCTGGTCTGGGAAGATCCCACATGCCGCGGAGCGACTGGGCCCGCGAGCCACAACTACTGAGCCTGCGCGTCTGGAGCCTGTGCTCCGCAACAAGAGAGGCCGCGATAGTGAGAGGCCCGCGCACTGCGATGAAGAGTGGCCCCCGCTTGCCACAACTAGAGAAAGCCCTCGCACAGAAACGAAGACCCAACACAGCCAAAAATAAAAAAATAAATAAATTAATTAAAAAAAAAAAAAAAGCAAGTACACCAAAGACTCTTTAATGACATGGAGAAACATTTGCGATATATCACTTAGGAAAAAAAGTAGGTTGCTAAAACAGGTTGTTTAATGTGATTTCATTTTGTTTGTTTCTGGTGAGCATTACATGCACAAGAACACTTAAGAAAAAAAACTAGGGGGAAAGACAGGAAATGTTAACTGGGAATATTTCTGGCAGGTGGAATTATGACAATTTAAACTTTCCTCTGTAGAGTTCTTAGCGTTTTCCAACATTTTTTGTAATGATAAACAGATATGTCTTTTGGAAATGGAAAATACCCCAATAAATGTTACTGAGAGTGTTTAAAAGCAAGGCCTTACCCCTGGGATTGGTCAGTGTGGCTTCCGTGGCTTTTCCACCATCCCCACAGCGAGTGTCATCAAAGGGGAGGCACTGGTCACCTGTCCCCGCCACCACCTCGGAGTTCTTGACGAGGTCCTTCACCACCACGGTGGACTTGATCTTGAAGACCCGCCGGCTGTTGGTGTCCGAAAGGAAGACAGCCCCGCTCGTGGGGTCTGCGGTCAGGTAGTATTTGTGCGCCGGAGTGTGACTGCAAAACAAGGACACGGCAGTCGGTGAGCACTTTCTTCTTTCCTAACAGGCAGCCGGAGATGCACAACTTGAGTCCAAGTAAAAAAGTCTTATGGGGACAATGTCCCTATTTGGGGTGATGGTTGCCCAATTCTTCTGACCTCTCTGGTTGGCCTAACTATCCCTCCCACCCAACTATGAATGCAGACGCCTCTTGCCAAAGACCGTGATGCCCAGTGCCATGCCCATATCAGGTGCTCAATACGTGTTTTCTTAAGAAGATTATCCGTGAGGCTTACCAGAGGTGGCCTGTAAATCCAGACCAGAAACACGAAAGACTCTGACTTTAAAAAACACTTCAGAACAAAATGACACACAAACGCTTCCCCCACAGCAGCCCCACCCCCATCTCGGGACTGACGGCTAAGGCCTCAGCCAGACTGGACACCATCCAGTGTCAATACCATCTTCTGTTGACGCTCATGTTATACTTATCAGGAGCCCAGCAGGCTCCCTCCTGCAGACAGACATAAATGAACTGCAGGATTAGTTTGTAATTTGCAGCAACAGCCAAGGAAGAAGAAACGGAAGAGAGGAGCAGTGCTGGGGATAGCTCTGTTTCTGGAAAACAGCCACAAAGACAAGGCCGTGCTAACAGAAGAAAGCGAAGCTAGGCCACGACTGTACAGAGGGCTTATGGAGACAAGGCACCGCCTCCAGGCACTGGGCAGGAAAACTGTGTGGGCTCTGGGGTCAGCTCAGTCTGGGTCCCACGTCTAGCTTTGTTATTTCCTGGTTCTGAAACCTGGGCAAGTTACCTGGCCTCCTGAGCCTCAAGTTTGCTCCATCTGCAAAATGGGGATGGGAACAGCTCCCTTGCTGGTGTATTGGGGACATCATATAAAACCATATATGAAAAATACTCGGCAGAGTGCATGGCACATAGTACTTAATAATCGTAATTGTTATTTTAATTATTAGTCATTATGTCTGTTTTTGCATTTGGAGAGGACTACAGACTAGGTATGTCTTATTAAGGCTGAATTTTCCTATCACAAAGTATGATTTACAGTTTCTTCCAAGTCTAGGCTGTACTGGAGTCAGACTCATAACTCCTGGGAAGCTAACGATCGGTTCCTGCACGTGGCCTGATCATTGCCAGGGCTTCAGACTGCATCTAAATATTGGTAGTCTCTGGGGTTCCAAGTCTCTGGAAGATCTTCTGATTCAAAGGAATAAGGAGTCTCCTTCTGTTCAGCCTGGATGGCCTGGCGCTGGCCACTTTCACCGGACAGTGGGACACACACCGTGCTAGGGGATTCAGGGCACAGACTGAGCAGTGCCTAGAGCACCAGCAAAGTAGGGCCACTCTATACCCCTGCAAGGTACAAGTAAGAGGATCAGAAGAGACTAGGAAGAAGCTATTTTGCATCTCATCAGGCATGCAAGTTTTGGGTCCTTTTGAAAAACAACATTTTATTTTACAGATTAGTGTGTTTTGAATTACATATGGAGACTGAGGCACTTTAATCTTCAGGGTCAGGTTCTCTGAAGGTCTCAGTCTGATTGCTCCTCATCACACCCACCCCTTGCTTTGGGCGGTGTCTTGGGGACTGGCCAGGCCTCCAGACTCAAGGCTTTCCTTCCTGCTTTCTCTCCCTGAATACGACTAAGACGACATGATCTTCTCCAGCTGTCCTGCCTCTCTAGTCCTGACGCTACTGTCTCATGACCTCCTCAACAAAGGGCAGGTCTCTGCCTGCAGCCCGGGTCCTCCCCTAGCCATTCCTCCCTGATCTAACTCCAAACTGAACACGTCACCTCAACGCTTTCCCTTCCAGGACCTCCTAGGACCCTCCATGTCTTACAGGCTAATTCAGACCCCCCAGCCTGGCAGCACACAAGGCCCCTCATGCTGGGCTGCTGCTCTACCCTCCCAGGCTCTTTCCTGCCATTTCCTCACAGACACCTTGTCCTCAGACATTCTGACAACTTGTCCCTCAAATGCGCCATCACGCCTCTTTGTCCCTGTTCTTCCTGCTCTGGGGAATACCCCGTGCCCTCCCTTTCTTAGCCTGCTGAACTGCTACTCATTCTTCAGGTGTCAGCTCAAATGGTACCTTTGCTGGGAAACCTTCCCTGACTTTCCTTCCCTGAGATTCATATCTGTTCATATCTGGGTTACAGGACACTTAACATAATGCTGTGGCTATTTATTTATGTGTCTGTCTCCCAAATCCTGTCAATACTTGGTGGGAAGAGACGGGGTTTTATTCTTTTCTGTATTTCCAATGTTCAGCTTGGTGCCTTCTAGCCCACAGCAGCCATTAAGTGGATGGACTCTCCATTTTTAGTTTATTTAAACAGTATTTTCAATCAAATTACTTAGCTTTTTTTTTTTTACTTCTCCTTTGGGGGTGGTGGTAACAGGAGAGAGGTCCTGTTTATCTTGAAATGCCCCCTGTGACTAGCCCTATAATGCAACACAGATTTAATCTTTCCAGATGACACTGATTCTGGCTAAATAAAATGCAGTGACCTTAGATCTTACTCTGCAATGCTGGGGCAGCCTTGATCTTTCTGCTTCCTGACGACAGCTGGAGGAGGGGGTGATTACTTCATCTCTTCGCGTTATCACTCATGATAAATGGTTGCTATCCACCTTGGTAGAAAATAGGTCCTTGAGGGAGTATGGTGGGGGGCCCTGTCCACTTAGATTAGCCCCCCCGAGGTTTCAGCTCATGTCCTTCTGCACTGCCCTGGAGAAGTGCCACTTAGGTGATGTTTCTCAGGTCCGTGAATTCCAAAAGAGGGTGGCATTGTCAGGATTGTCCCGTGGCCCCCTCTTTTGTGCTCAAGGACAAATTTGCGGTTGGGGGGTCAGTTAAGTGCAGGAGAGAAAGCACTAGCTTTGAACTGAGAGGATGTGGGTTCTCCCTTGGGCGAGTCACCTAAATCGTCCAAGCGGTGGGTCCCTCAGGGTCGAATGATGGCATCTCTGCTCTGCTTTGCTCACAGGATTGTCATTAGGATCAAATGAAATTATCCAGCTCAACAGCCCTTTCCAGTTGGCAGAGAGCTCTTGGATAATCTTCAGCTCACTTCTTCCTCAGGCCACCTGCACCGGGAGCCTGGACCTCTCCCAGGAGCAGCACGACCAGAGCTGCCCGCTGCTGGTACGGAAGCATCTGCTGCTACCTCCAGGTGCCGATTTGTCCCAGACACTGTGCTAGCATTTTATACGCACGACCTCATTTTCGTTACAACTACCACAGAAGGCAGGTGCTTTTTATTTATTTATTTAAAAAAAACTTTCAGAAATGAGATGAGAGAGGCGAAGTGACTTGAGCAGGGCCAGAACCTGCTAAGTGGCATGGTGGATTTCCATCTCGGATCTGCTGGACATTGAAGTCTGTGTTCGTTCTACTTCCTTCCCCACACTGCTTCCAAAGTCTGTGTTCGTTCTACTTCCCCACACTGCTTCCAAAGTCTGTGTTCGTTCTACTTCCGCACACTGCTTCCAAAGTCTGTGTTCGTTCTACTTCCCCACACTGCTTCCAAAGTCTGTGTTCGTTCTACTTCCCCACACTGCTTCCAAAGTCTGTGTTCGTTCTACTTCCCCACACTGCTTCCAAAGTCTGTGTTCGTTCTACTTCCCCACACTGCTTCCAAAGTCTGTGTTCGTTCTACTTCCCCACACTGCTTCCAAAGTCTGTGTTCGTTCTACTTCCGCACACTGCTTCCAAAGTCTGTGTTCGTTCTACTTCCCCACACTGCTTCCAAAGTCTGTGTTCGTTCTACTTCCCCACACTGCTTCCAAAGTCTGTGTTCGTTCTACTTCCCCACACTGCTTCCAAAGTCTGTGTTCGTTCTACTTCCTTCCCCACACTGCTTCCAAAGTCTGTGTTCGTTCTACTTCCTTCCCCACACTGCTTCCAAAGTCTGTGTTCGTTCTACTTCCTTCCCCACACTGCTTCCAAAGTCTGTGTTCGTTCTACTTCCTTCCCCACACTGCTTCCAAAGTCTGTGTTCGTTCTACTTCCTTCCCCACACTGCTTCCAAAGTCTGTGTTCGTTCTACTTCCTTCCCCACACTGCTTCCAAAGTCTGTGTCCGTTCTACTTCCTTCCCCACACTGCTTCCAAAGTCTGTGTCCGTTCTACTTCCTTCCCCACACTGCTTCCAAAGTCTGTGTCCGTTCTACTTCCTTCCCCACACTGCTTCCAAAGTCTGTGTCCGTTCTACTTCCTTCCCCACACTGCTTCCAAAGTCTGTGTCCGTTCTACTTCCTTCCCCACACTGCTTCCAAAGTCTGTGTCCGTTCTACTTCCTTCCCCACACTGCTTCCAAAGTCTGTGTCCGTTCTACTTCCTTCCCCACACTGCTTCCAAAGTCTGTGTCCGTTCTACTTCCTTCCCCACACTGCTTCCAAAGTCTGTGTCCGTTCTACTTCCTTCCCCACACTGCTTCCAAAGTCTGTGTCCGTTCTACTTCCTTCCCCACACTGCTTCCAAAGTCTGTGTCCGTTCTACTTCCTTCCCCACACTGCTTCCAAAGTCTGTGTCCGTTCTACTTCCTTCCCCACACTGCTTCCAAAGTCTGTGTCCGTTCTACTTCCTTCCCCACACTGCTTCCAAAGTCTGTGTCCGTTCTACTTCCTTCCCCACACTGCTTCCAAAGTCTGTGTCCGTTCTACTTCCTTCCCCACACTGCTTCCAAAGTCTGTGTCCGTTCTACTTCCTTCCCCACACTGCTTCCAAAGTCTGTGTCCGTTCTACTTCCTTCCCCACACTGCTTCCAAAGTCTGTGTCCGTTCTACTTCCTTCCCCACACTGCTTCCAAAGTCTGTGTCCGTTCTACTTCCTTCCCCACACTGCTTCCAAAGTCTGTGTCCGTTCTACTTCCTTCCCCACACTGCTTCCAAAGTCTGTGTCCGTTCTACTTCCTTCCCCACACTGCTTCCAAAGTCTGTGTCCGTTCTACTTCCTTCCCCACACTGCTTCCAAAGTCTGTGTCCGTTCTACTTCCTTCCCCACACTGCTTCCAAAGTCTGTGTCCGTTCTACTTCCTTCCCCACACTGCTTCCAAAGTCTGTGTCCGTTCGACTTCCTTCCCCACACTGCTTCCAAAGTCTGTGTCCGTTCGACTTCCTTCCCCACACTGCTTCCAAAGTCTGTGTCCGTTCGACTTCCTTCCCCACACTGCTTCCAAAGTCTGTGTCCGTTCGACTTCCTTCCCCACACTGCTTCCAAAGTCTGTGTCCGTTCGACTTCCTTCCCCACACTGCTTCCAAAGTCTGTGTCCGTTCGACTTCCTTCCCCACACTGCTTCCAAAGTCTGTGTCCGTTCGACTTCCTTCCCCACACTGCTTCCAAAGTCTGTGTCCGTTCTACTTCCTTCCCCACACTGCTTCCAAAGTCTGTGTCCGTTCTACTTCCTTCCCCACACTGCTTCCAAAGTCTGTGTCCGTTCTACTTCCTTCCCCACACTGCTTCCAAAGTCTGTGTCCGTTCTACTTCCTTCCCCACACTGCTTCCAAAGTCTGTGTCCGTTCTACTTCCTTCCCCACACTGCTTCCAAAGTCTGTGTCCGTTCTACTTCCTTCCCCACACTGCTTCCAAAGTCTGTGTCCGTTCTACTTCCTTCCCCACACTGCTTCCAAAGTCTGTGTCCGTTCTACTTCCTTCCCCACACTGCTTCCAAAGTCTGTGTCCGTTCTACTTCCTTCCCCACACTGCTTCCAAAGTCTGTGTCCGTTCTACTTCCTTCCCCACACTGCTTCCAAAGTCTGTGTCCGTTCTACTTCCTTCCCCACACTGCTTCCAAAGTCTGTGTCCGTTCTACTTCCTTCCCCACACTGCTTCCAAAGTCTGTGTCCGTTCTACTTCCTTCCCCACACTGCTTCCAAAGTCTGTGTCCGTTCTACTTCCTTCCCCACACTGCTTCCAAAGTCTGTGTCCGTTCTACTTCCTTCCCCACACTGCTTCCAAAGTCTGTGTCCGTTCTACTTCCTTCCCCACACTGCTTCCAAAGTCTGTGTCCGTTCTACTTCCTTCCCCACACTGCTTCCAAAGTCTGTGTTCGTTCTACTTCCTTCCCCACACTGCTTCCAAAGTCTGTGTTCGTTCTACTTCCTTCCCCACACTGCTTCCAAAGTCTGTGTTCGTTCTACTTCCTTCCCCACACTGCTTCCAAAGTCTGTGTTCGTTCTACTTCCCCACACTGCTTCCAAAGTCTGTGTTCGTTCTACTTCCTTCCCCACACTGCTTCCAAAGTCTGTGTTCGTTCTACTTCCTTCCCCACACTGCTTCCAAAGTCTGTGTTCGTTCTACTTCCTTCCCCACACTGCTTCCAAAGTCTGTGTTCGTTCTACTTCCTTCCCCACACTGCTTCCAAAGTCTGTGTTCGTTCTACTTCCTTCCCCACACTGCTTCCAAAGTCTGTGTTCGTTCTACTTCCTTCCCCACACTGCTTCCAAAGTCTGTGTTCCTTCTACTTCCTTCCCCACACTGCTTCCAAAGTCTGTGTTCGTTCTACTTCCTTCCCCACACTGCTTCCAAAGTCTGTGTTCGTTCTACTTCCTTCCCCACACTGCTTCCAAAGTCTGTGTTCGTTCTACTTCCTTCCCCACACTGCTTCCAAAGTCTGTGTTCGTTCTACTTCCTTCCCCACACTGCTTCCAAAGTCTGTGTTCGTTCTACTTCCCCACACTGCTTCCAAAGTCTGTGTTCGTTCTACTTCCCCACACTGCTTCCAAAGTCTGTGTTCGTTCTACTTCCCCACACTGCTTCCAAAGTCTGTGTTCGTTCTACTTCCCCACACTGCTTCCAAAGTCTGTGTTCGTTCTACTTCCTTCCCCACACTGCTTCCAAAGTCTGTGTTCGTTCTACTTCCTTCCCCACACTGCTTCCAAAGTCTGTGTTCGTTCTACTTCCCCACACTGCTTCCAAAGTCTGTGTTCGTTCTACTTCCTTCCCCACACTGCTTCCAAAGTCTGTGTTCGTTCTACTTCCTTCCCCACACTGCTTCCAAAGTCTGTGTTCCTTCTACTTCCTTCCCCACACTGCTTCCAAAGTCTGTGTTCGTTCTACTTCCTTCCCCACACTGCTTCCAAAGTCTGTGTTCGTTCTACTTCCTTCCCCACACTGCTTCCAAAGTCTGTGTTCGTTCTACTTCCCCACACTGCTTCCAAAGTCTGTGTTCGTTCTACTTCCTTCCCCACACTGCTTCCAAAGTCTGTGTTCGTTCTACTTCCCCACACTGCTTCCAAAGTCTGTGTTCGTTCTACTTCCTTCCCCACACTGCTTCCAAAGTCTGTGTTCGTTCTACTTCCTTCCCCACACTGCTTCCAAAGTCTGTGTTCGTTCTACTTCCTTCCCCACACTGCTTCCAAAGTCTGTGTTCGTTCTACTTCCTTCCCCACACTGCTTCCAAAGTCTGTGTTCGTTCTACTTCCTTCCCCACACTGCTTCCAAAGTCTGTGTTCGTTCTACTTCCTTCCCCACACTGCTTCCAAAGTCTGTGTTCGTTCTACTTCCTTCCCCACACTGCTTCCAAAGTCTGTGTTCGTTCTACTTCCCCACACTGCTTCCAAAGTCTGTGTTCGTTCTACTTCCTTCCCCACACTGCTTCCAAAGTCTGTGTTCGTTCTACTTCCTTCCCCACACTGCTTCCAAAGTCTGTGTTCGTTCTACTTCCTTCCCCACACTGCTTCCAAAGTCTGTGTTCGTTCTACTTCCTTCCCCACACTGCTTCCAAAGTCTGTGTTCGTTCTACTTCCCCACACTGCTTCCAAAGTCTGTGTTCGTTCTACTTCCCCACACTGCTTCCAAAGTCTGTGTTCGTTCTACTTCCTTCCCCACACTGCTTCCAAAGTCTGTGTTCGTTCTACTTCCTTCCCCACACTGCTTCCAAAGTCTGTGTTCGTTCTACTTCCTTCCCCACACTGCTTCCAAAGTCTGTGTTCGTTCTACTTCCTTCCCCACACTGCTTCCAAAGTCTGTGTTCGTTCTACTTCCTTCCCCACACTGCTTCCAAAGTCTGTGTTCGTTCTACTTCCTTCCCCACACTGCTTCCAAAGTCTGTGTTCGTTCTACTTCCTTCCCCACACTGCTTCCAAAGTCTGTGTTCGTTCTACTTCCTTCCCCACACTGCTTCCAAAGTCTGTGTTCGTTCTACTTCCCCACACTGCTTCCAAAGTCTGTGTTCGTTCTACTTCCCCACACAGCTTCCAAAGTCTGTGTTCGTTCTACTTCCTTCCCCACACTGCTTCCAAAGTCTGTGTTCGTTCTACTTCCTTCCCCACACTGCTTCCAAAGTCTGTGTTCGTTCTACTTCCTTCCCCACACTGCTTCCAAAGTCTGTGTTCGTTCTACTTCCTTCCCCACACTGCTTCCAAAGTCTGTGTTCGTTCTACTTCCTTCCCCACACTGCTTCCAAAGTCTGTGTTCGTTCTACTTCCTTCCCCACACTGCTTCCAAAGTCTGTGTTCGTTCTACTTCCTTCCCCACACTGCTTCCAAAGTCTGTGTTCGTTCTACTTCCCCACACTGCTTCCAAAGTCTGTGTTCGTTCTACTTCCCCACACTGCTTCCAAAGTCTGTGTTCGTTCTACTTCCTTCCCCACACTGCTTCCAAAGTCTGTGTTCCTTCTACTTCCTTCCCCACACTGCTTCCAAAGTCTGTGTTCGTTCTACTTCCTTCCCCACACTGCTTCCAAAGTCTGTGTTCGTTCTACTTCCTTCCCCACACTGCTTCCAAAGTCTGTGTTCGTTCTACTTCCTTCCCCACACTGCTTCCAAAGTCTGTGTTCGTTCTACTTCCCCACAGTGCTTCCAAAGTCTGTGTTCGTTCTACTTCCCCACACTGCTTCCAAAGTCTGTGTTCGTTCTACTTCCTTCCCCACACTGCTTCCAAAGTCTGTGTTCGTTCTACTTCCTTCCCCACACTGCTTCCAAAGTCTGTGTTCGTTCTACTTCCTTCCCCACACTGCTTCCAAAGTCTGTGTTCGTTCTACTTCCTTCCCCACACTGCTTCCAAAGTCTGTGTTCGTTCTACTTCCTTCCCCACACTGCTTCCAAAGTCTGTGTTCGTTCTACTTCCTTCCCCACACTGCTTCCAAAGTCTGTGTTCGTTCTACTTCCTTCCCCACACTGCTTCCAAAGTCTGTGTTCGTTCTACTTCCTTCCCCACACTGCTTCCAAAGTCTGTGTTCGTTCTACTTCCTTCCCCACACTGCTTCCAAAGTCTGTGTTCGTTCTACTTCCTTCCCCACACTGCTTCCAAAGTCTGTGTTCGTTCTACTTCCTTCCCCACACTGCTTCCAAAGTCGGTGTTCGTTCTACTTCCTTCCCCACACTGCTTCCAAAGTCTGTGTTCGTTCTACTTCCCCACACTGCTTCCAAAGTCTGTGTTCGTTCTACTTCCTTCCCCACACTGCTTCCAAAGTCTGTGTTCGTTCTACTTCCTTCCCCACACTGCTTCCAAAGTCTGTGTTCGTTCTACTTCCTTCCCCACACTGCTTCCAAAGTCTGTGTTCGTTCTACTTCCTTCCCCACACTGCTTCCAAAGTCTGTGTTCGTTCTACTTCCTTCCCCACACTGCTTCCAAAGTCTGTGTTCGTTCTACTTCCTTCCCCACACTGCTTCCAAAGTCTGTGTTCGTTCTACTTCCTTCCCCACACTGCTTCCAAAGTCTGTGTTCGTTCTACTTCCTTCCCCACACTGCTTCCAAAGTCTGTGTTCGTTCTACTTCCTTCCCCACACTGCTTCCAAAGTCTGTGTTCGTTCTACTTCCTTCCCCACACTGCTTCCAAAGTCTGTGTTCGTTCTACTTCCTTCCCCACACTGCTTCCAAAGTCGGTGTTCGTTCTACTTCCTTCCCCACACTGCTTCCAAAGTCTGTGTTCGTTCTACTTCCTTCCCCACACTGCTTCCAAAGTCTGTGTTCGTTCTACTTCCTTCCCCACACTGCTTCCAAAGTCTGTGTTCGTTCTACTTCCTTCCCCACACTGCTCCCAAAGTCTGTGTTCGTTCTACTTCCCCACACTGCTCCCAAAGTCTGTGTTCGTTCTACTTCCCCACACTGCTCCCAAAGTCTGTGTTCGTTCTACTTCCCCACACTGCTCCCAAAGTCTGTGTTCGTTCTACTTCCCCACACTGCTCCCAAAGTCTGTGTTCGTTCTACTTCCCCACACTGCTCCCAAAGTCTGTGTTCGTTCTACTTCCCCACACTGCTTCCAAAGTCTGTGTTCGTTCTACTTCCCCACACTGCTTCCAAAGTCTGTGTTCGTTCTACTTCCCCACACTGCTTCCAAAGTCTGTGTTCGTTCTACTTCCCCACACTGCTTCCAAAGTCTGTGTTCGTTCTACTTCCCCACACTGCTTCCAAAGTCTGTGTTCGTTCTACTTCCTTCCCCACACTGCTTCCAAAGTCTGTGTTCATTCTACTTCCTTCCCCACACTGCTTCCAAAGTCTGTGTTCGTTCTACTTCCCCACACTGCTTCCAAAGTCTGTGTCCGTTCTACTTCCCCACACTGCTTCCAAAGTCTGTGTCCGTTCTACTTCCCCACACTGCTCCCAAAGTCTGTGTCCGTTCTACTTCCCCACACTGCTCCCAAAGTCTGTGTCCGTTCTACTTCCCCACACTGCTCCCAAAGTCTGTGTCCGTTCTACTTCCCCACACTGCTCCCAAAGTCTGTGTCCGTTCTACTTCCCCACACTGCTCCCAAAGTCTGTGTCCGTTCTACTTCCCCACACTGCTTCCAAAGTCTGTGTCCGTTCTACTTCCCCACACTGCTTCCAAAGTCTGTGTCCGTTCTACTTCCCCACACTGCTTCCAAAGTCTGTGTCCGTTCTACTTCCCCACACTGCTTCCAAAGTCTGTGTCCGTTCTACTTCCCCACACTGCTTCCAAAGTCTGTGTCCGTTCTACTTCCCCACACTGCTTCCAAAGTCTGTGTCCGTTCTACTTCCCCACACTGCTTCCAAAGTCTGTGTCCGTTCTACTTCCCCACACTGCTTCCAAAGTCTGTGTCCGTTCTACTTCCCCACACTGCTCCCAAAGTCTGTGTCCGTTCTACTTCCCCACACTGCTTCCAAAGTCTGTGTCCGTTCTACTTCCCCACACTGCTCCCAAAGTCTGTGTCCGTTCTACTTCCCCACACTGCTCCCAAAGTCTGTGTCCGTTCTACTTCCCCACACTGCTCCCAAAGTCTGTGTCCGTTCTACTTCCCCACACTGCTCCCAAAGTCTGTGTCCGTTCTACTTCCCCACACTGCTCCCAAAGTCTGTGTCCGTTCTACTTCCCCACACTGCTCCCAAAGTCTGTGTCCGTTCTACTTCCCCACACTGCTCCCAAAGTCTGTGTCCGTTCTACTTCCCCACACTGCTCCCAAAGTCTGTGTCCGTTCTACTTCCCCACACTGCTCCCAAAGTCTGTGTCCGTTCTACTTCCCCACACTGCTCCCAAAGTCTGTGTCCGTTCTACTTCCCCACACTGCTCCCAAAGTCTGTGTCCGTTCTACTTCCCCACACTGCTCCCAAAGTCTGTGTCCGTTCTACTTCCCCACACTGCTCCCAAAGTCTGTGTCCGTTCTACTTCCCCACACTGCTCCCAAAGTCTGTGTCCGTTCTACTTCCCCACACTGCTCCCAAAGTCTGTGTCCGTTCTACTTCCCCACACTGCTCCCAAAGTCTGTGTCCGTTCTACTTCCCCACACTGCTCCCAAAGTCTGTGTCCGTTCTACTTCCCCACACTGCTCCCAAAGTCTGTGTCCGTTCTACTTCCCCACACTGCTCCCAAAGTCTGTGTCCGTTCTACTTCCCCACACTGCTCCCAAAGTCTGTGTCCGTTCTACTTCCTTCCCCACACTGCTCCCAAAGTCTGTGTCCGTTCTACTTCCCCACACTGCTCCCAAAGTCTGTGTCCGTTCTACTTCCCCACACTGCTCCCAAAGTCTGTGTCCGTTCTACTTCCCCACACTGCTTCCAAAGTCTGTGTCCGTTCTACTTCCCCACACTGCTTCCAAAGTCTGTGTCCGTTCTACTTCCCCACACTGCTTCCAAAGTCTGTGTCCGTTCTACTTCCCCACACTGCTTCCAAAGTCTGTGTCCGTTCTACTTCCCCACACTGCTTCCAAAGTCTGTGTCCGTTCTACTTCCCCACACTGCTTCCAAAGTCTGTGTCCGTTCTACTTCCCCACACTGCTTCCAAAGTCTGTGTCCGTTCTACTTCCCCACACTGCTTCCAAAGTCTGTGTCCGTTCTACTTCCCCACACTGCTCCCAAAGTCTGTGTCCGTTCTACTTCCCCACACTGCTTCCAAAGTCTGTGTCCGTTCTACTTCCCCACACTGCTTCCAAAGTCTGTGTCCGTTCTACTTCCCCACACTGCTTCCAAAGTCTGTGTCCGTTCTACTTCCCCACACTGCTTCCAAAGTCTGTGTTCGTTCTACTTCCCCACATTGCTTCCAAAGTCTGTGTCCGTTCTACTTCCCCACACTGCTTCCAAAGTCTGTGTCCGTTCTACTTCCCCACACTGCTTCCAAAGTCTGTGTCCGTTCTACTTCCCCACACTGCTCCTCAGGGCCTAGAAAGCTCCCCTGCCTTTCTCTCTGGAGCACCTGCTCATCTCTTGGGATTTAGCTCCTGCATCACCTCATCTGGAATACCTACCATTCCTGGATTCCTGGCACCCTGCTTTGCCCTCTTTCTTTTGTTGTGGTCCCACGAGACCCTCAGCAGACTATACTTTTAGTACTTCTAGCACCTTAAGACCCTTTTCTGCTTAGTTGTCTGTCTCCTCAAGGACATCTTGGACTCCTCAAGGGCAGGGCCTGGCTTCAAGGCCCTGGTGCTTAGCACTGGGCTGGTGCAGAGTTAGTGTTCCAGAAAGGCCTGCTGAATTTATGAATCAGTGAGTGAATGATGATCCGCCTCTCTGGGATCATAGACAGGAAACATCCACCGCTAAGGGTCTTAGGGTGATGGTTCTCAATATGGCTACACATCAGGTTCACCTGGAAAGCTTTTTTAAAAAAGCCTCCCCCATCACATCCGAAGGGCCTGGGCATCTGTCCCTTTAACATCACTCCAGTGATTCTGAGGCACAGCTAGATTTGGAAGCTATGGCTTTAGGAGCAGTGCTTTTCAAACGTTAATGTACCCACGAATCATGCTAAAAGGAAGATTTCAGTTCAGCAGTTCTGGGTGTGGCCTGAGAGCCTGTATTTCTAACAAGTTCTCAGAGGATGCCGATGTTGCTTATCTGTACTTGGAGGAGCAGGGCCTTACTTAGAATACTCTGCAAGCCATAAATGCATGAGACGGGAGACGGCCTACCCCTGAGACCCCACGCCTGGTTCTGTGGACAGGGGACCGCGTCTGATCCAATTCTGATCCCCAGTATCCTGAGGAGGGCTGGGCATAGAGTACGGTCCTTCTTTTCTACTTCCTTAAACATAAGCCTGGTATCTCTGGAAGCTACGTAAAATCTTAGAGGCTATAAGGTAGCAATCCTGAAGTTAATGAGCTGCAGTGAAGCCTCACTCTGCCCTCTTTGTGGACAATGTAGGGAATTTCCTAGTAGGAGCTGTGAGCCCAGAAGTCTCTTGGAACGAAAGGCAATCTATTCCCTGCTTGTGAGTGAGCATTCTCCCTCTGTCTCAGAATAAGATCCGCTTGTGCAAAGGAGCGTCCTTTGCCCATGTCATGTAGCAGCCCTGGCAGAACTTGATTCACTGGTTCTCAGAACAAGTGGGAAGAGCTTGAGCATTGGAACCACACAGACATGGTTTTCAAATACCAGCTCCATCACCCACTTGGTAGGTGACCTTGGGCAAATTACTTCATTACTCTGAGCCTCAGTTTTTTTCATCTTAGAAATGGGGATAATCACATCTATTTCAAAGGGTTACTTTGAGGACAAAATTCTATAAAGAATGTAAATCTGAGCATAGTGCCTGTTCTATTAAAAAATAAAAATGCCCAATTAATGGCAGCTGGTCACCTTACGAAAACTCCAGAACATTTATGTTACTGCACAATGGAAAAGACAAGTATGTCATACTTAATACTGTCTGTCTAACCTATTTTCCGAGGCAATTAAGGTCTCTCTCAGAGTTAACATAATCTGTGTAGCTGGGTTTGATGGAGAACTGAGTTCAAATGTACTTCTGAACAACAGGCTTCAGACATTCCTCCGTGACCCTAGGGGAGAGATCTGGGAAGAGGTGAGAATCCTTGTTCCCTGAAGGGACGCAGGGAGGAAGATACCCAAAGGACAAGGGTGGGGGTCTCTGGGCTGAGCATGTCCAGTATGGTGGGCTGAACTGAGGCTGTAAAGGTCAAAGAAAGAGACACACACCCACATGCTAAGGGCACCAGCCTGGAGCCAAATGCTATCCCTGGGAGCAGCTGGAAATGCTAATGGATGAAGAGGACAAAATTTTAGAATTTCTTTAATCTACTTCTGGCATTTACTGATGGGAACACTAAGGCTCTGAGAGAGGAAGGGATTTACCAATATCCAGGTACCAGTTAAAATCAGAGCCGGAGCCCTGGTCTTTTCCCTCCTGATTGTCTTTAGAAAACTGGAAGGCAGAAAAAAAATTGTTTTTCCCTTCCGCTTTGGTTCACTTTCGAAATAGGTTTTAGCACGTGAGAAAACAATGAATTGAGAGAGGTCAGGAATCCAGCCCTGAAATCATACCATGGATACATCAAAAGATTGCTAAAAGTCAGAAACAAAAGGTACCAAAACCACAACTCTCTCAATTTATAGATGATGCAGTTGGAAACCAGAAAAGCTAAGTGACCAGCCCAAGGCCGCACGAATACACAGCAAAGCTGGACAAGAGCCCTGGCTCCTAACTCTTCCTGGCTAGGTCCCCCTGTATCCCGGCTGTGTCCCAGGCAGTTACCAACACTGACTGGGGAGGTTTTAATGATAAATGCTAGGTTTTCATCCAAGAATTTCATATGAAATGTACTGTGTTTTCTATAAAACTGAACTTGAGGGCACATATCAATTCATAGTTCAGTATCATCCACACAAAGATCTTTGGAAATCTCTTTTCTATTTCAGTGTCAGGAAAAAATATTCCTCTGCTTAGAAGTGGGCATATTTTCCCATTTCTGATGATGTAAACCATGGAAACAATTATGTTTCCCTGTTTAATCTGGCTTCCAGGAAGCTCAGAGTCTTATTTGATGTGTAATCACATATATGTGTTTCCTCCTTTTTTCTCTTATTCCCAAACTCTAATTTACTTTAATACATGTGTCTTTGGTTATAAGAGGACTGAATTCCTTTTTGGGGAAAAATGGAGTCATAATCATCATCATATAATTGTTATGATGATGATAATAATAGTAATAATAATAATAAATCATTAGTGCTCCTCTCTCCAAGGGAGATTTTATTATCCTCAAGTTAGAAACTAATGATCAGACAGATGAAATAAGTTTTTCAAGGTCACACAGTTGGGGAGCTTCAGTTTTCTCATCTGTAAATTGGGTGTATCATGAATACCTACTTCACAGGGCGGTTTGGGGCTGAATTGCTATAATCCATGTAAAACACTTAACCTCCTCTCTGCTACACATTAAATGCTCTCTACATATTATTATTATTACCTTAAAAGACTATATATGATTGTTACATTAATACTATATCTAACTATATCTATATAGTTATTAATTACATTAATAACTATATAGACATGGACATAAACATGATTGGATTTCTGGGTCTGTCTGACTCTTTCTACCATCCTTATCCCAAGTAAGCACCACCCCATGTGCCACTTTGATCTGAGCCGCACGTGGATAACTGAGAGTCACCTGGGTAGCAGTGCGAGCCACATCCCCGTCTGCCATGGCTACTTCCAAGTCACCCAGATGTGTGTGAGGCTTGGGGACTCTGAGGCTTGGGGACCCTGACCATTACCCAGGAGTCAGACGAGCGCCACAATGACAGGGGATGCTGAGAGGCAGACATTCCTCTCGGTGTGTCTGACGAGGACCACTTTTGCTTGCCGCAGGGTCATTGTGAGCCTACACGACAAATCTACTCTGTGACAAAGTTCCTGTTTGGGGGTTGCTCCCTTTGGGTGGTCTGTATGGTCTGGAAATTCCCCCATTCTCTCCTTGCTGGCAGACCTTCTGGAGAAGTCCCCTAGCAACCCAGCCTCCAAAGCCAAGGCACCTGGAATGCCCACAGAAATACAAATCTGAAGCCTGTCTTCTTCCAGGATCTTTGCCTGAATCAGACGTTCTCAGGACTTCCCAACTGTGACCCTCCAAGTCACTCAACACAGTTAGGATAACGTCCTCATTCACTCTGAGGATAAGCAGACTGGGGTGTTCAAATTACTATGCCAAGGTTAAAATTTCCCCCTATTACTCAGTCTGTCATGTCCACAAACTACCAGAGTAAGTGCTGCACTCTGGTAGAGATGAAAGGACTTCAGGCTCTCCCCACTCACCCCCACCATTATTAATGACTTTCTCTCATTGTAGCTGATGTACCCCCAATCCGATCCAATCACACAGGATTCGTTTGCCATTGAGCGATCTGAAATTGACAGGTGCAGCTTACCATACAGCATGCAACAAGGCAGGGGAGAGACAGGAAATTCTCCACCGGTTGGCTTACCTATGTCTGAAATCTTTATTTCTGACAGAAGACAGGAGAGCAGGGAATAGAAGAAAGAATGAAGTGTTAGCAGCAGGGTTAGAAGCATTATTCGCAGCCTGAAAACTTGACAGCAATGGTCCTGTACAATATTATAATAAATAAAGACTTAGCAGCTCTGACACTGATATATTTCATATTGGCTATTACTTGTCAGTGAGCTCACTTATAAGCAGCTACGTATCACAGAAGAGGCATGGTTTCACCTGCGTCAACACTGCTGACTTACGGGAAGAGGATGAGGTTGACCCAGGCTGCTTTCACCAGGGTAAGACAGAGGCTGGAACAGTCGATTCCCTCTCCTGTACAGAGAAGCACTCCCAGAGATACACACACTCAAAGCTGCATCTCTGTGTGCACACTGCCCGAGGGAGAGCTACCCAAACCTGCGTAGCCCACCACAATCCTCCTCAGAATAGAATACAGAACTGGAGATACACTCTAATTAGAAGGGAGAGGGTGACACAGAGAAACAGACCTGGGAAAAAAGACTGGAAGAAAATATACCAAGATGATAGTATGTCGACAAATTTTTCTTTCCCAATTTAATTTACTCCTCCCTTCCTTACCCACTGTCTTTCACAATCTCCCCACAGCTGTGGCAGGGAGACAGAGAAAACGGGGGTCTCTTATTTAAAAGATGTGAAAATGGAGGCCCAGAGAGGGTAAGTGGTCCAGTTCTAGTTTCTCTGCCAAGGTGGGATGACCCCATAGCCCACGGCTCTTTCCATCATGGCACGGGAAAGAGAAAGATAATATGAGCAGCTGACTAAAGCAAATACACTCAAGAGTTCCCTCTTCTCTGGCAGATGTCTACACTGGTCAAACTCATAAAAGAGAGAAAAAAAGGCAGATAATATCCCATCAGCGGCCTGCTTCTCATTCAGCCTGATACCTGATTTCCTGTGAGTCTACAGAATGTGAGCTTCTGATTTTCTCATGGCCAAAGACCTTCTTGTTCCTTCGTCCCTGTGTGGGTCGGTGAGTACCAGCACCCTCATCTTGAGGGCCGTGACAGCTGTGGTCAGCCAGTGAGCCTTCCCCTCCTCTCTCGTGTGTGCTGTGGAGTGAGACTCTCAGCGGGCACTTACCTCCCGGGAATAACTAAACATGGCATTCAGCCACAGTGGTCCTCACCGGGCCATGTGACAATTCTTGGGCGAGGCAGACTGCGTGATGGCCTTCTGGGCTGGGCCTGCCAAGCTGGACCTTGGGCAGATTCCTTAAATTCCCTGAGTCTCCTTTATCTTATCTGTCAGGGCAATAGTAATACATATCTTGCAGAACTGTTATACTAGGCAAATAGAAGAGGCCTCGCAAAAAGAGAGCTTCCTTTTCCCCTGGCCGCTTTCCAGCTCAAGGGCCCATCCTGCTCACATGGACCCCAGCCCAGGAGATGGGCAGATCCCAATCCCTAAAACAGTTGTGAGGAACTTGGTACAATTTCTCCTGAAAGGGAGAGTGGGGCTCCCCCGTCTCTAGCCACAGCTTCTCTATAACCCTGGAACCCACCCTGTGACAGTGGTCTGGTTCCGAAAAGATCTGGTTTAGGGAGGCGTAGAGACATCCAACATATGAGGCCCTTCCCCGAGCTGTAAGTGTGCTGTGCTCCATCCCTCATGGTGAGAATGGGGACAAGGAGAGGCTGACAGCTGGCTCTGCTGCACCTCTGCGTCTTAGGAGCAGCCCGTGGGCCTTATCTCAGTACGGGGCAGCTGCAGGGAACTTCTCCTAACTCCGACGCGTGTTAAGTAACAGGGCAGGGCTTGGTAACACTGGCACCAGGGCCTAGTCCGTGACACCATCCCTTGTCCTTATAAAAAGACTCAGGTGACGAATTCCAATCAGTTTGGTGCCAGGAAACAGAAAAAAGATTCAAGGGCTTCCAAGGGCTTCTCGGTTGCTGGCAGCCCTCTACATCCTCTGGATGCCAAGATATCTCCCTGTCCCAAGGGCAGTTTGTCTTCATTGCAGTGCCCCGTGAAAAGCAGCACCTGCTTCCCCAGAGCCCCCAGCTCACAGTTTGGTCTCTGGGGAGTGACAGGTGAGGCTCTGTCCTGTCCCCTTCTCGGGCTGGTGGGTCACGCCAGGTGGGCCCACAGGATGGCAAAGGGACATATTAGGAACCGTGAGGAAGGCCTCCCCTCACATACCTCAACTCCAGGATGTTGGTGACGTTCCCGGAGGGGAAGATTCTTCGGATGTAGTTGAAATCTCCCACGTAGAGGCTCCCGTCGGAGCCGCACGTGAGGGCCACGGGGGCCAGGAGCTTGTTGCCGTCAGCAAGGCCGTTGCAGCTGGGGCAGGAGATGCTTCTCCGGCGTCCGTTGCCCATGACGCTCCCGATGACAGGAGGCTGCTGAGACACAAACTGGTTCTCCCCATTCCCTTTGTGCAAGATGCCTGGGACAAGGACAGAAGAACAGAATCACCGATGGAGCAGGAGACGGCTCTCCCCTGTGGCTGGCCACAGGGTCGCCTTGCTTTTGCAAGGAATGCCAGATCCCTGCCTACCATTTCCAGACTCATCTCCCAAGGCTGCCTCACCCCATAACGAAACCCAGGCCGTCCTGGACAGGCCACACTGCTTTGCTGATTGAATTCCCATGACAAGTGTGTAAGACAGGTACCATTATGCTCCCTGTATTAACAGGGGAGACCTGACATCACACAGATGACAGTAGAAGCGCTTCTGAGTCCAGGCTCTGAATCATTCAGCTCCGCTGCCTCTCAAATAGACTGAACACACCTCACGTGCCTAGTCTACGTCTCCATCACAGCACAGAATTCTTTATTGCACTTATCTGTTTTCTCTCTTTAGAGTGAGACCATTTCATGTGCGGAGACAATGTCTTTTCCCTTCTGTATTCCCACGGCCTAGCACAGACCTGACACAGAGTAGATACCAGTAAATGTTCATAGAAATACACAAGTGAAACTCCCAGACTCTTCTCACTGAGGTGGAGTCAAGAGACTGGGGTTTTTACCTGATTTTGATACTAATGGGCTGATCCCAGAGCTTGCATGGGTCTCTTCAGTGCTTTAACTGCCCTTGGGCCTCAGTCTCCCCACCAGCAAAATGAAGGGATTGACCTCAATGGCGTGCAAACTGCATCCCATATCTATACTGTCTCTTCTCAGGCCCAGCTCATCCTTTAACTCCTGTACTGTTGTTACAGCCTCCTAACTGGACTCTCTGCCTCCGGCCTCACCCCTTCCATACTGAAGCTTTGAGTGAGTTTTGGTTTTTATGGCCACAAGAATCTTCTCCCAGGCTGTCATCTGTTAGCTTTGCCCTTTATTGAACAGACATCTTTCATTTTTACGTAGTCTAATCAACCATTTTTCAATTCTAATGTTCCTGCTTTTTTTAGGGTTTTAGGGAATCCTTCTCTGAGATCATAAATATACTCTCCTGTATTTTCTTCTATTCACTTTAAAGATCTTTCAAATTTAGCTCTTTAATCAAACTTTTAAATTTATTTTGTGTACAGTGTGAACTTAATTTTTTCCTCCACACATTGAGCCCATTTCCCCCAATACCAATTTCTAAAACACCTATCCATCCTCCGCTGACACGTGATGCTACCTCTACCATATACCATGTATACATGGTGTGTGGCAGGAACTTGTATCCTACCCACCCTGCCCTTCTTCTGTAGTTATAGAACTGTGCTGTTTAGCTGGACATGTGACTGTCTGGAACTGACTACAATCCCCAGCTCCCTCTGCAGCTACACTTGGCAGGTAACTGGTTAAAGGTGTGGAAGTGGTGTGGGCAGCTGCTGGGAGGTGTCCCTACAATGGAAGGGGCTTGCTCTCAGTCCTCTTCCTCCCTCCTGCTGGCTGGAAAGTAGATGTGAAGGCTGGAGCTGAAGTAGTCACCTTGGACCATGACCTTGGGGATGGAGGCCTGAGTAGAACAACCCTGCAGAGGTCTAAACCAGCCTTGGATCACCTACCTCCAGACTTTCAGGTGAGTGAGAAACAAACTTTTAACTTGTTTGCAATTCTGTTATTTTGGCTTTTCTGACACTCATGGCCAAACGTAGTCCTAATGACTACTCACAGGTCAGTTTCTGGGTGCCTTGTTCTATCCCATGGAATCTATTTCTCTGTTCCTGTAACAGCACCACACAGTTTTAAGTGTTACAGTTTTCCTAAGATATTTTAACATCTGGCAAGTGCCTCTTTTTTTGTTCTTATTTTAAAGACTGCCTTATCTATTTACAAATCTTTATTTTATTATAAACTTTAGAAGTAGTTTTTCAATTCCCACACCCCCCAAACATCAAAGCAGTGGCTTTGATAAGCATTCTTGCATCTACAGATTAGGCAGGAGAGATCTGACATCATTACCATGTTTACCTGTCCCATCCTGGGACACAGTCAGAGGGGGCTATCTAAACTACAGATCCGACTGTGTCACTTGCATGCGTTAAACCTTTCAGAGGCTTGAGATCTGCCTCTGGATGGAGTTGGAAGTTCTAATCTTCTTACCTGGGGCTCCAGCTGCTCAAGCCCTCGGCTCTGGCTTTTGCTATTCCCTTCATTTCACCCTTTGCTCAAACCACAATGAACATTCTCTCCAATTACTCTTCTTTCAAGCTTCAGTGCTTTGGCACATGCTGTGCTCTCTGCCTACAAAGTTCTCCCTCCTTGACATACAGGGCTAATCCTATAGACCCTTTGAGACTCAGTTCAGAAGTTCTCTCCCAAGAGACACCCTGCTGAACCAAGAAGCTGAGTCAGGTGCTCCTCTTCTACAGCCCCAGAGTGTCCCCAGCTCCCCTCTGTGACGGCACTGTCCCTGGCACAGCGTGGAAACTGCCTGGGAAGTGTTTGTCTCACCCAGAGTGTAAACCCTTGAAGCCCTTCACTTCTGCATCCCCACTGCCTAGCAGTGACAAGGTAGCCAAGGAATATCTGTATTAACGCTTCTGACTGACTGATCACATATAAGACTATGTAATTTGAAGTGTGTGTTTTCTGCCTCACAGGGAACAAAGCATATGAGAAAAGGGTCACACCGCGGCCTGGTTCCTGGAATTGTACTAATCCACTCACCACTTTGGATGTTGAGGGCATGATGTTTGTCCAGGCTCCATCCTCCCAGCTTGGAAGCATCGATTTCATAGCCCTGTAGCACTGCTGTTCTTTTTTCCCACAGGATCAGATCTGGGCAGGATTCATACTCATAACCCACAGAAACTGTAGAAAACAAAAGGCACAAAATGCACAGGTGAGCAAAGCCTCTTCTTTGGCTTTAGATCTGCATGCAAGGCCCCTGCTTGTCTTTGGTAGAAAAGGAAGAAGGATCAAATTCCTAAGTGGCAACCAGACCTATGTGCCACTAACACTGGGAGGCTGAGCCTGAACATCCTTTTTTGGAGAGCAATCGTACATCATTAGGAAACATTAAACAAATGTTCTAAATACTTTATGAAGGATCCAGGTGAAGGACCCAGGTGAATCGATTCCAGGGAAATAATCTTTAGTATGGAAAATACTTTAGGCACTAAAGCCTTCACTGCAGCATTATTTATAATAGTGGAAAGTTGGAAGTAACCTAAAGGTCCAAAGGGGGATGAGAGGTTGAGCAAACCAAGTGTATCCACCTGAGGAATATTATGCAGCCACTGGAAATTATGGTTATGAAGACCACAGGGTGACGGGGAAAAGTGCTTACGGGGTAATGCTGAGTTGAAAGGACTGGTTATATACGGTATTAAATCTCTGTTAAAAAAAAACTATACATGAAAAAAGAAAATAAAGTTTAATGTTAACAAGTAGTTGTATTTGTTTATAGAAATATGTTTGACTTTATTTCTATTTTTTGGTCCACTTACCACATTTTAATTAATGAGCATGGTAATACTTTAATAAAGAAAAAAATTAAAAATCATTTGTAATGAACACATGGAAAAGGAGCTCAGTTAGGGAACTCTGAAAGCTAGAAGGTGCTTTGAGGTCTCAAAACTTGAAAATCCCTGGTTTTGCTTTTGTTTCATAAATCCAGGCCTCCTGGGTCACTGGGAGGCAGGCTAACCATGGCAGGCTCCCTGAGTCTGGGTTTGTGAAAAATCCCAGTAACTGCCCTATGGAAAGGAACTGGCAGAGACAAGAATGCCGTTTCTTCCAAGTATCTTTCTGTGCAGATGCTATTTTCCACTGGGCAATGCTCTATCACATGATCAAGATAGGAATTAACAATTGGGCAGCCCCTTAAAGTTTCCTTTAGGTGCCCTCAGAGATTGCTGGCCTGCTATGGCAGGAGCGAATGCACTGGAAGATGTCCCTGTGACCTCTTCCCTATGACCTTGAGTCCCTTAAGCAGCCACTCTGCCTCCTACTGGTCCCCTGTCATCTCAGGAAAGCAAACCTCAGCCCTTGACGTCTCTGTGCTGAGACCTTAACTGGCTGGTGGGCACTAAATGTGCTCATTTCATCTAAAGAGGTAGTAAGCCTTCATTGATTTTGAAGAGACCATAGAAGTAGTTTGGTTTACAGAAGGGATCGTAAACAGTGACAGATGGCATCTTTGCTCCCAGTGTGCCCTATGGGGTAGGGCAGGATGCAAAACTACAGGGGAGATCTGGGGTAAATCCAGCTCGGTTCCTTCCTTTGTGGCCTTGGGAAGTCACCTCACCTCTCTGGTCCTCAGCTTCCTCATGCAGAATATGAGGACAATTTCTGACTCACAGGGTGGTTGTAAGGATTAACCGAGATACCAATGTACAGGGAGGACATCACCCAGAGCAGATGCTCAACAGACACTTTCTTATTGCCTGCCTTCCCTCCCTCCCTCCCTCTTTCTCTCTTTCTCTCTTTCTTTCATTACTTCTCATCTGCTTCCTCACTCTGCCTTTGTCGAATCTAGAAAGGGAATGAAACTGGAGTGAGGTTCAAGTTGAGAGGGATTTCCTGGGCTGTTACTCTAAGTGCTTGGAGGACTAGCCCTGCAGGGCTTAGGACTTCTAACAATCCAGCTCTGAACCCTTCGTGGAGCCTTGCTGTCACCCGGGAGCTGAGATGAGCACAGCCAGCCCTGGAAGCCCGAGGTCCGAGTGGGGCTGGGACGCCAGGTGAGGCTGTAGTCACCCTCTGCTTCATCTTAGAGAAAAACAGCAATAACATCAACAAAGGGACTCTCTGATTGGCCAAGGAGGTAAAGAGGCCAAAAAGCCTTTCTGGTGAGGGAAGAATCTTAGCTCCTGCACCTCAATAAGACTGAAGAAACCCAGAAGCTCCAGACTCCCATATTTTTAATGGGTAAGTTCAGGCCCAACGGCTGGCGGGGGTGGGCAGGGCTGGGGCAATGTCCACGTGGCTCTACCTCTGCGGCACCAGCCTCTTTCAGCCCGTCACATACCACCACAGAGCTCTTCAAGGGCCTTTTTGGTTTTGTAACCCTCTTTTTTAATGGTCAAGTTTTCCATATGCAGGTCTTTGAGTACTTTCTTTTAGGTCATGGATGGTCACTGAAAGGTCCTGACGGCCAACTAGACCTTAGGTATTTCTAAGAAAGAGAAAGGGAGGGGGCTTCCCTGGTGGCGCAGTGGTTGAGAATCTGCCTGCCAATGCAGGGGACACGGGTTCGAGCCCTGGTCCGGGAAGATCCCACATGCCACGGAGCAACTAGGCCTGTGAGCCACAATTACTGAGCCTGCGTGTCTGGAGCCTGTGCTCCGCAACAAGAGAGACCGCGATAGTGAGAGGCCCGCGCACCGCGATTAAGAGTGGCCCCCGCTCGCCGCAACTGGAGAAAGCCCTCGCACAGAAACGAAGACCCAACACAGCCAAAAATAAATAAATAAATTAATTAATTAAAAAAAAAAAAAAAAAGAAAGGGAGGAAGAAGAAACAAGGGAGGTGGAAAAAGAGCCCCGTCCCCCCAGGTCGTATTGTCTCTCTGAGGATGGCATTGAGGCCTGCGGCTGGGAGGCTTACCGAAGGCTTCCGAGAGCCCAAACACCTTCTGGTTGTAGACGTCTGTCTTGTCCCAGATGAAATAATAGGACAAGTCTGGGGCTGCAGCAAACCACTTCCTGAAGAGGCGGCCCTCAACCGCCACCATGAGGTGGACCTTCATGAGGTTGAAGGGGATGGTGGGGTGGGTGAGGCTGATCCTCAGGACAGATTTGTAGCCGGGGGTACGGCTGCTCAGGTAGCTCAGCCTCATCTTGCAGCCAGAGATGGCGATTTCCTCCTGCAAAGCCTAGAGAGAGATCACAGCAGGTGACGGTCACAGAATCACTGGTGGAGGGAAGGTGGCCACAGCCCCACATACCCTGGGTGTTCAAGAGGCAGAGGAGGATGCAAAGAAGGAGGAGGAGAGAAAGGGAGAGGAGGAGCAGGAACTAGGAGAGTGAGAAGAAGGGAGAGGAGGAAGCGGAGTGTGAAGGGGAGGAGGGGGAAGGAAGAGAAGGGAGGAAGGGGCGTGGGAGGAAAATGAGAGCCAGAAGGCCTGGTTTCCGGGGCAGCTCTTACTTGGTACATCCCTGCCTCCATAAGCCTCGGGTTCCTCCTTTCAGGTGGGATGACGATGATCGTCTCATTGCATTAATGAGAGGATAACACGTGTAAAGTATTTATCATACTGTCACCTTTCATTCACTAGCTGTGTCATCCCAGAAAACTCATGGAACCTCTGAATCTCTGTTTCCTCACTGGATTAGTCTGAGGACTGGGTAAGATCACATACATAAAGTGCCCAGCACATAACGGACACTCAGTAAATGTTACTAATGATGACGGTGCTGCTGGTGCTGGAAGCAGGGGGCACTGGGAAGTTCCCTCCGACCGATGTGAACAGGTGGCTCAGAGAGAAGGCCTGCTTCTCTCTCAAAACTTTCCTAAAGGAAGATCTGTTACAAGTGGCTTTCCTCTTCAGGAAGGTAAACAGAGGCTAGAGATGTGGACCGAACCATTATGCAGGGTTGGGAACACAGGCTGCCAAGGACCTGCAGCTAAGGCCCACAGCTCATCAGTAGAAAAGAGGACAGATGGGCTGCACGGAGTCTGCGTGCTCCAAGGCTGTGCCAGAGGGGCAGAGTGGTGGGAAAGGCAGTGCTTTACCTACTGGTGCAATGGGCTCAGCTCCAAGATGGGAAGTTGAAATTAATGCCAAGATGCCCAGGCACATGGCAAAAGTGGAGAACTTTTATTGGCTTGATGTTCTGGGCTCTGTTTCAAGAAGGGGACGTTAAATCAATTGAGGCTAACGTATCCATCAAAAGGACAATGATTATTTTACCCTCGTGGTCACAGGGGAACTGGGGTTTCACAAAGAAAGCCTCTTCCTCTCAGTCCATGTCATAGATGGGTGTGAACTCCCACCCCAACCCATTCTCCTGAACACACGACATTTTCGGGATTGGGCCTACCCCAAAGTAATCTTCCTAAACTTCAGCTCACAAGTTCTAGGCAAAGCCGGGCTTGAGTGCCATCCAGATGCTGTCATAAATATTTAGTCTGCTTAACACACGCTTCAAAACGTACATCTCCCTGTACTTGCAAAGGCTAGCCAATGACAGGACTGGGAAAACCCAAGAGTTTGTTTTCATGTATTTCATGAATCTGATAATAAGCAAGGTTTGTGACCCAGCTGGGCTCGTAGACACCCAGCCCAGGGAGCACTGTAAAGAGAGGGGGACCTTTCACCTCATTTGTTTCAAAGTCCCTGCTCCTGGGAAGATGTCTGGCTGGAGCTGAACCAGTGCTGAGTAACAAATCACCCCTCCCCAGCAAGTTCTGTCTCCACCGACGAGCATTCCATGAGAAAGGTCAGCCTGGTGGTGGAGACAGGGGACAAGCGCTGAACGTCTGCAAAGGAGTGAGGTTTCAGCCTGTGGGTGCAACGAGAATTCCGAAATGGTTGTGTTTCCTTCTTGAGGGCTGGCGTCTGAAGCCGCTCAACAGGGCGCAGCGGAGAGATGTGCCTGCTTAGCCCAGCAAGAAATACACACACAAACGTGTCTGAACACCCCGCTCCGCCAGCACCGGAGATCATTAACCTGCACGTTGCCAGAGCTCTCATGAGGCCGGCGGGACGGCTGGGGCTTCTCCCCCAGTTTCTGCACTGCCATCCCTCCTCCTCCCCAGGCTTCATTTCTGCCATTAGAAATTGGGCCGGGATGGCAGAAGAAATTCAAGTCCACACAGCTTTGTTAGGCAAAGAATCCGTCTTGGTTTCTATCAGATTAAAATGCATTTTTCCAAATTACTTCCTTTTAATGATAATGAAGTAAAGCACTTGCATGTATAGATTTGATCCACAGCACTCATTAACTGGCATGAAGGCAGTGTGTGTAAAATAATCTCAATAGTAATAATGGTTAAAATTCACTGAGCACTTAGTAGGTGCCAGATATCGTGCCAAGTATCTCATACACATTTTCTCATTTAATCTTTAGTACGACGCAAACATTTGGGACCCTCTGCCTCACTCCTCTTGGTGGAAACTATCATCGCTATTTTTAACAGAAATAAGGAGGGGCGGGGGAGACACTGGAGGTTGGGGAAAGGGGACGTGGAAGTGAACTGGTGGCAGAGTGGAGAGGGGGTGGGAATTTATTATATGCTGGAGGGTGCCAGGCACTTTACAGGGCTCATGTGTATTAAGTGTGTAAGGGGGTGGCCATCACAGGCTCACAGCACTGGGGGGCTGGGGTCTGGATGGTGCGCTGATGGGCTCTCTCTTTCCCCTGTCTCTGAGATCCTCCTCCACCTCCCAAATGAAATAAAGGCATGGAGAAATGCAGTTAAGAAAGCTGGGTATACCTGAATTTCTGGAACGATGGGGCCTTTCTCTGCACAGGAGCTGGCGAAGGACGTCAGTGGGGAAGGAGACAGGACAGGGTTGGGGCGGGCGAAGTTGCTCAGGTCACAGCTGGGAATCTCATTCTCCTCGTGCCGCATGATGATGGTTTCCATGACAAAGAAGCGATCCCAAGGCAGCCAGAGGGTGTGCTCCTGTGTGATGAAGGGGGCCCGCTCGAACCGCAGGATGATGGAGATGCCGCCATTTGTGACCAAGTCAAAGCTGTTTGGGAGGGGAGGGTGAGAAGGAGAGGAGAGAGAGGGGCAGGAGAGGAAGGACGCAGGAGATGAGGAGGAGGAGAAGGAACAGAGGAAGGAGGAGAAAGAGAGGCAGAGAAAGGAGAAAAAATTACACCAAAGGATCTGAGCACTTGTTGAGGGAGACTGTAAAACCTGAAAGACTTGACCGCGGTCACAAACAGTGACAGTGATTCCAGAAAGCATTATTGTTTTGAAAGTGATTCACCGTAGAGAATTTGCCGAAACCAAACAACAACCTGCTTTGGGGAGCCATTTGCTAGGACATGGGACCTCTGATGAGCCTCTGCTCGGGTGCTCCTGGCACTTAGGGCCTCTTAGAGCTGAAGCCCAGTGAAAATTCATCAGAATAAAGCAGAACAAACCCTGCCCTGGTGTTAGAACTCTAAGCCTAGTCCTGGCTCTGCCGTGGGCTACTGTGTGACCTTGGGTAAGTCATTTAGCCCATCTGATTCTCAAGTTTCTCATCTGTAAAAGGCAAAGGTTCAAATAAATTATTCTGAAGTCATTAAGATTCTATGACTCTACAGCAATTTTATCTCTGATTATGATACTCAACCAGGCCTTTGGAGTTACAAAATAGCAAGGTAGTTTAGAGATGGCCACAATTACAATAACCGTAACTTAGAAGTGAAAGAGGAACCAGAAGACTGAGTCCCAACCTCCTCGTTGAGATGAGATCTCCGTGGCTGTGTCCCTGAGAGCTGGTCACCCAGCCTTTCTTCATTGCCCTTTGGGGATGGCCAGAAACTTGCTGGCAGGTCTGTTTTGGGTTCTGGCATCTTAACTCCCATCACCTGCAGACAAACCTGGCAGGGCACTTGCCCATCCAAGCCTTAGCATGGACCTTTTTTTTTTGAAAATCCAAGGAAACTGAGTTCCCACTTGTACACTCCATGTTTCTGACACTGAGCGTCTGATCTGAGGGTTCAGCAGCTAGGTGGTCAGAGGCCAGATGAGCTCACTTTATAGAAGACGGGAAAGGAGGCCCAGGTGTAAGCCCAGGTATGTCACTAGTCCTGCAGGCTGGGTCTGCTTTGCCAGCTAGAGTGTGTGGTTGCTACTTAAGACCCCATGTTCGATGTGCAACAAGATTAATTCAGACCAGAGTTTTGTGTCCTTCCCCCACCCCATCAAAACAAAGTTTAAAATCAAGTAACAGTTGAACCACTAGGTCATCTGACCTAGTCCCCTCTCTGAATCTGATGCTTTAGTTCCTTCTACAGAACCACTATCAAGGGGCTATTTGGTTCCTGTTTGCACATTTCCAGTGATGAGGAGCTTGCTATGTCCGCAGGTGCACTGTCCCATCTTTGGTTAGTTCTGACTGTTAGCAGACTTTTTTGGGGGGGCGGGAATTGAGCCTGGGTCCCTCTCCTAATAGCTCCTTAGCCACTGGGACATGTTCTACCTGCTGGGGTGACTTCAAACTAGTCTTCCTCTGCCTTTGACAGTCCTTTAGGACTTGCAAACAGTGATCCTGCCCACCTGCCACCTCCTGGTGATGTCTCTTTGGACAAAGTCCTTTAGCTATTACTTTTAGGATGCATTTTCAAGGCCTGTCCTCATCTTGCGTTTTTGGATGGAGGGCTTCTGCTAACTCCTTACCCACTCAGAATTCCAGTGCCCTCCCCCGGGATCCCACTGCACCATGTGCACTTCTCCTAACAGCCCATATCACATTGCACTGGAATCCTACATTCACTCTCAGGCCTGGGGACACTGATTCCTCTCAGCCTTTCCAGAACTTAGCCCAGTGCTTGATGGTTATAGTTTATAGAATGAACTCATGAGTGATGTTGTCAATTTCTTCTGCATTGACTGTATATTAAACACCCTAAGTTCTTTCTTCCTCTGGCTATTACCGTAAGTCAACCTGACATTTACCTGTGCAGTTGGTCTTAGAGACCCCACTGCAGGACCTCACCTTCATCTCTGATGAACACACCTGGTGGGACTGGCCTCATTGCTCCAGCGTGCTCCTCCCTCCTCTAGAAGCTGCAGGGATTTTGCACTGAACTAGTGTCAAATCTTGCTCGTGGTAGATGGCGCCCTCCGATCTGGGTCCCCAAGCTCCAAAGCCTGACTCGTCTGTCCTTTGCAGATGCTTTTCATCTGTTTTGCCTGCTCTTCACTTGGCCCCTTCTAGGCCCACATAACCTTCAAGTAGAGGAAGTTGGGTACCATCATTCTTCAATACATAATAATAGAGAAACACCAGGGAAGGTGTTTATTTTCAACTAAGAGTTCAGGTTTTGGCTTTCCAGGAGAATATCCAGGGTTTGGGGAAAATACCCAGGGAACAGAACTGAACAGCATCTGTACTTTGACAGAACACTTAACTGTCAAACAGAAGTTTGGCCTGACTTACAAGCTCCCTTCGTGAGAGGATGAGCGTGGGGAGGGAGTGAAGACAAACATGAAAAGACATATTCTCAAGGCCGTGAGCCAGTTGGGGGCAGCTGGCCTAGCCAACAGCAGGGTGTGATTGGCTCTAGCCAAGAGCCAGGCCTGCTCATCTGGAGGGAAACCTTGCTGTGGACATGGGCGTGACACTGACCTCAAAGGGAAGGCCTGCTTCTCAGATGAAGCCCCAACAGTGAGGGCCAGTCCAAGCACTGCCACTTAGTCCACAGGTGAGTTCCGTCACCTGTCTGAGCCTCAATCTCCTCACGTGAGATGAAGGTGACGATCATCATCACTTGGCAGAGTTATTAATGAGACAGATGAGATAATGGATGAGGAAAGCACTGGGCTCCATTCCCTGGGCTTCGTGCTCTGTATAATCCCATCTTTCAATTCAATGAACCTGAACTGCTTCTCTTGTCTGCTATTCTTTAAACATTTTTCTTCATGATTTCTATTTTCCATCTTTTTAATGATCTCTTTGGCTAACTTCCCTGCCACTGTTTTCTGTTTGTGAGCTCTTGTTAAGACTTGAGGTCTGGTATTTCAGCATGGGGCCGGGGTGGGAGATCTGGACAAAGGCAAGTGTCATGGTGCCTGCCGGGAAAGTGAGGAATACAAAGATGAATTAGACCTGGTCCCTGGACTTGCATGTACTGTTATCTCCGGGTGATATCTCTGGCCTTACAGTTTCTCCTCGGGTATGAGAAATAGGAAAGAAGGTGAGTCAGGGACAAGGGGGAGGGAAATAGGCAAGATGCTACCCATTCACATATAACAAACAGGGCTCTTCAGACACTTATTAGAGAATAAGTAATGACTTTCCCATACGTTATGCAGTGTCTAAGATGGGAAGAAAATTTAAGCCCCCTAATGCATTGGTAAGAACTGTTCTGAAACTCAAGCTTTAGGCTGTAGCAGCTCTGGCTACTCTGGTGTAATTTAGCTGGCCGGTACAGGAAATATGGCTGATACTTACCGCCCAGGATGTCCATCCTCTCAGGAGGTAGTAGAGATCGCAAGGGCAGCACAACAGGAGGAATCAAAGCCTGGAGGTGCTAATTGGGCATTCCCCAAGGGCCACCAAATTTACTGGACTCTGGTGTGTTTTATGGACTCACCCTAACCAAGCACAGTGGGCAGAGGACGGACTACTCTCCATCTCACATGAATGATGGACAAATTTTATGGCAAAAAAAAAAAAGAGCGGTCCCCATGGCTCCTTTTTGATGACTGTTTCACAGCAGGTAATAATGTAGTCAGGATACTTGTTGCCTATGATGCTCACATCTTCTATTTCCATAAAGCAGGCAGCCCTGAGCTGGAAGGTGGTAAAGACACCATGAGGAAGGAGACTTCTCCCTGCTGTAGCGCAAGTCTGCGCTGAGGTGCTTCCAGGGATCGGTGGCCTGGCCCGGATAGATGATCCCTGGGGACTGGCCACCAACCTCTTCCATTCATAGGGAGGGGGAGGAGGGAAGAGAGGGCTCCCCATGCCCAGCTTGCCAACCCCGTCTAAGAGGCACATATGTCTACAAACAGATGAGCCCCTACTTCATTATCACCTCGGCCAGGACATGTTCACATCTGAGATTGGATTAAAGAGGTGCTGAAATCAATCAGGCTGGAGCACAATTTCCAACACAGAGTGAAAATCAACCTTATGGGCCCACACTTAGCCAGATGGACTACCACTACCTGATTTTATTAAAAATAGAGGACTTGTCACCACTGACAGCCTAAATATTCCACTCTCCTCCTTCCCCTCCTCTTCTCTCCAAAATAGTCTCATGGCTTGCATTGTAATCATCACCTTTTTAAGTTGTAATTTTAATAAATTGCGAATATTTATTGTATACTTACTATGTGCTAGACCCTGGAGATACAGCAATGAATCAGAGTGGGGCAGGGAACTAAGATTTATTAAACACCTACTATGTGCATGGTGCTTCTCCATTCATCATAGAATCAAATCCTTACCACCACCATGTAAGATAAATAGTATTAGGACCATTTAACAGGTGAAGAAGCTGAGGCCAAGAGAGGTAAGGAGATTTGTCTAAGAACACATAGCCAACAAATGGGGGAGCTAGAGTGATTAAAGAAACTTGACTTCATTCAGGCTGATGAACTGAAGGTTCTCACAAGGATCTGAAGGTCAGAGTTCTGTAATCACTCAGTGGCTTCCATAGACCTGGGTGGTTGCAGATGGAAACCACACAGCAGGAATGCTGAGACTTCCGGAGCTGTGTGGTCTATGGAAAATGGTCCACGTGACAGTATTTTATATCATAAGCCATGCAACAGAACAATATGTATAAGGTACCGCATGCTTACTCTGAGAAACAAATAAGAAGAAGCTGCTTAATTTAGAGCCAAAGGGATTTAGGCCAGAGTCAGCTACAAGGTCACACAGCTAGCACATTGCAGGGCTGGGCATGTGGATTCAGGTCCTCTGACTCCAAGTCCTATCCTTTTCGCACGCTGTCATTCCAGCAGCAGCTATGTGGCAAGACCACGAGAGCAGGGCCTTCACCAACCCTGGTCCCCAAAAGGCCTCTTACCTGCCATCTTGCCTGCTGATCGTGTATCCAAAGAGAGGGTTATTGACAAAACTGATGTTCACACCAACCAGCGGGGTCCCATCTGATGTCATTACTTGACCACGAATGACACATGCATGCCTGGGGGTAGAAAAGAGAGAATAACATGACCTACCTTTCACATTAGAACCCTGGCTGGCAGGTCAGAAGACTGAGGCAGGTCACGCAGACATATCTTGGCACCCAGGGGCTCATGGTATCCACTCAAGATGAGCACTACCTTTTTTTTTTATTGCCTCAATGTAAGTCATCAAAGCATCCTCTAAAGAATTATTACTGAAAAAGGTTTTCAGATATCTCACTTAGAGGGTTATTTTCTATGGATACCGTACTATGCTGTAAGGAGAAAAAGCTGATGGGGTGGGGCGGTGCTATACAGTGTAGTTATGCATGTGAATTTGGAGTCACGTGACTTGGGTTCAAAACCTACCTCTGTCACAGCTCTTCTTTTTTTAAAATGTTTATTTATTTTCTTATTAGTCATCCATTTTATACACATCAGTGTATACATGTCAATCCCAATCTCCCAATTCATCACACCACCACCTCCACCCCTCCACCACCTTCCCCCCTTGGTGTCCATACGTTTGTTCTCTACATCTGTGTCTCAATTTCTGCTCTGCAAACCAGTTCATCTGTACCATTTTCTAGGTTCCACATATATGTGTTAATACACGATATTTGTTTTTCTCTTTCTGACTTACTTCACTCTGTATGACAGTCTCTAGATGCATCCATGTCTCTACAAATGACCCAATTTCGTTCCTTTTTATGGCTGAGTAATATTCCATTGTATATATGTACCACATCTTCTTTATCCATTCGTCTGTCGATGGGCATTTAGGTTGCTTCCATGACCTGGCTATTGTAAATAGTGGAGTCACATGACTTGGGTTCAAAACCTAGCTCTGGTACAGCTCTTTGAGTCTCTGTTTTTTCATCCTCGTGCACAGTAAGCTCCATAAATGGCAGTGATCTTTATTGTCACTAAGAGTCTCACTGGAAGCAGACATTCAAGAAAGTGAACAGGATAGAGGGCACTTCCTCTCACCTGGCATTGGAGACAGGAGAAGGGCAGATGCTGGTGTCCCCTTGGAGTGGTTTCTAGAACTTGGCACCTCTCCCAACATCCCCCCTCCCATTCTCCCTCTATATTCCAGGCAACAAGGCATCTCCTTTTCCCAAACTTGCCAGGCAGATGTTGTTCAAAGCCTCTGTGTCTGTGCAATGTTCTTCCATCTGCCTCAGATATCATTCCTGTACCCCTCTCCCAACATTCTCATCCTTGAAGACCCAACTTCCAATGACGCCTCTTCCCTGAAGCCTTTCTTGATGCCCCTAATTAGAACTAGTCACTGTCTCTTCCAAAACCTGGCACAAACCCCTTGATACCCTACCACACTGTACATGTTTCTCCACTCCA
This sequence comes from Balaenoptera borealis, assembly GCF_965194805.1. Classification (NCBI taxonomy): domain Eukaryota; kingdom Metazoa; phylum Chordata; class Mammalia; order Artiodactyla; family Balaenopteridae; genus Balaenoptera; species Balaenoptera borealis. The sequence goes on from NC_138868.1 coordinate 57,432,937, forward strand.
CTAGATCACCAGCTCTTTGAGGCCAGGGTCAAGGTCTATTTCCTTTTTTCTCTCTAGAGTGCCTGGGAGTGCCTAACAAGTACCAGGTGATTGTTTAAAAAAGCAAAAACAAAAACAAACAAACAAACAAAAAACAAAAAAGCAAAAACAGTAGGTTGAGTAAATAAGTGGGACAATTAGAGATCATCTAGAATGATGTTTTTTCAAATATTTCAGAAAACAGAATCTTTTTGGCAGATGATATTTTATAAGGATCCCCAAGTGGAAAACCAATAAAAACAAGATCTGCTCCAGATGAAGTAGGGGTGGGACCCGCTTTCCCCTTGGGGTGGTTCTGAAAGCAGCTCTGTAGAGTCTTAGTTTCTGGAGAAGCCAGAGGAAAGCCAGCTGGAAAATCATGGAGTTAGTGGAAGAAGACGAAACTGGGTCCACAGACGTCACGTTATTTGCTCCACGCCACACACAGGGAGGCAGAGGCAGAGCCAGGCCTTGAGTCCAGGCCTCACACTCGGGGTCCAACTCTAGACCAGTCTGTACACCACTGGCAATGGGTGGAAGTGAAGATGCTCACTGGTGTCAATGTCCTAAGGGATCAGGGCGCTGGGGAGACAGCCCTCGTGGACAAGACAAATCTGAGGCAAAGACGCAAGGCGCTGTTGTCCAGACAACTTTTTTCCATTCACCTCAGTTCGGAAGGCTTTTTTCTGGCCTGGGGATGAGCTACTGATGAGGCCTGTGGGCATTCATAAAAAAAGATCTCAAACTCAGCCTCTGCTTTATTAGGTACCTACATCTCTACCCTTTCTACGGAGGAAAGTGATAAGCTTTTCTCTGTTTGATAAGAAAAGCAATTAACACCAGGCTTGTAAGCAGCTGGGCTCGCCGGTGTCAGTTTGTCCTTTCTGAAGGCGAGAACAACTACCCACAATGCATCGAGCTCCTCACCCCGCCTCCCCTCACCACACACAATCTGGTTAATGTTAATACAGTCAGTGGTTTTCTTCCGAGGCCCTTGGTCTAAATGCAATTACATGGCAAACAAGTTAAGCGGGTGAGGCTCGGCAAAGACTCTCCGTCCTGCTCTGAAGGTCTCCCAATATATTTACGTGAAATTATCTCTCCGCTAATGGGAAAGATTTATGCCGTCAATTGTATTCAGCCGGTACTGAGAGATGCTTTCTCTAATGGAGGAAAATTGAATTTCTTATTGCTGGAACTCTGTCCTTCCAGAGAATTACTAACAGATCTCATATCCTGGTCCTGGCTACTCTCCAGCCTCCTCCTGACATATGTGCCTTCAGATTCTGCCTGGACGATAACCAGCCCTCTGGGGATGGTTTCCTTTGGGGGCCTGCCCTAGCTGCTGCCCCTCCTCCACATGCGGGCCAGCCTCCTCTGATTAATCTCTCTTTGGGGATTTCCTGATAGCTGGGAAACACTAAATCAGCACCATTTGGCCATCATGTCGCCTCCACTTCAGCAAGCCAGAGCAGATGTAATTTTAGCCCGAGCTCCTGTGGATTGCTTTGGATTCTGGAGAAGATTAAGTTGACTCCCGGTACCCCTGTGGGCCGCAGAGGCCTCCTGCCAAAACAGGCATTTGGCTCAGGAATTAAGTCCTGGAGAAAAACACTTCCATCCTCCTCCTATTTGACCATGACTTTCAGTTGTCAAGAAAACCCAGTTCAACGTAAAGCCTTCCCTGGAACAAAGGAGGTGGGGAAGTCTGCTCTACGGAGGCCCTGGAAATGTGTCTCCTGCCACGTGTTTTTGTCCAGGGAGGTCTGAAGACATGTGGCTGCTGGGTTTCCAAACATTTTCTTTCTTCATCCAGTTATTCAATGGATACCACCAGTGGTGCACTGGTGAATATTTAACAATTGGCTTTCAAAAGAAAAGTGGCTTTCATTTGTGGTATTTGCCTACTTCTGTGGGGTAAAGACCTCCACCACGGCCGATTTCACACTACCGATGAGGTATCACTGCACCCAGAGTTGGGAAGAGATGGCTAGTAGGACACCAGTATATAACAGTATTTCCACCACAGAGAAACAATAGACCTAAATAAACTCTAGAGTAAAGATGAGGGTAAAACACAGCTAAATAACTAGAAAGTGATGAGTTTTGATTATTACCTTTGTTTTTAATATAATTTGTCTAACTGTGATTTTATATAATTTAATTTTTAATAATAGTTGTGCTTAAGAACTAGCTTGCAGAATTCCTGAACATTTACTAAGCAGTCCCTGTGAGCTGGCATGAGCCAGCTTCTGTCCACCACTGGAACACTGACCCTCACACTAAGGGTCAGTACATCTAAGAAATAGGTGCTGCTTTGACTGTGAAATTCCAGAATGGAAGACTGCCTTGGTGAGAAATCACTAATGCAGGGTGCAAATCACTGTCACCAACTTGGCTTCCCAGCTGGCTCATATGATCCTCTTATCACCAGTACTGTATTTGATGTGTTTTGCTTTTCCTCGGTCACTGTCTTGGCATATGCGGTTATTTTCTACTCATCCTTAGGGTCCCATCTAAGCTGTCATCACTTTAGTGAGGCTGTTTCCAACTCTTCCTGGCACAATTAATCACCCCTCTGCTCTGCTAGGTTGCTCTAAACCTTCCAAGGATCTCTCCATGATGTGACTGTCATACAGTGATATCATTCACATTTACACAGCTATCTTATGTGCTTCCATCTCCAAGGGCTAGGTAAGCATGAGATATTCTCCCCGAGTGTTTATTAGGTGAGAAATGATCAAGTAACTGAAATTCAGAGAGAACAGACTTGCTCAAGGTCCTACAGCAAAGAACTCAATGGGCTGAACTGACACTCAAAGCTAGGACTCCTTACTTCCAGGTCCTTCCTCTTACTACTGTGTTATTCACCTGCATTCACTAAAATTCACTTAATTTAGAAAACGGGGCACCTACTCGAAGGCAGGCACTGTGTTAGGCGCTGAGGTTATAGAAATACACGAATTACAGTCCCCGGTTGCTGCCTAGAGCTCACCAAAGCAAATTTGAAATGCCTGAGTGTAGTTGTCTCTGACACCAGTGAGTCAACACATGGGTTTGGCATATGTCAGGCAGCTGGGATACAAAACAAGCAATTAGGCTGGGTGAACTCTGCCAGGAAGGAGTTCTCATGCCAGGCCAAGGGGGAGAGGCGTCAAACATGCTGGCATTGGCCCAACCACATACTCGGCCCGACTGAGGTGCCCTGGCTGACGCCAGTGACAGGGAAGATCTGCCTGACTGCTTCCTGGGGACACTGGCCAGGTTTGGGATCAAGGGAGGAAAGTGTTGGAGAGACAAAACCACCGTGAAACAGAACCAAGCAAAGAAGAAACTCACCTCAGCCGCCCGTCAGGGAGAAGTGGAGGGGTGTGGTGAAAGAGTCCTGGGCAGGGGGTCAGTTCCCAGTTCTGACTCTGGTAACTAACTGTATGACCTTGGAGCGTCATCTGACCTCTCTGGATCTCCATTCTCTCACCTGTCCATGCAGGCTGAAGATTTTCCCAAACAGATGTAAAGTGGAATGTATGACGGTTTTAACTTGGTGCTCCTCAATCCAGCTCAAGCAGCCCTACTGCACGTGGCTTCAGAATCCTAACGGAGCTCATACAATGCTGATACTTATTTCTGAGTTGTTCCCTCTACATGGACCCTTCCACCCGTCCTCTTCACCTGAAAACCACCTGCTTAGCCTCAGGACCCACCTGGAGCGGTACCCTAGCACTCGCACTCCCTGGGCTGTCTCTGCAAAGACTCTGAGTGCTGTCATGCTATTGGGCAACCTTTTTCCCCCCGGCAGATCACAAGCTCCTTGAAGACGGGGACCACATCCCCCCTCACTGCTGGACTGCCAGCACTGAGCGTGGGTGATGCTCATTTCTGAGCGGGCAAAAGAAAGCCGCCACCAACACAGGGGTGCGCCCTGGAATTTGAATGTGTGGTGCAGAGTAAGCTCTTGATAAATTATTTACTAAATGAATAAAGAGCTGATGTGTTTCTGTAACTGAAGATGAGAGAGATACCAAAGAACTCTGAGCTACTTGACCTTGACAGGGATATGGCTACGGAACAGAGGGCTCCAGGGGCTGGGCTTTCTAGTTGGTCACAAGTTGCATCCCAAGGCTGGGTTCCTTCCCCTGGAGGATCCACCCGCCTCTGCTTGCAGCCCTACTGCTTTGATGCTATAGCCTCCTCTTCTGTACATTTAAAGGTTTTGAAAACTTGAAAAAAAAAAAAAAAAAAAAAAGAATGCCAGAAATTAAGTTAGGTTTGTTATTCATTGTGTATTATACAAGCAGATAGAGGAAGATGAAGGAAGAAAAACTGCAGCTTGAACATTTTTTGTTATTAAATGGAGACAGCTAATGAAGCTGGTATTCAGGAAACTGGAATAATCATTTGGGATCTATCTAGGCGGCAAAAGGTAACTTTAGCCTTTCTCTGCTTTAAGGTATTTGTTACTGTATGCCACTATTGGTTATGCAAATCACTCCTTTGCATTACATACTTTAAACAGATTTCTATGCCTGACTTGTACCCACCCTTTAAACTGTTTTCTGCCAACTCATCTGACTGACTAGGGATCTTTCTAGCACCTACTACACTTTATCCAACATCTTGTAAGAACCTTACTTGGGCCCAAAGAAGCCCCACTTCACGGCCTGTCAAACGACCCCTATCTAGGGGGTTCCCAGTCAAAGTCTGACCCTGTCCACTCAGTAGCTTCCAAGACCTTCTTTCTAGCCTGGCAACACGGGCCATTCTGTAGCCCTTTCTTCAGAGCTTTCCATCTTGGTGCTCTGCCTCCGTTTCTTCAACCAGCTTTTCCAGCCTGCCGTCTTCCACCTGTGTACGTTTTCTTGGGAACCCACTAGTCATGACATGTGAGAAGAGACCTTCCTGATCATCTCTCTTCACACTTCGCACTTCTTGCAGAAGTGAGAAAATAAAGCCTCGGCAGGGGATGGAATTTGCCCATTCTCGTAAGAGTGGCTGGGGAGCCAGGATTCAAATTCAGGACTTCATTTATTATCCATGAGAACTCAGGAAAGTCACTTCACCTCTCAGGCCACTTACCATCTGACACAGATACACACCTAAATAACAGAATCTCAATTTGTTTTAGCCGCCTAAAAAATCTGAGTTAACATCATCAGAGGAGGGCTCTGAAAACTCTTTTTGATCACACACCCTTTCTGTAAACATTTTCTGAAGGCTCCATGGGTGTATTCATATTTATTAATAAATTGTACACACATGCTATCATCATTAGCTAATACTGGAAAGCATAATATACGCTTGGTGCAAGATTTAATGGTCAAAAAATGAATATTTCAACTAGTCTTGTTGATAATTTTGAATCTTTTGCTTCCTTGTTTGTTAGATCTGATGAGAATGATCACTACTGTTTTTAACTTCATAGTGGAGTTGAGGAAGACTTTGGACCAGGAGTAGGAATATCAGCTCTGCCGTTTGACTGTTGGCTTGTATTTGCACTTGTCATCTTTGATCGGTAGTTACTTTGCAAAATCCTTTTATGCCACTGGACCCCATTTTTTATGTAAGTTTGGTTAAAGCTAGATTTTACACACATACACACACAACACAGTCATGCTATAAACCAGTAAAGCTCCGTGAGGAGTAGATCTTCATCTCCCTCGGAACACCTCACGTGCTTGTCCAGACACGTAACCAACACTGGGACCAAGCAAATCAGAGAAAACCTGGTGTTCCGTACAAGTAAACATCCATTCTTTCTTATTTTGAAAGATAAAAAGTAAATGTAGACAGACGTCCTAATATTTTCTTCCTGTACCTCATGGACCACATTGGGCAGCTGCCTTGGGACCACTGTACAGCACTAGAGTTACGACGGTGTGTGTCTGTGCTTTCTTTGTATGAAATAAACTCTAATATGCTATATATTACTATATTCAAAAGCCAACTTCTAGCTGTGTTTCATTCTTTATAACTTATCTCATCGCTCTTCCTATGTTTACTTTGTATGTCTTTCAATAACCTTAGGCCCAAGCCAACAGAACTTGATCTAATCACTTAACGTTTAATAACGTTCCGACTTATTGGTGGTCAGGGAGTTGGACCAGATCCTCTCTTGAGGCACCTTGTAAATCTAAGATACCCAATTCTCCAGACCTTACCACTGTCAATTTACCACATCATCAGTATCCCTGTGCCATCCATGTCATTTTCTGTAGTACCCACTGTGTCCACATAAAGTCCACACTCTTTAGCTTGGCATGTAAATACCTTCAGGATCAGGCCCCTGCCTGCCTCTCACGTCCCGGTTTTCCATTCTCACGTCCTGTGCTGCTGCCATGTTAAATTACTTCTCATACCCTTGCCTTGGCATGCATTTCCACGCCTCCCTGACTTTGTCTATGTTGGTTCCTTTGCCTCAAATGACTCTCCTCCCATTCCTACTAATCTCTCCTTGAAGGCCTGCCTCTCAGTGAAACTCTTCCCTATTTTCCAGGACAAAGAATCCACTCCCGCCTTCAGTGAAACTCTTCCCTATTTTCCAGGACAAAGAAGCCACTCCCTCCTTTGGTGAACAAAGCACAATGTACTTATCCCACTAAAGTGTATTCATCTGTTTAAACACCTTATCTTTTCTAGATTGGGAGTTCTTTGAAGGGAACAACTATGTCCATTTCATCTCTCTAACTCCGTGTTTATCACAGGAGTAGGTCTTTTAGTATGCGTTCAATAAATGTTGAGTAAAGAAACAAATGAAGATCACATAAATGAAAAAAGATGATGACAGAAAAATATGAATATAGTTATTTCATACAGCCCAAAGTAAAAAATAGATATACATGGGTTGGGGGAAAAGAAACATAGATGAAGGCCAGGTAAATGAGAATAGGGTTCAGTTACTGGAACTTTAACTGAGCACCTACTATGTGCTATACATGGTGCTTGGTGGTAGGGAAGATATTTATTCATCCATTTTCTTACTTATGGAAACTACAGGACAGCAGTGCCAGTAGTTTCTGTTTTATTTCCCATTGTATTCTTTTAAAAAAAATATTTGTTTATTTATTTATTTTGTTGTTGTTGTTGTTTTTGTTGTTTTGGCTGCTCCATGAGGCATAGGGGAATCTTAGTTCCCTGACCTGGGATCGAACCTGTGCCCCCTGCATTGGGAGCGTGGAGTCTTAACCACTGGACCGCCAGGGAAGTGCCCTCCATTGTATTCTAAGCAGTTAAATTACTAACAATAAATGAGACAGAATCCCTATGCATGAGGAACTCACCTTTTGGAATGAATATAGTTTGACTTAAAAAAAAAAAAATCCTTGTATCTGGAAGTAAAGCTAGCATGGGGTAAAAAGGGGAGCTGCCTACCAGGTCATTCCAGTACGACATACAAACACCCCCACAGTTAGCATCAAGCACCAGGCCTTGCCCGAGTACCCTGACTCTGTTCTTCCATTTGGAATCGGGCTCAGTTTAGACTCCACCAGAGGCTTCCAGATCACTTGCTGGGTATGTGGAATGAATGTCACAGGGAAGTACTCCAGTTCATGACAGAACAAGCTTTTGATCTGGACTGTTTTGTGTATGTCTGGGGAGCGGGAAGAAGAAATCCACAGACTTCTTCAGATTAAGAGGAATTTAATGTTTAACTAGAAGAGTCCTTTGGGTGCCTGAGTCCAAGCCCCTAATTTACAGGTGAGACACGTGATCCCTAGAGATGGACAGAGCTTCCCCTCTGTCACCCACTGAGGCTGAGGCATCGACAGGTCTGCTATGATGCTCTCACCCCACCTGGGGGCATCCAATGACAAGATGGCCCGGTAACTGCTAGTGTCTTCTGGGCCCTTAGGCCTGCCTCCTGCAGAGCCCAGAAGCCACGGTCCTGTGATCTCCTAACTTTCTGTGGTCGTTGAGCTACTTCAGACACTCCGGGAGCACGAGCTCCCAGGCCCCTGCTCCGATCACTCAAGCCTGCGGGCAACTCGGCTGCTGAAAGCTGATGCTTTGGGCTGAGTCGGCTCTCGCAGAAGTCATCTGGAATATTTCCTGCTGGCCAACGAAGGTGCACACAAGAACAGAGCCCATGACTGTTCAGGACACCGTATTTCCAGAGAAGTGAGTCCTGGTTGCGGCAAAGGAGAAGCAGGACTGAGAGAGACCAGCCAGTGGAGATCATTTCTGAGGAGCAAGCCTCCTGATCCTGGGTGGCAGGGCTGGCCAGGTCGGGGGACACGGCTCGGAAACACCGACCGTGTGCCTGGGGCCAGGGAATGTGAGTACACGTCTATGTAGGCTGTTCTCTGGGCTATGCAGCCAGAGGACGGCCTCTAAGAGGACTCCGCAGCAGATGGCTTGTGTTGCTGGAAAAACCTGAAGCAGCTCCGCTAAAATGTGACCACACACAGTGTCTCGGCGGACAAATTCATTTCACGACCGTGTGTCCTGTCTTCCTGTCAGGGTACAGGACAGGTCTTGCTTCTCCCGGAAGAGGGAGACTTCGCTGCTTTACTCAGAAAGGGGAGACTAGGGCGGACCACAATTAGACCCACTTCCTGGGGTGGGGCTAGAGCGGGGCAGAGACACAGAAAAGAGCTGCAGAAATCCAGCTCAGCAGGCCGGACCTGAGGTGCAGAGCAACAGACAGGTGGCATTCAAGGGAAACAGTCTTTCCAGGGGCAGGGGAGGAGGACTGACAGGGGACAGGCATGGTGAGGGAGCTCCCAGGGGCAGCTGGATGTGGATGTCCCGTGTGTCACCAGGTAACAATGCCCAGGTTCCTAAGCAGAGCACCGGTGGATCTCCAGACCCAGACATGGCAGGAGTGGGAGCCAGGTAAGGCTTGAATCCTCGGGGGGCAGGGCTACCAGGCCGCTTGTATCAGGGACTTACGGATAGAAAGTGAGTTTGGGATTCTGGGACAGGACAGAAACCCATTGCCAGAGCTGGCACATAAAGGGTCAGGCAGAGGAATGGTAGGAGGACTGGAGGCTGAGCTGCGGGGGTTGCTCTAAGCCCTCCTCCTCGGATCGGGGTTAGTCCTAGAGGCCTGCAGGCTAGACCCACAGGGTAAAGTCACAGGGCCCCGCCGTGGTGGGAGGAGGTGGTGGCAGGGGAGGGCGGGTGGGCAGGTCTCTCTCCTCGGCTAGAATACTGCCCAGAGGTAGCATCGCCTCCTCACAGCCCCGCACCGTGGAGCTCACGTAGAGCCAGCTCTTGACGCCTCCAGGATTGGACTGGAGTGCTGGTTAGACGCATTGCAGAGGTGTTTGGTACGTTCTGACCCTATATTCTCCATAGAGGACAATATTAGTGATGTGACGCCTGGCTCTCCAATATTTTAACTTCTCATTGCTTGAAGTTTATCAGTGTTGGATGGAAATGCATTAAGTCCCTGACTTACAGACACTGGAGTTACTACCTGAGAGCCTCACTTAGGACTCCAGGCTCGCCAGGACTCAGGCTCTGCTACTGCATCGCTGAGCCAAGAGTTTTCTCTGGCCTCAAAGTCTCCTCTTCAACCATAAAGGACTGCCCATCTCAAAGGTCTGTTCACCTCTGCCTGCCACAGTGCCAGGGCACTTGCATCAGTTATATAACTACATTAATGCTTCGGGCTAAGATTCTCATTTCTCTCCCAGTTCCTATGGTGACACTAAAACCTATACGAACACAAATGCCCTTGCCAATGCGAACGCTAACTCTTGCTGTAAGTGATAACAGCCACTAACATTCATCCAGTGCTTACTGCTCTGACACATAAGTGTTTTATATCTCCTTCAATCCTCAGACATCCCCACGAGGTACCAATTATTATCCTCATATGACAGATGAGGAAAGTGAGGAACAGAATGATTAAGAGACTTATCCCAGGTCACACAGCTGGCAACGGGTAGGGCTCAAATTCAAGCCTCGCTACCTGCCTCTGAGGCCATGCTCTGGGGCACTAAGACCTGCTGCGTGTTAGCTTTTTACTGTGTTGTACAGTATTAGAAAGAAAGTCAGGGCCAGCTGGGGTTGTAGAGTTGTAGCAGCACCGTGCTGTACAGATTTCCAAGCTGAAGATGCGGAGGTGGGAATACAAAAGACCTAGCAGAGAAGAACAGAGGCTCAGCACATGGGCTCTAGGACCAATCAGCTTGGCTTCAAATGCTGGCTCTGCCACTTACAAGCCGTCTGTCCTGGGCCAGGTTACTCAACTTCTCTGTGCCTCAGTTTCCTATCCGTAAAAGAAGGGGCATGCATTCCCTATGTTATATGGTTTCGGGGGAGAGGTAAAGGTGTTACTAATTATGAAACTTACAAAGCGTTTCAAATAATGCCTGACACATAGAACATCCTTGGTAAATATTCGGTGTTATTACTGAACGTGTGCTATGCACCAGCCATTGGGCTTCCTGGGTATTTTATCTCATTTAACCTTCCAAATAACCTGCAGGGTGAGAATGAGTAACCCCTCATTCCGGATGAGGAAATTGAGCCTCGCTCACCCAAGGTCGCTTGCTCTCGCTTGCCCGAGAACTTGAACGCAGGGCCTCTCCCTCTAAACCCCGAGTGGTTCCCGCTTCAGCGCAGCATTGTCTGCTAATGCTTCCTGTGATGGACAGCTAGGAAAAAGCTCAGGCTACACAGCAAACAGATCGTAATTTGGTTTTGGAATCAATAAAGGGATGATCAAGTGGCAGAGGAGGACTTGTTAGCTGCTCATCAGGATGATGTGAGAAGTTGCTGCCTGCATCCTGAATTCAATCACCTAGTTGCTTTATCATCATAAACATTCATTTCAATGCGGGGAGGGTTTTTTGTTTTTTTTTTTAAACCAACATGAATAATATATAATGGCTGACATTTTGGAGGAAGCAGGATCTTTACCTTCTTCCATCTTCCATCAGGGTAATTTATCATTGTCTTCCTCCCTGCCCCCCTTTTTTAAACTGATGGGGTAGCCTGTCAGCTCAGCTTGTTCTAAAAACGCAGGAGTATAATTCAATAATAAATTTGCTCAGAGGCCAGCTGTCAGGAAGCTGGTGTTTATATGAACTCCATTAGATGATCTCTACTGCTCAGACTCTCTGAGGGCTATCTGAGGGCTGTCTTAAGGCCTGGGGCGGGGTGAGGGGGGTGGAGTGGCAGGCAAATGCATTTCTGGAACTGCTCTGTCACTGACACTTGCATATGGCTTTAGATCTGCAGTGGGCTGACGAAAAATCGTATTGCATACATGATCTTTCCTCCCTCTTTTCCATTATATTTTTCCTCTTGTAACCTCTTACTTCCAAAATTCTTGGAAACGTTGTGGCTTTATAAAGGGTCTGAGAGAAATTCTAAAGGCTTACGTAGTATCAAGGTTATTTCACTTCTGTTAGTGGCAGTTTTAAGTCCTAACTGAGGTGACATGCCCTAATCTGGTTAGTGCACAGGCGAGGGGCAGATCTTTCTCAGTTTCTGCCCCAAACTACCTTTCTGGTCTCAGAGTCCCCTCTGTTCTTCTTTTTCCTCCATGGCCCCTCTGCACACCAGGATCATACATTCTAGATTCCCTGAGACCCTCCTGATTTCAAACATTAGAGCATGTCTCTTGACTTTTGATTTGGAAAATACTGTCACCATAATTATGCTCCGGCCACATTAAAATTCTCTTGGTTCTTTGATTATCATGGAAAGTCATGCTGGTTCCTCAGTCTAGAACGCATTTTAAAATCCTGTTCAACTGAAACCCACCGTAAGCAACATACCCTAATCAAGAGTACACACCACACACGCACGTGTCATGAAATACATACCCTTTTAGAGTGCTGCACTGATATTTTCTATTCCACTGTACCCTATTCCATTTAAGTTTACTTCTTAAAAAAATAGTTTCGACCCACTACATTGACTTCATGATGTGCTAACAGGTTGTTGTGACCTGAAGTGGGATAAATAATGTTTCAATGGCTAGCCCTCCTCACTGAAATCTTTGTCTCAGGCCAAAGGCCATCTCCTGCCAGAAGTCTTATTTCATTAGTTCATTTGTTTGCTTGCTCATTCATTCTCAAAACCAAACATTCACTGAGGCCTGTTCTGAGCCAGGCCCTCTGCCGGGTGCTGGAGAAACAAAGATGGGCCAGGTGCAGCCCCTGTGCTGTGGAGCTCAGGGACCTGGATTTGCAGTGGGAGTGATGGCCCCACCTTTGAGCTCTCAAAACACTCTCTCTCTACTCTGTTCGAGCACTCAGCAGTAGCTGACTGGCTGACTCACTGATTCATCTACCATTCATTGTGGTTTAGTCTGCGCCAACCCCTCTGCTAGGCACTATGGATTGAATGACCAACGAGGCATGGGACGCACAAGGACGCCCCAGTGTAATGGGGTCAGATGCACATCTTCTCGCAGGCCTAGTGCAGAGTAGTTGCTGATTAATATTTACCAAATGGAGCGCGGCAGTTCTGTCCCTCTCTGCACCTGCCCACTCTCTCCTCTCCACAGGATCTGACCCTCTCTATACGATACGATCCTCTGCCTCCTTTGGGATGAATACTCTGGTCCATCCCTCCTTTTTCTAAAGTCCCCCTGACTCCTGAAGTCTTTTCTCTTTGGGTTCAGTGTGCCCTGTGGCTGACTTTGGTAGCAACCTATCCACACCCAACCACTTGCCTGAGTGAGCTGATAACCTATTAGGTTTCGAGGAGCCCAGAGAGACTTGACAACATCACATCCTTCCTCTTACCAATACAGTGTCCTCAAACATGTTCTGAACTGGTATTAAGTAACTTGGCGGTGGTTCTTCCTCTTCCTATAATCTGCTACCCCGTCTAGCAGTGGCAATCCACAAGTATTCACTGAACTGATCTGTCTGCCCTGTGTCCAGCTCTTTCGACCCAGTCAGTCCTTCCCAAGATAAGAGATACAACCAAAGTTGTGTAACGGGGAAACAGCTGCCTTAAGTGGTCTTACAGGAGGAATTGTCTCACACTGCCCTCACTTTCCCAGCTGTCTAATCCCAAGTTCCACGGTCTGGGTCCTGTTATCTGTCCTCCTAGTATGGACAATCCAGCTGGGGATCCTTCTTCCACCTGCAGACCTGAATGGCTCCTCCCCTCCCACACAAGTCTCCATAGAGGGCACCCTGCATTGTATTCTCCCCATGAATCCAGGGGAGGGACAGGTGCCTTCCACTAGGCAGAACGGCTCCAGGCATTCAGGCCAGGGTGGAAAGATGGTATTCAAGCCACCTAATCTGGTGATGGTGGTTCCCCTGCCTGTTTTTTCCCTCCTACTTTAGACCTACTTGAGATCAGCTGAAGTCATTCATATCTCTGTCACTTTATGTGGAGCTGAGCACAGCAGTGGCAGAGGGTCAGACAGAGCTACTGCATTCATTAAACCTGTATTAAACACCTGCTCTGGGCCAGGCATTGTGCTGGGCTCTGGGGACACAGATGAACCAGACAGGGTCCCTGAGGGAGTCCCTCACTCTAAGTCCATCTGGCAGTACTTCTACTTTAGTTCTGAGTCAAGCTCTGGGCTTTCCTCCAAGAAGCCCAGCCCAGCCCAGCCAAGAGCCCACTCTGCTTGGCTGGGGCCCTCACATCCTGGGGATCCATTGCCCATCCTTCCCTGAGGGCTACCCCTGCTCTAGTGCCTCTGACACCAGCTGGGGTGCTGCCCAGAAGCATGAGGAAGCCCCCACACAACTGCTGGTGTCATGTATGCATCTGGAGAACCTCTGCTTCCTCATCCCTGCCGTGGTCAGGCCTCTGAGGAAAAGCACCCTGGGGAGAGCCCTGGGCGCTGAGGACTGACTGGCTTGCTTTCCCCACAGAAGGGTGCTCCGGTCAGTTCCAACTGGCACTGAGTTCCTCTCCCTCTCATGGTCGGTCCCAGCATGCCTCATACTTGGGTCTCCCTGAGTCAGTCACACAGCTGGGAAACTGCAGAGTAAAGGAGCTGCACCCCTGGGGCTCCTTGCTGGGCTCAGAAACGCCGTTGGGTCTCTGGGTGACAGCCTGCTTCTTGGAAGAGCCTGTTAAATGGACTCCCATTCAGACTATACGAATTGTGGTGCAGCATACGGGGTGCAGGAAAACACAGGGTTTTTCTGCCCCACAGGCTTGTTACTGTTAAACACAGGCACAAAGTCAGGTTGGCCTGCCCATCAGAAACCCCGCTCTCTGGAGAAGTGCCACTGGACTCCTCCCTAACAAGAACCCCGGCTGACAGCCGCCTGGCAGAATGCTGCCGTTTCCCTTCCTCAAATAAGGATTCAACAATCCAAACCTCGTTCCTCTCTAGGTGGCAGCTGGACTTTCCTGCAGGGCAGAGCACTCTCAAGTTTCACTTCCAATCAAGGAATTAGAGCTGGAGGCTCTTTCTAACATCATCACCTCCACTCTCACGTTCATCATCATCACCACCATCATCATATAATTAGCAAACATTTTTTGTGTGGCCAGTATTAGTCTGAGACTTTATGTACTTTTTGTTTTTTCATTTAATTCTCTCGACAACCCTGAACAATAGAGATTACTACCCTGCTCTTACAGATGAGGAAACTGGAGCTCAGAGAAGTTAAGGAATTTTCACATAGCTATAAAGTGGATGCAACAGACTTTACATCCAGGTCTTGGCTATTTTCACCAGACCACGCTGCTGCCATAAAAGCCAGCATTTACTTATCACGAATGTACCAAGCCCTGTGCTAGGTGCTTTATCTCAGTTAATCTTTTCAATGGCTTTCATGAAACAATTACTATTATTGCCAGTTTATCATTGGAGGCAGGTACACAAAGGTTCAATCATTTCCCTGGGGCCACATAGAGCTAGTAGGAGGTAAAGCCAAGATTCACACTCCCGGGCGCTTTCTATGATACCACATTCCTTCATACAAGAGGAAAGAAAGCAACAACCCAAACCTGGCAACTGATTTCACTTTATCCCAAAGATGCAAATAAGCCCTGTATTACGGGTTCAGAGCATGACGATAGAGAAAAGCATCTGCTGTCTTGTGTTTGTGGGTTTCCAGTCACTTGGGCTTGTTTTCCATACAAATCTGTTTGGGGATACTCAGTAGTGAATGATAGATAGCTGTTTCTTCTGAATCTAGATCAGTGAGGAGTAGTGGCATAATGATTCAGGCGAATAATAGGTAAAAGGAATTTTAACAGTAACATTTGGAAGCTTCCGTTATCCATTCGTTTTAGAGCAAATACTCTATTCCGGGCCCTGCCCTAAGTAATATAGGTTTGGAGAGATGAATGGTCTCCACTTTCAAAGCATGTTATTTAACTGAAGGTGACAGATATATAGACAATGATCTGGGAGCTGACTTCTACTCCTGCTTCTGCTACTAATCTGTAATGTGATTTTAACAGATAATTTAACCTCTCTGGACTCTGAATCCTCAGTAGAAAATTAAGTAAAATAGATAATGTATCCATCCATCCTCTGTCCCACTGTCCCTCCCCATCGCTCCCCTCTCTCCTTCTTTCCTTCCATCTCTTCATTGTTCAAGGTAATATATTGATATATGCGTATTTATCTTGAGCGACTACTAAGTGCTAAAATGAGTGAGATGCAGTCCTGTCCTGGCAGACTCAGTTTAGAGGGTTAACAGACATTTACATATTCACTATATTAAGCCCTTTGTCAGAGCCACGTATCCATCAGTGGCAGAGCCAGGATCTGAAACACAAGTTGGCCTGACTCCAAGGCCTACACTCTTTTCTCTCTGCTGAGTGGTCCATTTCTCCCAGTACAAGTTTCTCAAGTTCCCCACTTGACAGGTTCCTTAAGGCATGTCAGACTGGGAGAAACGATACTGAAATCCTTGGGCGGGTGCCGTGTGATTCGTGGCACGTAGGCAGCAGGCTTGGTGAGTGACCAGAGGACACGCAGGGGTCATGGTCCCTGTTGGTACTTATCAGGATGGCATGGTAAGGGCACCCCGAAACAGAACAGCCACTGGCAGCCAACCAGCCATAGCCCTAATCAGAGCCCATAACGGGTCCAGTAAAGAAAGGGTGAGCAAGTAATATTCCCCTTGGTAGGAGTAATATTTCTATCTCCAGTTGACTAGAAGAACTCACACCATGGGAAGGCCCATAAGCATACATACAAAATCACACAATTGAATGAAAGAGCAGAAAGCTCCCTACCCAGAGATGAAAGCGGTATTTCTGGCCAAGATAAATGAATAGGTTTTTCCTCACTCTATTTCTGCTCCTGGCTCTGCCACTTGACTAGCCTGTGAATTGGGGAAGATCATGTAACCTCTGAGGTTCTCAGTATTCTCGGGGTAAGTTGAAGGGACTATAAAGTACCTTCATCTCTAAAAAGGTTAAAGTTCGAATGCTTTGACACACTCGTATCATGCCCCTCTTGCTGGGCTCAGAGAACTCCCCCGACTTCACTTCTCCCCTCTTGTCATTGCTCCTTGTGAAGAAGGGCTGGGGCAGTGGAAAGCACGGGCCCTGGAGTCCCAGCTCCATCACGTCCCAGGAGCAAGCCTTCTCCTTGGATTCCCAGTTACTCTCTGGGGATCATAATACTACCTTCCAGGGAGACTCCCCAGGAGTCCTTCTTAGGTCCCCACTCGGCCCCCTTACACATTTTCCTGGATCCAACTTTTGTGTGCTCATGGTTTCATCTACTGCTTGTTTGTTGATGGCTCACAAATCAAAAACCCCAGCCCTAACCTCTGGGTGAGCTTCAGATTTGCTTCTGAACTACAAATAGACATTTATTCTTGGGTGTTCTACTGAGGTGAGCCCCTTCCTTGCCCTTGCCAAGCATCTGAGTGAGAGACTCCGCCCTCCAGCATCCCTCAGACCCAGCAGATGATGAAGCCCTGCTGATTTCCCTCTTTAAATAGAACTGGGGATGTCATTCATTCTTCCCTTCCCTCATCCCTACCACATCGTCCCCTTAGGGCAAGAACTCTCTTGGCACAGAAGTCATGAACATAGAAGGCACACAGTCTGTGCTGAACTGAACTGGGCTGACTTTTAAAGAAAGCTCTGTGTGCATGAGGTATCACTACCTTGGAAGACATTCAAAATAAATTACCATAAATCCCTCCTTCTTGGATACCTTTCCCAAGTCCACAGACCCTGATCTGGGGAGCAGAGAACAGACAGCTGCCTTTTGCCAGCTCCTGTACACTTTTATGCCCCTGGGTCTTTGCACAAGCTGTTCCCTCACCCTGGCACACTCTCTCTCCCTTGCTGAGCTATTTCTCATCTTTAGGACTCAGTTCTTAAGTCTCAGCCTTCCCCCACCCAGGAGCACCTTCTCTATGCTTCCAGAGTACGCTGGGGGCATATTTCTGGTCTATCACAATGGAACTATTTTTTGTCCCCTTAGTGGGCTGTGAGTGACCAATGGGCAGGGACTGTGCTCCACTCATCTCTGTGACTCCAGCACAGGACCTGGCACAGAGTAGACCTCAGTAAAAACCTGTCCAATAGACGACACCACTGAATGCTTGTGAAAGAATGCATGGGCGTATGGCCTGGGGTGCCAGCAGATGCACCCCACCCCAGCCTAACAAAATCTCCCGGACATCAGCTCTGAGGGATAAGAGTGTCAAAGCTTTCAGCTCATCTGGAGACCACAGAATCAGTAAGAGCTGACTGCAAAGTGGGTATTGATCCAAGATTCCCCTGGGACCTTTGATTTCCCACTCTCTCCATCTATCACCCAGTGAGGACAAAAAAAACTTTGCTCATAAAAATTCCAAACGCCTTGGATAGCAGTTTTCTAAATGTGGGTACCTGAGGCTGTTTCCCTGCCTCCCCTGACATTCCATCAAGAGCCTTCAATGCCCACCCTCCTGGCCTCCTCCCACTCCCACCCACCCACACGTGGCCCTGGAGGTGAGCCATTTCCCCTTCAGAGGAACCACGGCCAGAGCTGGACTCACCCTCCATCAAAGGGGTTCTCCCCGGGGATGATGTGTGTGCTGTCCCTGCCCACGAGGAACTTGATTCGGTCGTAGAAGGAGTGCAGGTTCTGCTGGGACACAGGGGCCTGTGTCTCCTGGATGATGTCCAGAGGGTCGGGGGAGCCCAGGCACAGCGGGCTGACGTGACAGAGGGGCTGGAGGCAGCAGTCGGGGTCCATGCAGTCCACCAAGCCATCTGCAGGGGTGACAGAGCATGACGTTTATATGGCTATGTTCAATCAGCATCGTTTGTCCACAGTGCCTTCCTTCATTCACTTCTCTATTTTCCATTCATTGGAAAACTTTATTAAGTGCCTGATATAAGCCAAAGGCTTTGCTGGGCACCAAGTAGATTCAGGTGTCAGATGAGGTCGCAGCCCACTAGCCTAGTAGGAGAGACAGACAAGTCGGTGGGCAGCGTGACGTGTTTTTTTTGTTTTTTTGTTTTTTTCAGAGAGAGAGAAGGAATTATATATATGAAGGCCCAGAGGTGAGAGAACACACTGAACCGTTTGAGTTGCTAAATTCAAATGCTGGCTCAGAAGGTGAGGGGAACAGCACAAGATCAGGCCGTGAGGTCGGCAGGAGCAAACAGCTGGGCCTCCCGGACCAGGTTAGGGAGTTTGCATTTCACCCTCTGGACAATGGGAGCTACTGAAAGGTGTTAAGCAAGAGGTGATTTTATCTGAAAGTCACTGCATTGCTGAAAGAGCATCCCCTGTATCGTGGAGAGGGGACTGAAGGGGGCCCAAGGTAGAAGCTGGGGGCTGCATGGAGGAAGTGTTGCTGAGATTACACAGGAGGAAAATAATGGTTCCTGAGACCAGAGCAGTGACAGTGGAGACTGAGAGAAGAGGACGGTTTGGAGAGACGCTGAAGAGGTAAGGCCTGGCGACTGACGGGCTGCGGGGGTGAGAAAGAGGCAGTGCTGGTGGAGGCGGCGAAACTCCCAGCATCTCTCCCGGCCTCGATGCAAATGTGTGGACAACCGGCTCTGCCTTCTGTGAGAGGGGATGGTTTCAGATCACCGGCCAAGCTGCTATTAGCAGAGAATTAATTCTCTCTACCACATGGGTGGATTTCTTTATAGGCCTGAAAATTGTATGACAGCTTCCAGCTTCCCAAAGTGCAAAAAAGAAATTCCACCAGACCACAACTTTTTGGTCTCATTATCCCAAAGCGCTTTTACAGGCACCCAAGAGAATAGCTTAAAATAGATGACAAACCCAGGGATTAGAGGATACTGCCCAAAGTGGGGGACACGGAAAGCCAGTCTGTGTGCTCTGTAGGCAGAGAACAGTCGAAGCACATGCGTTCCTCTGTAGGTTGGAATTCTGCCCCTCCTGCTTACCAGCTGTGTGACTTTGGGCAAACCTCCTCACCACCCTGGGGGCATGGATCCTGCTCTGGTTATCTCTGTTGTATCCCCGGCACTTACTACAGGTGTTTAAAACATGACTGTTACATAAATAAATGAAAGAAAATTGAATGAATTATTTGACAAATGAATCAAGGGGACGAAACCAAATGACAGTCCATAAAAGGCAGAAGACCATTATCTTCATTCAATTCAATTAAACAGTGTGGTATGGTGGGAGGATCGTGTGGCTCAGAGATTGAAGCTCAAGTCCCAGAACTGCGCCTAAGAATGACTGGCTGAGTTCCTGTGCTTCATCGCTCTGAGGCCCCGTCTCCTCAACACTGACATACTGCCTCACTTCTGTCTCCATGGGTTTACAACACAGATACTGCCCACCGGAATACTGCCTATGCATTGGTTAGACTGGGTGCCCTACCCACACAGGCAGCACTCTTAAGCCTCCTTTCTAGCCTTGGGATGTTGTGGCCTCAGGCAAGCTACCTGACCTCCCCGAAACCCAGTTTTTTTCTAATAAATTAGGGCCAAAAATCCCTTGTCTTTCTCTCCCAACTTCTGCATGGTATCTAAGACCTTTCACGCTATGCCCTCCTTGAGGGCAGCACAGTGGTAAAGAGTATGGGCTCCAGAGCAGGACTGTCTGAGTTGAAATCCTGGCTCTGAAACTTACTACTGTGTGACCTTGGGCAGGTTACTTAAACTCTCTGGTCTCAGTTTCCCCACATCTCTTACAAGTGGATTCTTTTTTTTTTTTATTTAATTTTTTTGGCTACACCACAGGGCATGTGTGATCTCAGTTCTCCAACCAGGGATCGAACCTGCACCCCCTGCAGTGGAAGCGTGGAGTCTTAACCACTGGACCGCCAGGGAAGTCCCACAAGTGGATTCTAAGAGTGTTACTTAAGTATTTTTTACATAAGTGAAAAACATAGTGTATGTCCCCCAATCTAGCGGAGAACCTGACACATAGTAAGTACTTAATAAAGGTAGCTCCCCTTCCTGACCCTGACCCTAGAACACAGCTCACCAAAGTGTAGGGCTGGCTGTCCTTTGTCTGCTCACCAGCCAGATCCATCCTGAGATGTGGAGGAAAGGCCTCTGCTGGCTCCAGCTCTGTTCTGGGTCCTACCTTGTGGCTCCTGTCCCAGCTTCCAGATACACCAGCTAACTGCCTAGCCAAGCACCTGTTTTCTCCTGCAGTCGGCGGGCTCCATCACACATTCTCGGGCTGCCCCTGTCAGACATTGCTTAAGCACATAATTACAGCCCAAGCTGAGGGTTATTTGCATTCTGCTATTGATGTTAGCATGACAGATTCAGCTGCCGCATCCATAACTCTGCAGAAATGCTCCATTATTCAATCCCGGCGAGCAGGGACGCTGACCATTAAATCAGCTAGCACAATTGAAGGGCTGTGAAAAGTCATGGCTAATTTGAAATTTTATTAGCTCTTGCCTGCTCTTGTTTACCACCGAAGCGGTCCCTGGAAACCAGTCTTTCACCTCTTTATAAACACTCGGCTCTGTGGCACCTTGGAAGAACTGCTTCCTGCTCTCTGGTCCTGGTTGGAAGGATAGCCAGGAATGATTGCTAGTATTATTAATTTTTGTATTAAATGATGATGATGATGATGATAATCACAGCTGCCACCTACTGAGTGCCAGGCATTGTGCTAAATGCTTTACAGGGAATGTTTTCAAGGAATGTGTCATTGAATCTTCCCAACTCTACGAAGCAGCCACTGTCGCCACCATCACCCCCATTTCAGAGAGGAGGAACCAGAGGTTCCAAGTGGTAAAGTAACTTGGTCAAGGTCACACAGTCAGTGCAGAAGGTGACTCAGAATTTGAACTCAGTTCTTTCTGAAAAATAAAAGGTTCTCTGATCCTGAAGAGACTTTTAGGAACTATTTCTTGAGTGGGAAACATGAATCTACGAGTGTTGCTGAAATGCTACCCTTCTGTGCTCTTCCAGTGCCCTGGGTGACCCCCACCACTGCACTCATCTCCCCATATTGTAATTCTCATTTTCTCTGTCTCGCTCCCCACACAATGAGCTCTTGGAGAAGAGCTGCTGCCGGCCTACACCTCCCTATGTTGACTCTCCCCTATCATTCATTTGGCAAATATCTGCTGAGTCGTAAATGTGGGCTAAACCTCCACTAATAGAGACCATCATATTAAATGAGATACATATTTTAAAAATGAGTAGGGCCCACAAAATTCTTATCAAAGTCTCAGTTTATGAGACCAGCTTCTGTGCAAACCCCTCTCTGTTATTTTCAAATGCAGCATTATGGCAGCCTGCAGCAGGGCATATGGCTTCCCTATGGTAACAGAGACTCTTCCACGGTTTCAGTTTCTTAGGCATAGATGACAAGTTTTAGAAAAGTTGTAGTAAGAGGAAAAAGTATGTTCTGAGGACAGAAAAGTAAATTTTGGGATAGATTAGAAATTAGATTAGAAATACATCAATATATGGTTTTCGAGATTCTCTGGTTTTGGCTAATTTGGAGACATTTAGATTTCCCAAGCACTTCTTATCTCACTTAATTGTATATTACACACACATTGGTTGACTTATAAAATGTTCATGTTTCCTATATTTACTATTCCCATTGGGAGACCCTTGTTATCACAGGAGCAAAAACAAAACCCAAAAACCCATCAGGAAAATAGAGAGGATTTTTCCTTTATTTCCTTCGAAATTTCAATAAAACCCTCCTACACCCTAAACTCTAGCTTTTGGGAAATTACATATTCCCCCCAGAGATTTCCTTTGTCCTTGAACTTCTGAAGGCCTCCCCTCCCTCCTTACATGGTGAAAGTGAAGAGGGGCAGATGAAAGTGTCAGGCTCCCGGAGAGTGGGAGGGGCAGCAATGCCCACCTGGCAGGCAATGGCCTCTGGTGCCGCGAGGCGGTGGGAGAAGGAAACAGCCAGAAAAAAGGCAGAATAGAGATTAAAAAGAAAGACGAAGAAAAAGGAAGGAAGGGAAGAAGCAGAAAAAAAAAAGAAAAAAGGGGCCAGGTCTCTGGGGCACTAAATGAATATTGCAGAGCAGTTCTCGTGCTTGTGACCCTTGAACGTGAAGCCCTCTGGTGCTGAGATGGCGCATGGTGCGTGGGGCACTGGCTTCTGCTAACATTTCTACGTACGTCCTATGCCACCAACTTGAGAATGAGGGCCACACCATTTCCTCTTGCCTCCCTCCTCAGCACCCACCTTGCTGGTGGGTGTCAACTGACCTTGGAGAGGGGCAAGTGGAGAAAAAAAAAATCCAGGCTAGAAGCCTGAAGACAGGGTTCCTTCCCTGAGTCTGTCACTCTCTAGCCATGAGACCTTGGGCACATCCCTTCCTATGTCTGAGATGTAATGTATTCACGTCAAACCAGGATAATAAGCTCTGGCAACCTCTCAGGATTGCTGAAAGTTTCCTGGGCCGTGAAGAGTAAATCAGTAATTCAATGAAAGAAGTCTTGGAGTCCTTCACCCTCTGCAGACGGTTGCTATGGCACGGGAATGAATGAAGTCCTCTGCCATCAATTGCGGTGCTGACTAGTGGTGGCTTCCTATTCGTGTTGTGACCTTAACAGATGCCAGGGAGTGGTGGGACTTTGGGTAACCATCTCCCTCTCTGCTGTCAGTGTCCTCATCAATCGTGGGGGGCGGATGGGGCAGCCTCTGGGGCTAATCTTCCGGACAGTCACCTCCTGGACTTTCTATGCCACAGGCCCATCTCCCCTGGTGGCTGGCCTGCTGGAACTTTCACAGGAAGTGACAGGCGGGCACGAGAGTTCTATCGTAGGTGGTGACTCAGCTGGCCTTCTCATCTTTACAAAAGAAGACACTGGGGTCAGGTTAGGTGATTTACCCAACGTCATACTGCTAGCGAAGTGGCAGAGTTGGGACTCTGGTCTCTTCTCTTTCTCCAAAACCAGGCACTAGTCCACAGTCTACATCTCTTTCCCTATTAGTGCTTTGGATATCCTGGATCCCCCAGCCCTGTCTCCCATCCACAGAAGGCAGAAAATGACTTACGTCTTATCCTAAATGCATAGCACATTGCCTTGTGCACAGTGAGCATATTTGTTGAATGAATGAAAAAAATGAATGAATTACGTGAGGATCCCAAATCAAACAGCTCCATCAGTTGGATGGGGCTCATCGAGGGCTGTGAGGCATGATGAAACCCCACCGCCACCCCGGGAAGAGCTCGTTCCTCTCCTTAGAAAGGAGGCACAGGGGACAAGTCTGCTCTGTTCCTTCCGTGTCTGTCACATGGCTGGCAGGCCCTGCGCTAGGCACTGGATAGACAAGAAGAAAATAGAGTCATGTCTCCAAAGGATGTGGTGTGGTGGGTCAGATAGAGATAACCGTGTGCTGGGAAAGAAGGAAGCAGAGGGGGCTGTGGAAGTCCAAAGGTGGGAACCCAACATGGGCTGAGGGCTGGAATATTTCCTGGAAGATGGAATGTTTAAACTGAGACTAGAAGGAGGGCAAGAATAAGCCAAAAGGAGAGCAGAGCTGGGGGCAGGTTTGGGAAATTTGTGGACTAGCAAACTCTTTTCATCAGAGTTGTCTGCATGGTTCCTTAACCTGATGGTCCCATGGACAGTATCTAACAAACCCACCCAGCTCTCTGCAGGCTTAACTCCTCCCCGGGCTCGACAGCCCATCAGCTGGCCTCATCTCACAGCTGCCTGCAGTCTGGGCACAGAAGTGTTTTGCAGCCGGCTGTGAGCACAGCATCTGGGGAGGCCCCGGGGGGCGGTGGGTGGAATGTGCCTCCCTGTCTGTACACATCTGGGAGAAGTTTTTGTCATTTGCTAGAATAAATTCTGTGCCTTCTTTGAAAAGGCTTGCAAAATCTTTATCTCCTCCTCGGAACCCAGGATATTTAAAGGTCAATTTCGCTCTTGTCTCTTATCACAAGAAATGTGGTTTAGAGATAGTCTGAAGTGCGGCCAAATTCTTTGGCTTTATGTGAACTCTCCATGCCAACAATGGGAGATGGGGAGGAGAAGGGAGGACAGAGAGCTCTGTTCTTGGTTTTACTGAAATTTCTCCTTCCAGGTTGCATCTATCAATTACCTGAATTGCAATCCATGATTGTTTTTTTTATGGGACCAACACTGCCTAAAGAGATGAACACACCTTGAAGCTGCTTAAAGATCCTTTATCAAAAGGGGTCTGGTTGCTTAAATTCCAGTGGGCTTTTTCTCTTGGCTTCTTCTTTTTAAACACAGGTTCCATCCTCATCCTAGCTTTCCCACTGATCCACTGGATGACTTTGGGAAAATCACATCAGCTCAGTGAGCCTCGGTTTCCCTGCCTGTAAACATCTGCCCTGCAAGTGTGTTGTGAGGGGCTGGAGGTTATGGACACAGAGTGTCCAGTGCAGGGCCTGCCCCTTAGAGATGCTCTCTAAACGATGGCTGTTGTCTTCCTTTATGTACATTTGAACTTTTTTCCTTCTAGCAGTAGGCGTGTAATAGTTTGGAATACAAAATTTAACTAAGACATGAAAAAGGTCAAAATACATTATATGGAGAAACACAGTATAATCATAAGTACAAAAAGTAGAGGATAAAATTATATAGAGAACATAATTCCAAGTTTTAAAAATAATCATTTATACATGAAAATATATTTATTTTATAACAAACATTATGTTTCTGTGATTACAGGTGGAAAGGAGCAGGAGAAAGAGACCTGACATTTGCAGGTGATGAACTGGGGCTTAGAGAAATTGAATAACTCGCTGAAGGTCATGCAGCCAGCAAATGGGGGAGCAAGGATTTGAATCCAGACAATCTAGGTACAGATCCTGTACTTTTAATCACTGCGGTGTGTTGCTTCTCAGGTGCTTTAGATACATCACCTGTAATCCTCATAGCAACCCTGCAAGGTAGGCCTTACTATTCTTATTTTACAGTCACACAGCATCTCTGGGCCACAGTTTCTCCATCTCTGAAATGGGCATGAATGCCCCATCAGAGGGTCAGTGTGCAACGCACAGGAAGGTGCACGTGACAGCACTTCACAGAGGGCTTCCTAAAGGGCGCTACATGCATAGGGATCATCTTCTTCGTCAAATGGGCCACACAGAGGAATTCGCATTTTGTGGTGAGTCTGGGCCTCTGTTTGCCAGCCTGCCTTGCTGTTCCCCCTCAGCAGCCAGGGCTCGGGGTGAATCTGGAGGCAGGCTAGGTTGACTGGGCAGCCCTGACAGAGGATTAGGAGACTGGGAGTAACTAAGTCATATCCAGGATCTATTCCCCGCTTTAAAAATGTAGACAATGACCACAAGTGAAAACAGAAACAAACCAATGAAGCTACTAAACCCAACTCAGCCATATTGTGTAACTTTTTTTTTGGTCTCAGTTTAAAAACACTGCAAGAACATTCTTAATGAAGCTTGAAATTCCAGTTTAATTTGTAAAGGACTGCTTTAAGCCTAGCAAATTGGGAAAGAAGAGAAACCAGAAGTTCTCAGATAAGAGCCACGGTCAGGGTTACGATAGAGCTGTGAGTTCGAAGTCTGGGCACACTGAAAAGCTCTCAGGTGGCCAGATCTCACAGACTATGCAGTTTCTGTCACCTGCCAGCTGTGTGACCTGGGCAAAATACTTCCCCTTACTAAGTCCTAGCTTCCTCATCATAAGAAAAGAGTATAGGGATAAGAATATCATACACCTCCCAGTGTTGTTGGACGGGTACACAATTGCTTTGCAAACGGTAAAATGACATATAAGTTAACATTGTCATCCTCTGGTCTGCTCTGTGGTACTGTTGTAGCCTATTTAAATTCGAATAAGTACTCACACTACATGTCTAGGAGGAGGATAAAGCACTAGGAGGAGGTGGTCCATAAGATCACACAGGATGGCCCAAGAGTCTTGGGTCCTAGTCCAGCTGTGTTAATGACTTTCTGTGTGACTTCGATGCATATGACGTCACATCCCCTCTCTGGGCCCCAGTTTCCCGGTCTGTAATGTGCAGGGGAGTAGAAGGAGGGAGCTGTAGTCTGTGTTCTCTGTCTCCTCCAGTCCTGCTACTCACATTAACCTCTGCTAATCCCTTCTCCAAGCCCCTGAGTCACATCAGCCAAAAACAATCTCTCAGCGAGACGCTAACATTTTTTTTCCCTCCACCCTGACTTATTTATCTGGGATTATGCTGTGTCCCACATCATGGCTGAAATAAAGGCACCTGTTTCATTCTACCTCCATAAGATTTGGTTGTTTGGATAACAATTCCTTCCAAGTAACTGTGAGCTTCCTGAGGGAGACAGACAGGGTCACGTTCATCGGTCTTGGTACCCTCTCAGAAAGGAGTGTGGTACCCGGTAGACAGCAGAAGCCCCGCAGGTGTCTGCTTGACTGAACTGCAGACGGCCGACTGCTCAACCTGGCTCACCCCTGTGCTGCCGTGCACAGCCTGCCCTGCTTCTCCCTCCACTGAAACTGTCCCTGTTTGGCCAAGACCCAGAGGGCCCAGTGAGGATAGTCTTGCCCCCTCCGGCGCTTGGGGACAGTCTAACCCTTATGGTTGTTTCATCTGTGCCACCCTGCAAAGTGGGGACCCTCCGCCCCTTCCTCTTGGCTCCCCCAATGGGTAGAGAGCCCACCAAACTGAGAGGGTCCCGAGGTGAGACATTCCCTCATTTCTCAGTTGAGAACCCAAGGCCAAGCTCCCTCAACAGTCTGGTCTCCCCAGCTAACTCTCTTCCCCACCATGACGATCCATGGGATGTCTTCCTGGCTGAACTGGAAGCCCCGTGGGACAGGGGCTACATCACAGTTCCCAGGAGGGTACCCAGGCATTTGATGACATCAGTTGAATGAGTGGATGCTCCTTTATTACAGCAATTATCCCACTGCATTGCAACTGGTGTTGTTTCTCTCTCCAGGCTGTGAACTTCACAAAGGCAGGGACTGTGTCTTATTTGTCTCTGAAGCCCCAAGACCCAGGAGAGGGCCCAGTGCAGGGTAGACATTCAGTTAACGTTTGCTGCGTGAGTGAATGAACTCAAGTTACAGTAGTACTATTGTATGGCTCTCGTAAAAAGTATGTAAAAACTCATTCCAGTCCATAACATGCTCCGTAAACGGAAGAGGTATATTCTCCTACACTTGGGGATTTTCTCATTGTTCTTTTCTACTTCATGCTGGTTCATCTCCATGGCGGCTGGAGAAGGCTCTGTTCCCCTGGGGTTGGGATCAGCCCTGTTTCCTATGATGAGAAGCTCTTTCTCCCATCAAAGCTGTGGGGCTTTTGGCTCCTGTGTGCCCACGCACCCTGTCAGCACTGGGAGGGCTGCCTCTGACGGATGGTGAACAGAGGGTACACTGGCATTGTGTTTCACGTGAGGGGGTAAATGAACCCTGTTTTATAACTTATTCTGGTATGCGTGGTACGGGGGAGTGCACCCTCTCCCCACATTTCTCAGGGACATTCAGTTCTTTTGCTGCCCAGATAGTCAACAGCCTCCTGAAAGCTTTGGCCAAGACTCTGGATTCCTGAGAAGGGAATGACTTCACAGTATAGCTCCTCTCCCTTTCTTTTCTAACTATAGGAATGTCATTGCTGGTCATGGAATTGCGTCTACACAGGCAAAGTGAAGGGGGGAGTTAGGCAGATAATTTAGGCTGACATCTCTTCCCTATGAAGAGCCAGTACGATTGTACTTTATCTTGCCTGAAGACAGGGCTACTTGGTGCCCTTCCCTGCTTTGCCCATGATGTTTTCTCCCTCCTTTCCAAGAAACGCCTGCCTGCTCAAGCTTCACCTTCTTGATGAATGTCTTCCTACTCTCACAACAGCCAATACAGAAGTCTGCAACTGCCCTTATCACCGTCCATTAGCACTTAACTTTGGTCTCCCTCCCTCATTTGAGCTCCTGGAGTGTGGGGACCGGACTTACTCATCTCTGTGCCTGGCCTAGCGCCTGGCTCCGTAACAGGAACCCTGGATATTTATGGAGCACAGAATGAATGAGCTCCACAAATCTCAGACTGATTACGGGACATTTCAGCCCTGTGAGATCTCAGGAGGAGAGCAGGGACCCACTGCCTCTGCCTGGCTACCATGACCCAACCCCACGAGCTCCTTGTCGACAATTACCCCACGGGTCCCAGGACTGGGTGCATCAGGCCCGACCACCTCCTGGATTCAGGCAGCAGACCGAAGGACTGGCTCAGACAAAGACCAGTGGCCTGAAACAGCCCAAGGTTGCTGGAGCCAACTCAAGGCAAATGAACCACAGCAATCACAACAGCACACACTTGGCCTTTTAATCCTTCTGGTGCTTTGACATTGTAGAATCACCCTAAGTAGAAGGTTCCCAAAGGTTGGGATGCTGAGTTTCTGGCCTGTTGATTTCCTACTCTGTGCAGTATATCAGAAAGTCCCTTGGCATAAATATGAGGGAGCTGCATAAACACATCTGGAGTAGGCCAACTGTTAGGCCATCATTATAAAGGAAGGATTAACTGTTTTGATCTTTTTTTTTTTTTTTTTTCATATCTCCATCTTTTTCTTCTCCTAGTAACCCCTTGAGATTGGTAGAGTCAGGAGGAATCAACCCATCTTCCAAGTGGGAAAGCAAAGCACATTGTGTTCGTATTTATACAAGTTCCACACAACAGAAAGACAAAGGCTAATTCTAGGACTAATATAAAGACTGGAAGGGCTCTTATGATCCAATGGCCTCGTTTTATAAATAGGGAGTGTGAGGCCCACTGACATCGAGTAGCTTGCTTAAGGACACACAGAGCACCAAAGACAGAATTGGGATTAGAACCCTGGACTCTTCACTCTCAGCTAATAAAAGTTCCACAAGACTAGGCCTCCCTTCCTTAGGGTTTTGACTGCCCAGCACTTGAAAAAAACCCAACAGCAAAGACAAATTCTACTACAAACCCGCAGGGACAGAAGGTGTGGAGGCAAAGGTGGCCCCCAGCATGCTTGGGGAGGGTTACCACCAGAATCAGGGGAGAAGGGACCTTGACAGAGGTAACTCAACCTCCCTCCCCTGGAGAAGCATCCTTTCTGCCACTTTCTGTGGTATAGAATTGGGTGGCCTTTTCTTGTCCACTTCCAATGGTGGTATCTCATAACTTTGCCAGGCAACTCATTCCATTAATGAATTACTAGAAAATTCCTTCTTCCATATGCCTTCTCCTCTGCACTTGCTCTCAGAGGGTAACTAATTTTGTTTGCACCAGCTAATTTTAATGAATTCAAATGGAACAACCAGCGATATGCACTCATTCCTTAGATGACATGTGCCGTTTTATGCCTACCCTGCAGGCCCCCTTGACTGGACAGCTGGTGTGCTGGTGGCCTGTTATCTCAGTAATGCCCACCCTCCACTCTGTGCTTCCCACAGCCCTGGAGATGCACAGCACCAATGGGTGCCAGAGCCCTACCTCCATCGTTGTCTTTGCTGTCGCCACAGGCGGTTTCCATGGACGTGTCACAGCCAGCTCCTCTCCAGCCCAGCTGGCAGACGCAGTGCCACCCATTCAGGTCCAAGGTACATCTGCCGTTGCCATTGCACAAGCCAGGGCAACCCTCTGCAAGGCAAAGCACATGGAATCAAGGTAGGATCATCCACAGCCAACTGGTCACACACACGCACACTCTGCCTGTCAACTTACAAAAGGCTTTCACATTCATCAGCACACTGATGCCCTCAGCACCTGGGGAGGCCTATCATTAGAACTGCCACTTTACCTCTAAGGCAACTGAGACCCAGAGGTGGAAGGCCTTACTAAGGATGCACAGTCAGGACGAGGCGCTGTCAGGACGTGGCAGGCATAGGTCTGAAACCCACACCTTCTGTATCTGAAACCCCCTCTTTCAAAGGTGATCAGGATTCTACAGCAGGAGTCAGTGGATGTGGGCTCGTCCAAATTTGATCAGCGGAGCTTTCTGGCTGATCCTTGCTCCTTGCTCACTCTTGCCTGTTTTTCCTGTCTCTGGTGGCTGTGTGGAACAAAGGAATCATCTCTCTATTTACTCCTCTTGTCCCCTCAGCACTTCTGGGTCTCATTCTAAAAGGCTGTACTTTTTTCAGGCCTTGTTACTAGGTTCACTGTACTGAACCTTAGGCTTATCATTTATTTTGTCCTATTTTCTCCTGAACAACTGTCTTTGCTTTCAGGAAGAGTCCTGGAGTCTTTTTTTCCCCATCTTATCTACAGCCAGTAAAGGGAACCTAGATGACTGCCACGAGAGAGACTAAGTAGGGCTGTCTGTGATTGCCAGTGCAGGTTTGGGCAGGCTTCCCTTCCCTAATTTTCTTCATCTGTACATCTGTCTGCCTGTCCGTCATTTATTAAGCACCTTCTCTGGGCTAGCACTGGAGGTACAGAGATGAGTAAGACCTAGTTCTTATTCTTGAGGAGCATGTAGCCTATCAAAGGAGACAGGCTGGTATAAGCAAAATATTCACTGCTAAGCACCCTGAGGGAGATGTACAAAATATGGTGGGAACCAAATACAGGAGTGGCCATCTGTCTGAGAGGGCTGTGGGTGATTTAATCAAGGAGGGTCAGGCAATATTTAGACTTCGCCTTAGTTCTGCTTTGACTATATCATAAGGTGGGGAGTTATTATTCAAGTAGATTTGCAGGTTTTTGTTGACCACCTTTTCAAACCCCTCTCTCTCTGAGTCTGTAGCTTAGAAATCTAGGCCTGAGAATCTGTGAAGTTACACGGTTTACTCCAGCTTCTAAGTTGCTGCTTGGTTTTCATTCAAGTCCTCCTTTTAACAAATCTGCCAATTCTTTTCTCAGAGGGGCTATCAAAATATTACCTCCCTGGGATGTCTTCTCTGGCCCTGCTCAGTCTCAGGGAAAGGTATGGATGTGAAAGCACTCTGCCATCTATAAAACTTGTTTTATTATTGAGCAGCAAATACAGCTACAAACTAAATTTTCTGTCATGAAATAACTGAAAACTGACCCATTATTCTTTTTTTTTTTTTTGACCCATTATTCTTAAATGGGACAAATGTGGATGTGGCTGTCTGACATAAGACCTAGGCCAAGGTAGGCACTCACTAAACGGCCGATCAAATAGAATCTAAAGCTGTAGTGTTTCAAGGCCTTTTGACAGTTGACTGTTCTTACAAAGTAAAAGAAAAGAACATGTTCATTTATACTTGAGATGTTCAATACAGATGTTCAATACCAATCAATCAATCTGGCCACTGTGTTCCATTCAAAGGAAGAAACATTTACGGAGTGTGTACTCTGAGCCTAGGAGGGATTCCTGTGGAAGTTTTGAAGCAAATGTAGATTCTGGGGTCACAGCAGAAGCCTGCTGGGAAAGGTGGGAAGCCAGCAGCATGGCCACCCCAAAAGTGATCGAGAAAGCAGTTGAAAAGCGCAGGAGCAGTGCTGTGACATGCAGGTGACCACCCAGGCAATCTGATTCAGTAGCTAACACCAGCCACCCCTCCTGATCTAAGCAAATACAGACTCCCTCTTTCTCCAGTTAGTCCCATTTAAAGTTTTGTCCATCCAGCTGAGACTTTCTTTAAATTAAGCCTCCTATGTATTTGAGATCAGTTTTGGAGGAAGAAGAGTCCAATCGTTAAGAATGGTAGTAGACTGCTTTCTCTTGCTCCAAGATGTAGCCTCTTGTAAGATGCAAATAACATCTCTTATCTAAGAGCACAAGCTTGGGAGCCATATCAAAGGTTGGCTCTGTCACGTAGTGGCTTTAGGACACCCAGGCACCTTATTTAATTTCTCTGAGCCTCAGTCTACTTATAAAATGGGGTTGGTGGGAGGATTAAATAAGATGTGTGCAAGATGCACAAAGCCTGACATACAGCTTGAACACAGTATCTGAATCTTCTACTCACCTTGACCTTCTCTCTAGTTTAGTAGAGGGACTATAACATCCTAAGTTGTATCCCTAACCTCAGGTAGGGGTTATAGAAAGGCAAAATAGAAAACTGAGGCAGTTATCTAGATCAGAGTTGGCAAGCTTTCTCAGTAAGGGTCCAGATAATAAATATTTTAGGCTTGTGAGCCATGTGGTCTCTGTTGCAATTACCCAACTCTGCCATTGCAGCTTGAAAGGAGCCACGTACAATTTATAAATGAATGGGCATGGCTGTGTTCCAATAAAACTTTATTTACAAAAACAAGTGATGAGCCAGATTTGGTCTGTGTGCTGTAGTTTGCCAAACCCTGGCTTAGATGCTTCAGGAGAGTGATGACAATGCCAGTTGCCATATACTGAAGGTCTCATATGACTTGCCACTGTGCTAGACATTCTACATATATTATTTCCAAACTAAGTAACTTTTGGTTATATTTTCCAGATCCTTATTTTCTAGGGCAGTGCCAATTTCACACCATTTAATCCTAAATTTTTAATAAAAACCATGTGTTATAATACAGTATGAACTTTGTACCTAGACAGACCTCAGTTTAAATCCCAGCACCACCATTTTACTTACTACCTGTGTGATGACTGGCAAATTATTTAACTCTCTAAGCCTCAGTTTTCTCATCTGTAAAATGGAGGTAATATGTAATTCAAAGAGTTATTAAGAAGATTAATGGGATAATGTATATCAATTATTTAGCACAGTGGGTAACACTGGTAGGTATTTAATAAAGGACAGCTGCTATTATTATTATTGGGTTTATTTGTTTTAACATTGTATAACTTCACTAAGAAACTCACAAACTAGAAAATAACCCTTTGCCAGTCCAAACTGTGTCAATGTTTGGGTCAAAAGCTGTAGTCCTCATAAATACAAACCTTGCCAGAGGGAGCTGAGACAAACCCAGTGACATGGTCATGGGGCCAACACGCAGCTCAGCAGGAAGCAGCGAGATGGGTTCAGGGTCACGAGTCTCACACCAGGCCCACCGTTTCATGCTTTCCTAGCACTCTTTCCCCCTGAGAGCAACTGTCCCGAGCATACTCAAATTATTAATTTTGCAATAGTTTACTGCCTTACTCCCTCCATTAGAATGTAAACTCCATAAAGGCAACTTCGGACCTAATCCAGTGCCTTGCATGTGGCCAGTACTTGGTATATATTTGTTGAAATGAATCAATGAATGAGGTGGGGACCTAGGTTCTGCCTGACTAAGTTGTGGGATCTTGGGAAAGTGATTTTTCCCCTTTTGGCCTCAATTTCCTTATCTATGAAATGAAGGTTTGGATGAGATGCTCTGTTAGGTCCCTCCAGTACAGTCACCCAATAGAGAAGGTCAAAACAACTTCAAATTTGATGATTTTGTTCTTAATTTCAACAAACTTTACTTAACACCTACTGGACACCAGGCATGTGTTAATTCTGGGGTATACAGAGCTGAGAATATAGCCTCTGCCCTCAGTATTTTTATATTCTATTTATCGATACCCTTTGTTCCAGGGCAATTTAAAATGGATCTTATAATCTCAAACAATACCTCTCAAAGTGAATTCTTTGAACTACTAGTTCTATGAGGTCCTCAAATACAAACTTCTGTAAGTCTGGAAAACAATATATCCTATATTCTTATCCTAGAAAGTCACACTAAATATTAATACACTAAAGGCTCTGGGAAGTCTTATAATAAAGAAACCTGCTTATTTGAGTATCAGAACGCTTTCCTCAGAACTATTCCTCCCCTACCCACAACCATTTACAATCATGCAGAATATTCCATTCCACAAAACCCTCTGTGGGAAGCTCCTCTTAGCACACAGTGCCTGGTGCAACCCATTCTGTGCTGCTCTTAAACTGCCAGAGGAGCCCGTGTTCCTGGGGAGGGTAAGCTCTACATGTGAAATCACAGAGCACTCTCTCAGCAGTTTCTTCAAATGGACCAGGTTCTATCCCGAGGGTCTGCACTGTCCTACCAGTTTCAGGGTTTCAGAGAGAACTGTAGTACCTGTGGCTTGAATGAGGTTTGCTCTCAAGCAGGAATTTGCATCTGGGATCATCACACCCCCATTAGCCAGTATGAGGAAGCCTCCTCCGGGGTACTTGCTGACTTTCTTAAAGCAATATGCCCATCTTTACCCATTGCTGAAGCTCATTAATTCCACAACCCTGAAATTCGTCAATAATTCAGAGAGCCCAAGTGACATTAACAATCCCCTCTGGAACGACTCACACCAGGCATTTGCCAGAGCCAAAATAATGTAATTTTAAGGTTTAGAGAAGGGCTAATAAGCTTTTGAAAAGAAACGATGCCCTTTAAATGACAGGGGACTGCTTTATCTTCAACCTCCTGCTTAAGCCTAGGAAGAAGCCTCCCTTGAAGCTAGAAGACTTTCAGAATCCTTGAAGGTATTTATTTTTTACCTAAGTGGTAAAGCAGCTATGCAACACACCTAACACAACAAATGTCCCATTTATGTTTCTCTTTCTGGTTTTCTTGTACTTTTTCATCCCTACAGTCACTTCCCTAGACAAGGTCACCATTTCTTCCCTCCTAGATGACAGCAACAGTCTCCTAACTGGTCTCTTTGCCCCCAGGTGTTCCTTTTCAACTCTTTTCCACAATATGGCCAGATTGATCCTTCCAAATCACAAATGTCATCAAGTCATTATCCTGCTTTTAAAAGCCTTCAGTGGCCTCTCATATGCTTGTTACGGCCCACGGTCTTGGCCTATGAGGCCCTGCCTAAGTTGGGGAGAGCTCTTCTTGCTAAGTGGCCATGGGACTTTCTCTATCACAATCGTCATCATACTTTGTTGGAATTATTTGTTTTAGTGTCTTCTCTGCTAGGCTGGGACCACTTCCGTTGTGTGGCATCCACATTTCCTGGCACTTAGGAGGAGTTCAACATACTTGTTGAGTGACTGTTGTTTCCTCAGTGTCTTCCAATGCAAGTGGAAAGCAAAGAACAAAAGCTGGTTTGTCTCTGAACTGCAAAATATTCTACTCTGAAAAGTCTGGGGTTTGCATTATATCGGTCTCTGAATTCTTTTTTGCGGGAGTTACTAGTACCCATTATACCAGAAAGCCAGCCAGATGGGGGCTTGGTCCAGATCTAGATTTTGGCAAGAAACATTTGTCTTTTAAAGCAAGTTATGATTCACTGACCTAATCCAGCTCAAGGTTTGGTGATATATTTTCTGAACTAAGGATCAGAACGGGTGGTTTGAGAGAATACGGGTCACTTCCTGATGAGGTTGCCAGTTTGGAAGACAGTTTGGGGAAGAATTTTGGAAATTAATGGGACATTCTTGGTGACTTACTGTGACAGATGAAAGAATACTGGAAATACGGATTAGGCCAGGAAATACAAAATCCTGGTTCTGCCACTTACTAGGAGTGTGATCCAGAATGGGCCACTCAGCTTCTTCAACTTTAATTTCCTTTTCCAATCAAATGAGTGTAACTATTCACTTGAAAAAATTCACAGGACTCCCTCAAGACTCATGGATATGGAAAAACTTCACAAAGTAGGAAAAAAAATCCACCAGCTATTAAACTTAATCCATACTGAGGATTCCTCTGATAATGATTATGTGTGAAATGCCTATTTTAAAGAGGCTCAGAGGTGCTACTCTTTCTTGCTGGAATAATTTTATTCTTGGTTGAAGGCCAGTACGTGAAATCCGAGGAACCTTGCTTCTCAACACCATTGGATGGGCCCTAGTACCACCTTTGCTGTATTTGGCAAAGATATTCCAGTTGAAAAGCATTTAGCCATTTATGTTTCCCTAAAATCCTTTCCATCACTTTTTAAACAGCAGTTGCTAACTCTTACTAAAAGCCAATTTAACCTTTTTCTTTACGATTTCAAAAATTAGTCTGGTTAATGAAGTCCTTCTCCAAATTACGGGTGAGGCTAAGAATATGATGATAAAACAGCACAGCTAACATTTCTTGAGCATCATTCCTGCCCAGGTGCTAATAACACTTTACATTCATCACTTTAATCAATCCTCACGCCAATCCCACCAGGCACGTCCTGTTATCCTCATTTTATAAAGACTCTGAAGGGAAGAGAGGTTAAGAAACATGCCCAAGGTCATCCAGTTCATTAAGTATTGGAGTTTGGATTCAAACTCAGGCAGTCTGACTTCAGAGTATGTTTCCTTAACCAATGAGCACATATTTGGTGCCCGGTGCTGTGTGAGGGCTTGAGGATAAAAAGCTGAAGATGGCATGGTATTTCTCCTCCAGAAGCTTGGAGCCTTTCTGGAGCACACATATCTGATCATTCTGAGACTTATTCCTAGAGCAATGAGGCCTCTTTGGAAAATTGGGTACCGTCTACTTAATGTAAATGCTTAAAACAGAAGGAATTACTTGGCCTGTAGGGAACACTCGTCAACGATAAAACTTACCAAAGTCAGGCCTTCTCTGAAAAGGAAAAAAAAATCCAAACAAACAGACCATTCACTCCCTGAGGTCAGGGCTCTGTTTTCCCCCATTTCTCCAGAGCCTGGCACAGTATCTAGCACACAGTACTAGTACTAGTGGGAATGGAGTTCTTAAGATTTCTTAGTTTGCTCTGGGGTCTCTTCCTGTCTCAGGCCACCCACCCTGGTTCCCAGCATCTTCATTCTGATGGACCAGGGGCCATAAGGGATGGGCAGGGTGACATGAGATGGGGTAGAAAGGGTGAGGGGGTGTATGTGTGTATGGGGAGAGAAGGACAACACAGCACAGTGGTAATGTCACAAAACAGACTGAGCACCTGGGGCAGGGGAGAATGACACTCCAGGTATATCAACCATCTTGGGACCAAAACCCCTCTGCCCTCTGGGCAGTGGCTGCTGTGACAAAGCCTGGGATGTGGCAGCATCGAGACACCTTGCTTATGGGGTATATATACATTTCTAGATACGCATTTCTTCTGTCTGTTATGCTCATACACAAGCACACACACAAAGACAATAGGAAAATAGAGGAAGGAAGACCATACCTTTAACTACCCTATCCAGATAGTGCGCTTGGGAAATAAAAGACAGCACATTTAAGGTAGGATCGAAAAAGTGCAATACTGCCTGTCACATAACCATGCCAGGTGCTAAGGAGACAAAGGGGGCTGCACCCCACATTTGGGACGGACCTGCCAGGGTGGGGAAAATAAAACCAAAGACAGGACAACACGAGAGAGAAGGAGGGAGAGCAAGCACATTCTCCAGGAAGGGCCAAAAGGAACGTCAACTCACTCTGTGATCCAGGCGTTTGGAAATGTGATCATATAAATAAGAAGACATATGGATAAGGAAAACAGCAGAAAAAGGAGGATGGGAAGCTGCAAAAGTGGCTACAGTCCTGCTCCATCAGCTTTATGGAAAACTAGAACTTGCCCCTTTGTCTACCCAAAGCAGCATCCACCTTCCCTCCAGGGGACGCAGCGGGACAAGAGCGAGGGCACCCTGCATGGGCAGAGGTGGCCCCAGGAGGATGGAATTCAGAAATAGGCAAAATGTGAGTCACCCCTGATATACACTAGGGAAGTAGGTTGTGTCTTTGGTCAAATATACTGCTAGCTTATCTGTTTGCCGTTCTTGTATTTTCCATGGACACATGTGCCCACATAGACTTGAATGCAGAATGCGTGGTGTTCTAAGTAAGATGCATCTCTCCTTTGCAACTTACACAGAATGTGAGGTGCAGGTCAATGGATGTTGCTGTGAAAGACAAGAAAAAGAAAAGAAAACCTGATTCCTTCTCAATGCTGATTAACTTAAAAGGTAGAATGATGTATGCTCTGTTTTCCAACGCATACATCATTGTTACCATCACACATCATCACTGGGGGGTTATATCCAAGCACTGAATTATTTGGCAATCTAAGGTTTTGCTCATTTGTGAGGATGGGTGCCTGGCTGTGTGCTTGGGGCAGGGCAGACCTCTTCATTCCCAGCATAAATCAGTCACAGCATTTCACCTTCCTTATTGGGCTGTGGTCACAGCCATTGGAGGAGCCTCCCTAGCACCTCCTTCTCTATACCTCCCCCACATGTGTTCCCACAAAGGCTGGCGAGATGGCC
The DNA here is from genome assembly GCF_965194805.1 of Balaenoptera borealis. NCBI lineage: Eukaryota > Metazoa > Chordata > Mammalia > Artiodactyla > Balaenopteridae > Balaenoptera > Balaenoptera borealis. The sequence goes on from NC_138868.1 coordinate 57,471,243, forward strand.
ATTTCCTGAAGGGCTGATGCTTTCAGCCGGGCTGGTCCCCACCCTTAGCTCGATTTCACACGTGAATCAAAAGTCCATAAGAGAGGGCTCAACTGCAATGGTGAGGCCTTATCTGGAAGCCCTAGGGTTCTATAAACTGTAAGAACATTCTTACTCTCTCCATAAAAGAAATATAAATTTTATGTTTTCAATCCTCTGGATAGGACAGACACTGTGGCTGTTCATCAATATATATTTGCCTCCTACGACTGGTGGATGAGAGGGTATGTTCTTAGTTCAGGCATCCATGTGGTCTGTGCTTCAAGATGAGATATGCTCCCGGAGGCTGCAGAGCCAAGTGGAAACTTGGGAAGAGGAGTTTTCACTGGGTCTGCACGCTTCCCCTTCATTCTTACAGATGCTGCACAGTCCATGAGCTAACAGGCTGTAAGAAGGGAAAGCGAAGGGGAGTGGTGTATGAAGCAGGACTGAACAAACAAAGCTGTGGAATGACAGACAGTGAAAAACAGGGTCGGCCCACATGAAGAACAACCTAGGAAACATCTCTGGTGAAGGCGAAGACTTTCTCGATTCTTGGTTCATCTGTCACTTGCGTCTTAGTCAAGCTCATTCATCTAATTTTGCAAAGTGTTCTAAAATTTCTCAGACATCATCTCCCAGGATACGCCATCGGAGAAGCACAACACACAGGATCTCCTGGCTCAGCTGGTGTTCTTAGCTTTCCGATCTGCAGAGTTTTGTGGAGGGTCATAATCCCAGGTTCTGGTAATAACACTGAACCCAGCTACAGAGGAGATGGAGTGAGCCTAGATTTCTCTCACAGGGTTGGCAAGGATGACTCGGCTGGATGAGACGCCATCACTGGGATTCAAATGACCATACCACTGCGCAGTATCCACTTGGAGGGAGTTCTCCGACCAGAAAAATGTCTCCAGACTTCACAGTGATATCACGGCTCTGGTGATGAGTAGAGATTATATCCACTATATAGGCTAATCTCCCCAAACCCAGGGGCTGACCTCAGAGAGCTCTCTCTCTCTCTTCTATTGCTATAAGAACTATTTAGCAATAAAGATCTCTATTAAATATGTGTTTAGTACCTTAAAAAAAATGCTTACTAATTTCTCAGACCACAGGCAGGAACAGCAGCCAGGGGAAGTGACGGAGGCACACTCGGGTCGTAATCGGTGTTGTGGGCTTCAGGGGACAACAGTGGATTCCACAAATCCCGGGATTCCTTCCCCACACAGTGACCTCAGGCCACACTGTGAAAAAAGCTGATAATAACCAGTCAATACCAAGACCAAGAGCTTTCTGGGAATGGAATAGAGCTTCCTTGCCTCTATTGAAAATGAAAGCAGTAACTGGGTCTTTGAAGTCCAATGCCATTTACTTATAAAAGGCATATGCAGAAGTCCACACTGCTGTTTCTTTCACTGTTTGAAAAGCTTGGCACATATGCCCTTGAGTCAAGTTCGAGTAAAATTTCATCGTGATTTTAAAGCACTAACTTTAAGAAAAGATGACGCAAAGTCCCTAAGCTTGCATTATGGATGGTGGATTCAGGGCTTCCCCAAATTCCTTCATCTTTCTCCTCCAGATTTCAGGATGAAGACGATGGAAGCAGAGTCATTTTCCTCTTGGACCACGCTTGTTTTTTCAACATTGGACATGTTTCTCACGCTGCTTCTATGTTCCTGTCACTATGCAAGAAAGTGGAGATAGTGGAGGCACACAGCTATTTATAAGACAAGCTCTGAGCCTTAGCACAAGGGCAGCCTGTGAGGTCTTAGATCTCTTTAGCGTTTCTATGACCTCCAACATGAAAGCTTCTTTCCTCCACTTGCCTGTACCGATAGAAGTTTCCGGAAATTTCTCTTAAGATAATCCCAAGAAGCTTCAGGGGCCCCCATCAAAGGTTGTGAAGAACACGGCAAGAAGCTTATTCTTCAGGAGCCTCAGTTGACTCTAATAGTTGTATCATTGGTACCCATTAGGTCAGGTGAAACAAGGATCATTATGGCAGGTGATGACTGGGGTGGCTATAGTCATCTGAACTTCTTTCAGATGGATGACAGATCATCAAAGAGATGTTCTTGTTAAGTTCCTGGATACATTAATGCTCTGCTCTCTCTTTGGACGAAGGACCAATGAGGAATAAGTGGCCAATGGCACCCACCCTGAGAGGGGCTCACGGAGCCCACTCACTGGTCTCCAGTTTCCCACTCCTACCACGTGTGGGCTGAAAGCTCCCAGGACCATCAACTAATCAAGTTCTTGCTCTGATAACACGGGGTAGATCCCTGTCCGTTTTCTCTTTCTCCTTGTCAGCATTTGTCCTACAACTCATGGGTCATGATGTAAGAGAAAGCCTCTGAGGAGGGATAAGCATTGGATTATCTCACAGGCGCCCGATACCCTGTGAATGCTTGTGAGCTCTTGGTTAAGGATTGTCTGATTACAAAAAAGAAACTCTAGAGCTACCGTTCAAAAGTGGACAAAGAACTCCAGAAGATTGTGTGGCCTTTCTTTATAATTTCTCTGCATCGTGAAGTCTGGCTTTGCTTGCTCTAGTAATTGCATCATCAGAGTATTATTTTGATCTTTACTCCCAGGGGAGGATTTGTTTAAGAATCAAGATTTATATGATTGGACAGTTCTCCTGAAACCTAGTAAAAATAGTTCTGCATATCTGGCATCTTGAACAATCACAGCTTTGGGGTCAAGGTTGGAATTTTACAAATGTAATCAGAAGCTAGCATTTCCCACATGTGTTTTGGGACTTCATAGACAAGGGGCAGTGAAGTGAACAAAATAACTATCATAGAAGTGATCCAAAATGTTGGTGTTTTCAAAGAAATAGGAAAAATTAAACACCTTCTTAAATTTAGCTATGACTTTCAGCTTTCTCTAAAGAAATTGGAGGTCAAGCCCCAGACTTAAGAGACTCATAAAATTCCTGGAAAAGACGTCCAAAAATACGTTTTTGATGACTCTATGTTGACCATATACTTGAGAAATGGATCCTAATCAATCCATCTTACCTTAACTTCTAGACTAGGGAAACTGGGTTCCGTATACACAAGTGGATGTATTACTAGTAAGTAAGTAAGAGTGAAAATGAAAAAAATCCTTTTTTATTTGTGGGATAGTTTTAGAAGCAGGTGATGGGTGTGCAGTCTGTGGGCAGTGGAGGAGGGGCCGGAATTCCATCACCCCTGCAGGCCTCCTCCAGCTACCCCACTCTGTGATTCACAGAGGGAGAAACTGAAGCCCCCAGCGACCATGTGGTCTACCCATGGTGCTGTCACCAAGACTTTTCTTGAAGTTGCAAAGAGACAGATAATTCCTAACATAAGGAATTAAGATTTGAAATAGTCTTGCTTTTTGACAAAAATATTGTCATTAAAGAGGATGCCACTGCCAAATATCCTTTCATTCTGAAACCAATCTGTTTTGAGAAAAACCAGGTAGCTTCCATAAAAGAAAAGGTGGACCCAAGCCTCCAAAAGGAGATATTTAATTCCTCCTATATAATCTGCTCTGGGAAATGTCACTGGGGTAAGAAGGTTTTTAAGCTGGGGACTTGACCATAAGGAGCCCAGACTTGTCTTACTCTTTTATGCCAGCTGTTAGGGAATCAAGCCATTCTTTCCTGTTTATGGAGGGCAGCAGTGTGCAAATGAACAGGCCTTCCTCTCTTTGGATCCCACTGCATGGAGGTCTCTGAATCAGCATCGTGGATCCTGGCCTTTTCTCTGGTATGGGACAAAACCACACTGCAAAATATGAGCTAGCTGTGCTATGACCCATCGTATAATGATGAAATCTGATAACAAGAGAAAATTTAACACTTTGAATTTCTAACATTTCACACCAGCAGTTTTTGCTTTTCCTAAATGATCCTCACAGGGAGTGAAGTTCCCTGGAACATAAGAAAGTGCTTCTTGTTACCATCAAAGATTAAAAAGGGGTTTCTCCTTCTCATATCTATTCTGAAAAGAAAAAAGAAGGCACCGCCATTGTTTCCCTCGTTTGTATCTCGTACTCCTTCCCTTCCATCCAGCAAGGTTACTGAAGTGTTCCTTCGGCACTAGGGTGTTGGGTTTCTAGCGGGGATGCAGCTGGCCACAGGCAGAGACGCACAGAGGGCAAGTTGCCATGCAGGGAGATTAGACAGGGTCAAAGGAAACGCTCACCACACAATGAAAGGTAATAGAATTCCGAGCCAAAGTCCTTCCATCTGAGCCACTATGACTAGTCCTTTACTTCTTCAATGTCCCGTGACATTTTTCTGGTATTTATGACTGTCAACCTCCCTCTTGAATCGTGCACATTTACCTTGGTGTATTTCTTATCTGGAGGGGAAAAAGCATCTGCAATCCCAAGGAGGAATTTGCTCTTAAAGAGTGACAACAGGGTGTGCAGGGGAGGTGGGAGGGGCTGGTTTGGCTTCTTGGCATCAAAACAAAGAGATGTTCTTCAAGCTAGGCTGATGAACATCCACGAGACACTGGCTGGAACACAGCCTGCCCACAAGCCCTGCCATGAATCATCTGTGACTGGACGCAGGGAGAATTTCCGTAAATCCCTCGTCATTTGACTCAGACGAGATGCTTTAATCTTATAAAAGTCTGACATCCATAAACTTTTTGGAACGTGGTAAGGTGAGCTGAGGACTCTATAAGCAAGTGATAGAAAACAGAATGCACTCTCTCTGGGCTCTGATTTTGGTTTTACTAGGGATGGGTCCCCTTCTGGGCTGGGAGGCTAAAAGGTCAGCTTGTCCTTAGTCATGCAGAAAAGTGAAGGTGAAGGAAGGGCAGAGTTGAAAGAAGCAGGTGGGTCCCTCTGGTGACTAGGGCTGCTTTTCTTGAAGAGGTGTCCAGGGCGGTCGTGGGATAGGATGACATTGACAGAAAGAAGCCACCCAGAGGCGTGCAGTGAGACAGCGCGGCACGTTCTGCTATGGAAAAGCAGGGTGGGCTGCCGGCGGCTCTGGAGCGGCTCTGGACTCTTACGTAAGAGTGTGGCTGGCCAGCTAGCTGTGGGACTCTGAGACCAACCGGAATAAGAAGGCCCAGGCTCTGGGAAGGATGAGAGCCAGAGGCCTCTGCAGAAAACCTGGGCTTTGTCCTGCAAGGACTGCAGAGCAAGCAGCTGGAGAGGAGCTCCTCCCCAAGGCTCAGAAAACCAAGCCTCAACTTCCAGTCCTACTTCTTAACAGTTCAGTGACCTTGGGCCTCAGGACCTTGAAAAGGAGGGGGTAATACGCGTGCCTCCACAGGGTGACGGATGGCAGTGGGGAAGAATGCAGCTAAAGCCTTTAGCACAGTGCTTGCCGCACTGTAAATACTCAAAAATCAGAACCCATTATTATTAATATTAGTAAGTATAAGGTATTCCACTGCCATGGATAAAAAGGGCAATGGTGTGGAGGCAGGGATGGTGAATAAAAACCAATTTCAGGCTACAAAACAAAAGGAATGCGGCCTAAAACAATATGAAATAAGAGGTAGCTCCATTTGCTCAAAATTCCCGTGTCCCTCATAATCTTTGGGGCTTGCCTCCCAGTTTCTGTAATCAAGAGGTGACTGTCAGGGCTGGAGAGGCACCCGGAATCCTGTCTCCTAGAGCCATGTGCTTGTCATTTGATCACAGACCCTTCCTTGAAAAAAATGGAAGGGGAAGAAGTTAAAACACACATACACAAACCAGTTGATTCAATAAAGACCTTTTGGTGAGTGTTCATTCCAGGATAATAAACCAAGCAAACGTCTGGCTGTGTTTAAAATCAACAAAACCAGCAGGAAAGGCAGAAAGAAGGGAACAGGGTGATCAGCTTGTTTTGAAAGCTGCCGCCAACAGTGCTGCTTCAGCAGGGGCTGGTGCCAAGGAGCCACCAGGAGAGGGGAAAGGAGACAAATGCAGACGGGACGGAAGCCGAGGACAGGGGAGGGGGGGACCCCAGGCCTAATGGGATGCAGATGTGGCCTGGGGCCTACGGGAAGCTTTCCCCAGGATCCCAGGCCTCTTCGGGAGCTCCAGCCTAGGAGGCTACTGAGGGTGTTCAGTGCTAAGCCCAAGACCTCCCAACCAGACTATAAACTTGATTTAATGGCTACGTTTATGGAGTACTGTACGACCAGCCTGTGCTAAACTCCTTACGTGCATTATTATCCCCATTTCACAGGTGAGGAAACTGAGGCTCCGAGAGGCCTTGGGACTTGCTCACAGCTGCTAAGGTAGAGCCATCTGCCTCATGCCTGAACCCCAGCTCCTAACACAAAGTTATACTGCATTTGGCCCGGGGAAGGGCTAAACCCAAGGCACGCTGACCAGCTAGCTGAGATCTGGGAGATGCAGGGTGGGAGGGAAAAGGTTAAAAATGTCCGATTGTGAGTTTGAGTCCAACTGATGTCTAGGAAAAGCCAACCATAATGTCGTCAGATGAAAGGACTTTTGGCCCAGTTCCCACATGCGATGGGGGCCCCGAAGTGCCCGACAGACAAAGGCACCGCGCAGCCCTGGAGAAGGTGCGGGGGCTTGGCCCTCCTACCGATGGTGCAGTGCTCGCCGTTCCAGCCTGGGCTGCACTCGCACTTGCCGTCCCGGCAGGTCCCGTGCTCGGCGCAGCGCGGGTGGCAGGCGCGCTGGTCGCAGGCCGCCCCCATCCAGCCGTCCTCGCAGCGGCAGGTGCCCCCCACGCAGACGCCGTGGCCTCCACACTCGGCAGCACAGATCTCTGGGTGGGGGGAGGGAGAAGGGGGAGAGAGAAAAAACAAGTATTGAGCCAGTCGTTCTTGGGAACAAGGGTCACACTTGGCTACCTACCTCGGCTCTGTGAGCAGTCAGTATTCCAGAGGCTCAGGAGGCTAATCTCTGTGGACAAGGACCCTCGGACAAGAACAGTTCTCCAGCCAGAGGCCTATCCCGAGCCCCTTTCCTCACCACAATGGGGTGGATTGTAGGGCTCTGCTCTGTTTGCTTTTCTCTGTGGCCAGCCTGCCCCCGCTTCTGTGCTTACCGCTTCCAAAGGGGACCGCCCTTCTGAACAGATGCGAGGAGAAGTCAAATTTAATTAAAAACCAGTTATGTGTGAAAACAAAGTGAGGATGAGCCAAGCGAAGTGGCTGTGGGTCTGGCTGAGGTGCATGAAGGGTCCTGGGCTTGCCCTTCATTCCAGCTTTGACTCTAATTGAGATGGGAGGAAAGGGGAGGCTGGGCCCCCGCATCCCAGGGGGGTTTCCTCTGGTGTTCTGCTGGGTTTATGTTCAGCCCTCCTGCTCGCTGCTTCATCACCCCAACTCCAAACACCATCTAAATGGCCTTTCCCATCCAAAGCAAACAGCTGGGCTGGGGGTGGAGGCACTTCACAGCCAGACTGGAGTTGCCCAGCCCTTCACAAAGGCCCGTCTGTGAGACGGTGCAAAAGACACACGCGACCTGATCCACAAGCCCCTTGGGCCCAGGGCCAGCGACAACTTCATGGTTACTCAGGCAGAGGTTGTGAAAGCTCTGAAACACAACTCCTTTTTAGGAAACCAGTTGAACAACTGGGGCCCTTGATGCTCTCTGCCAGGGCTGTGATGGAGACCCTGACCCGATTCTGTGCCTCGTAGCCCAACATTCTTCAAATGAAGATCCCAACACCTTTAATTTCTTTCAAATTAAATTGACTGGCACCCAGGTCAAGCTGCATTTGCACATTACCCCTGCCAAGCTATACTCCTGGCTTGGAAGCTACTAACAGTCCAACTACTTTTGAAAAAGAAAATAAAATTAGATCTCAGAGGCTCAGAACTTCCATATTAATCTACAAGGCAATGGCTAAAATGTTCAAGAATTAAAGAAAAAAAACAAACAGAAAACAGTAATAGTTCCCATTTATGGTGTGTTCCTATGCCTGACATCTCGCCAAGCAAAGTAGCTGGAAAGGGAGTTAATGCGTGCAGTACCACACTGGGTTTCTCAGCTCCCCAGGGGAGAGAAAGGCTGTTGTAAAATGTGTGCAGAGAGCCCTGACCTGGAGCCAGGGGACCTGGGTTCTATGCCAGGCTCAGGAGCAGAAGCTGTGTGACCCTGGGCAGGTTCCTTGACTTCACCGGTGACGCTGCCTCACAGCACCTCTGCTGCCCATCAGGGCTATGCTGAGCATTCAGTGAAGTGGACGAGAGAAAAGGGCATGGCAAGATCACTAAGAAAGATGTCTCAGGACAGTGAGTTTTAGACTACGCGTCCAAGGACCAGGTTTGCGAGGTCTGTGTCTGCTCAGCCACGGATATGCTGTGTGACCTTGGGAAGGTCACTTGCCCTCTCTGGGTGTTGGTTTCCTCATCAACTGCAGGGGGGACCTGATGGCATCTAAGACTGTGGGAGTCTATGATATAAACATCCTCCATGTCACACAGCATATTCTATCCCTAAGGCTCGGCTGGAGTGTCCCTCCTCCTCTGAGAAGTCTCCCACAATTCACTCTGCGGTTGTTCCCTTGCTCCGTGCCTTTCCACGTGACGTGGTAGACTGCTTCTCCATTTCTGCGTGTCTCACTGTCAGACTCAGGAAAACCTGAGGCTGGATGAATTCTGATCACCTCTAGGCCTGGTACCCAGCACAGATCTTGGCACAGAACAGACCCTTAATTAAGGTTTGCTGGATAATGCATAAATCCATGTGTGCCTGGGGCTACAGGTGCCTAAGAATTTAAAACAATTCAGGTACACCCTGCTCAGCCTGGCTGAGAGTCAGTCCAGGCCTATCTGTCTGCTTATCTCTGGTGGGTTGCCCTTCTGAAAACTTCCCAAGTGAGCGTGGAGCTGTGCAGCAAAGTGTCAGGACACCCATCAGCCCTCCAGGAAGGGGGCTTTCTCAAGATGTTCTTCAAGTTTCCTTCCCTTCTTGCTCACATGGACAATGTCCTGGATTTTTCTCAAGATGAAGAATAACAATCTCGGGTCCCTGGGTCTCCCTACGTCCTAAGTCTGAAATTTCCATCCCTTCTGCACAGCGTTGCAAGGGCATCGACCCAGGTGACTCCGGAGGCAGGGCCTGCACTCAGGGCTGGCTGGGACTTTCACCTGAGAGCCTGGAGGAAAGATCAGCTTAGCATTTTTGGCGGTTTACTCAGCACATTTTCCAGGTGGCAGTTTATGGTGTGAAAGTAAACTTCAAACAACCCTTCTGTTCACCGAGGTGTGAGCCTGGAGAGGGACAGGCTGTGGGGCAGCCTTCCTCGGGGCACTTGGACTTCACTGTCTTGGTGTTTTGGGCTGCGGGGCACTTGAAGGTCACGGGCTTGAGAGCAGAAGAGGCAGGGCTTCCCCAGCACTTGACGGTCTCACTTCAGGTCCTCACTACTGGGTAGTTCATTCCTTTACTAATTAACTTTGAGGCAGTGTGTGTGAAAGAGCGTAAGACTTGGAATCAGGTGTGACTCCAAATCTTGGTTCTGCCAGTTGTGGGACCTTAGACAGCCTCCTCAACTGCTCTGAGCTTCATTTTCTTCCTCCGTAAAATGGGGATGGTGATAGCACCCACTTCAGAGCATACACAGCCCTGATATACAGCTCATACTGATTCCTTTATTGTTCCAGTAATAGTTCATGCCTGCCTGCTATGTGCCAGAAACTGTGCGGGTGCTAGGAATACAGAGGTCAATAAGACATAGTCTCTGCCCCACAGGAGATCATTGCCCAGACAAAGCCCAAACTTATTGCTAAGATCAGCCGAGTAATCTACAGCTGTTACTCACTTCGGCACCTTTCTGCTTACATGCAATGAATAAAGAACCGTGAATCTTAGGATCAGACAGATTTGGCATCTATTCTTGGCTTTGTCACTTATTGGCTGGGTAATCTTCAAGGTGCAAGTTATGCAATTCATTGAATCTCGATTTCCATTTCTGTAAAATGAGGATAATAATTCCCACTTTACCAATCTTACACGGTTGGTGTTAGATCAAATGAGGTAATGTATGGAAAAGCCATTTTTGGCTTAATAACTTAACACTTATATCAGGTTTTACAGTTTACAAAGCACCCTTCACATACAATTTCTCATTTAACTATCACAACAATGCTGTGCGAACACCTGGCTATTATCCTTCTTAGAGGCGAGGCTACTGAGACCCAGAGAGCATAAGGGAATTCTACAAGGCCGTGTGTTCCTCTGGTGCTTTCTCCTCATTTTGACAACCCTCAGGGCAAGGCTGCAAGATAAGCATTTTACAGATATGGAAACTGAGTCACAGACTAGACAGAGGCAGGCTCATTTTACAGATATGGAAACTGAGTCACAGACTAGACAGAGGCAGGCTCATTTTACAGATATGGAAACTGAGTCACAGACTAGACAGAGGCAGGCCCATTTTACAGATATGGAAACTGAGTCACAGACTAGACAGAGGCAGGCTCATTTTACAGATATGGAAACTGAGTCACAGACTAGACAGAGGCAGGCTCTCCTTTGAGGGAACCTCCTGGTTCTTCCAGCAGATCTCCCCTCGTTTCTGGCCCTGTTGTTTATCTCTTGTTACGTTCAAGTCAGACCCTGGCTATGTGTGAGATGCAATGAGATTCTCTACACAGAGTTTCCCAGACACCCGAGATCACTTTTCTCCTCTGGAGACTGCGGAGCTGTCCCTCCAAACTCTCCATTTCCCCGCCAGTTTACACTAGACATGCTGTCCCGGCACGAAGCTAAAGCTGCCTGCTGGCTGAGCACCCCTCCATTAGTCCTTTACAAGCTGGGTTGTGAGCTCTTACACACTTTAATGGAAGGGGCCTGAACAGGGTGACCTTGATGTTTATGTGGTGCTAACTGATGGTAACACAACCTGTCAGTGCTGAGGTTCTCTTCTGCAGATGGGCTCTCCGCCCGAGTGCAGGAGACCCACTGCCTCATGACGGGAGCAGAAACCTGAGATTCTGCTTCCTCATTTGGTCTCAAGTTGTAGGCCCCATTGTTATTTTTTTATATACCTCAATTTTTTTTTTTTTTTTTTTTTTTGTCCTTGAAATAAAAGGAACTGCTTTATTTTTGCTTCTCTGATTCTGCTTTTACACTGAAGCAGATATAACTTCCCAGAGTGGCTGGTGAAAACCAAATAGGATGATGCTGAAGAATGTGCTTTGACCGCTCCTGTGCCCTTTATGTAAATGGTACTTTGTGAAATTTGGGTCACAGCTCCTAAGTCTCAAGTTTGCTCAGTTGTAAACTGGGGACGACACTGACTACTGCAGAGAGCTGGTGGAGGAATCACGCTCATTTGCTTAATTTCTTGAGCGCTCACTGGGTGCAAATCCAATAGTGAGCGGGCACTGGGGGATCCAATGGTGAGTATGACAGACACGGCTCTTTCCGGACCTCAAGGAGTGACGTTCTAGCATGGCAGACGGACATAACCTAATTGAATTAAATGGGTTAAGATGAATGGAAGTGAAGCTTCTAGTGTGGAGCCTGGCACATAGTCAGGATATGATAAACTGCGCACACACATATTCTTATAAGAAAGGAAATGGGGTGTAGTGGCAAGTGTTATCAGACTGAATGAAGTCAGATCAGATGTGAATTCTGACTTATGCAACACACCTGATAGAAGCAAGCGTTTGATAAAGGCTAGGCCACGGTCATGTGATCAACATCGGCGCTTTCTGACTACATGCTGGACGGCTGGGGCCTGGGAGGAACTCTCTGACGTACTATAGAGTACACAACCCATACAGTAGACATGGATTCAGATTCCGACTCTCCAGTCTCCTTGAGTCCTTGCGGAGTCCTTGGGAGAAGTACTTAATCTCTCTGGACCATACTTCTTCACCCTCAAAACAGGGAGAGTGATAATGGTCCCCTACAGGATGAGTGAGTGGTGGTAACTGAAAGAAAGGGTAAATGTGAACGGCTCTATGTAATCCGTGTTATGTATGTTGCGTTACGTATATAACTGATTGATGGAGACCTACGACATCCTGTATCAGTGCAGCTCCGAGTCACCGAGAAGAGAAGCATCTCCCTGAAGAGCAAAATATTTTCTAGCAGCAGCCTCAAAATTTGGGTATGAAACTCTTTCTCTGGTTACCTAGCATGGCACCATCAGCCAAGACCGTTAAAACCCAGGTAGAAGCCACCTGTATTTGTAGCTGCGGCTTCCTCTTAAAATCAGGTGAAAATCCCCAACTGTCCTAAAGTGTCATTCCAAGTCTGTAAGGTTCTTGGCTGAACTATACAGGGCCTTGGAGAGCAACCAGGTCAGGCCCAAGAGCACCCCGGTTCTTCTCCTGGGGAAAGCCGCAACCCCCAGCACCTCCCCTTCCCCACCCCACCTCTGCCCTGCCTCACTGGTATCCACGTCTGTCTTCTCTCTAGACTGGAAGCCCACCTGATGGCAGGCTCTAGCTTTTATTCATCTTGGTTCCCAGCAGCAGGCACCAGGTCTGGCAGAGCGTGAGCTTTCAACAAATATTTGTTGAAAGAACAGATGAATTTTTAAAAAATCTCACGGCAGAGGTGTTATGTCAGTTGGCTCAACTCTATCCCAGCCCCATATTGTACAAAATTTATTTGGTTAAATATATTCACACAGAGGCTCAGCCTCCTTTGTGCTTAACCTTCTTAGAAACTTATCTTCTCCAATCTCCGACTGATAGCTTGTAACCTTAAAGTGTCTCAGTCCTTACACCCTCACCCACATCTTCCTTCGCACCAATGCCCGTGTCATACCTGTTCCCTTTCTATGATGTGGAAGCAGGTGGACACATGACGAAAAGGGTAGGGAAAAATATATGGTTTGGCTATTGGTTAATTGTGCTCCAAAGTGTATACACGAGGAGAAAAGCTGCTCCAGTCTCCTCTCATTAAATGTTAATCCCTATATGAACCTGGATGAAGCCTGAGACCTATCACAGCTACGTTTTAATTTGTCTGGACTTACTTTACAATCCTGTTCATTAAAATAGCTGGTAAGGGAAGCTGTGCCTCTCCCCTAAAGGGAAATACTTATATATAATTTTCCCATAAAATTTCTTCGACTTGGAAAGATGCTCAAAATTGACACAAGTTGGGGGATAGAGGGGACCCCACACAAGGATCTGTGCGCTTTCCTGCTGAGCAAGGAACAGATACAGGTGAAGCTGTCTTTGAAATTCCAGGGATGTGAAAGCAGAGCCTTGGCCCCATATGACCTCCTGGGAAGCCCTTTAATAAGTCTGTATTTAGCACTAAAAGGGAGAGTAGAGAAAATTGTTCTATTCTGCTTAGGACCTGATGCTCTCAGACGTGACCTTAAGAAATTTTAGTAAGGGTTGAATAATTTTAAATGATTTCCACTAGGATTTTCTGTTGCATCGCTAGCTTATCTGAGTTAGTGCCCAGTTTGGGGGATTTCTCTGAAATCCTGGTCCTTGAAAATCCCTTGGGGGAATTTCTCATGAAATCCTTGGCCACTTTAAGTCCAAGCTACACTAAACAGCATTTGAGGCAAAAATAAGGAGAAATAGTAGAACCACTATTGGTGGCACACAAATATTATCTCATTAAATCCTCACAACATCCCTGCAATTTTATTTTCACTCCCTTACCATCACTGAGGAAACTGCTTGGAGAGACTAAGTGACTTGCTCAAAGGTACTTAGCTAGAATGATAGGTGACTATGATTAACACAGCTTTTTGGTCTGTGAACTGTGGGATCAGGTTTAGGCAAAACCTCAGCTGTAATCTGACATATTCCCTTATTAATTATGTATTAGATCCTCACCCCAGCTAGACTAGAGAATCTCTGAAATCAGAGTCTGAGTCTCCTTTTTCACCCTGACTCAATGTTTACCATGTTAAGTACTTTTCCTTTTGTTTGTCTGTTTATCTGTCTTTTCAATCTCCATCCATCCATCTGCCTGTCCATCAGCTCATCCATCTGTCCATCAACCCAATCATCTAATCATCCAATCAGCTATTCAGTCAACAGGCCATCTAACTGCCCATCTATCCATCCATCCATCCATCCATCCATCCATCCATCCATCCATCCATCCATCCCTCTGTGTGACTTGGGCTAGTTAATTCATCTTTCTGTGCCTCAGCTTTCTCTTCTGCAAAATAGGATAGAGACACCAACATCTCAGGTTCATGTGAGGCTTAAAAGAACATCACGTAATGTGCCTAATGTCACGTACACCTTAAACACTCACTACATGGCAACTATTTTACGTTTATGTGCTAGAAAGAGCCAGGGGAAGGGAGGGTTTGAAGACACTGTGGAGAGCAAGGGGAGGATGTGAACAATTGAGGTTCCTCTCAACAGCTGGAGAGGACTGGATCTGGAGGACAATCAGAAGGACAGGCCTCCTGGGCCCCTCATGCCCTGGGGAGAGGTAAGCGGCAAAGACCCATGTAAGGGACAGACCAGGATAATGAGAGAGCACTTAAACCACGGCCTCCATATTCTCAGTGAGGTAGGAATCTCTGCTGAGCAGGATGCTAATGGATAGATGTGGACATTTGAAAGAGCCCCTTGGGGACTGAGTGTAAGAACTGACAAAGCACAAGAAGAACTGCAGCTGGAAGGACCCAGGAGGGGCTAAAGGTCGTGAGCATGACATGATTTGGCTTACAGCACTCAGAAGCCCGGCTGTAAGATCAGAGATGGTGAGTGGCTGGAGTGATCCTGGGTTTTGCAAGGTGGATGTGGAAGAAAGGCACAGAAACAGGGAGCCGAGAGTGATGAAGGAAGACAGCTGGAAGTAGAGGACTGAGGGACCAGGGGGAAATGAAGGAGAAGGAGGGTGAGTCAGGGGAGAGCTGATGCTGGGCAGGAAGTGGCCTGGATGTGGCCAGGGGCTCACCTTCAGGTGGGTTTAGGGGTTAAGAGAGAAAAAGAGGAGGAAAAGGTAGAGGAGCACTTTTCTTGGTCAGAGCATGAGAAGGTATCTTAGAGATTCTCTAACCATCCTGTAGACAGGAAAACACGGGCCAAAGAGAGGAAGTGCCTTGTCCTTGGTCACACAGTCATGTGCATATTAGTACTTGAGCAAGAACTTGACGGCTGCCTTAGGAAACAGTCTTGTAAGGGGCCAGCCAGATAAATGGCTAAAGGGCAGGGGACCTCACCACTCTTTGGCCCCCTCCTCTGTGCCTCTGCATAGGCTGTTTTCATGGTCTAGGTGCTCCTTTCCCCCAGTCTTCACATGTTGAAGTCTGGCTCCAATGCCACCTCCTCCCTGAAGCCTCCTTCCCGTGCCCACACTGGAAGGGGCTTCATCTCCTGCCTTCCCAAAGCACTTTATGCAAACCTTTGTTTATCGGGGTTGTTAGTCTACCTGTGCTGCCTCCAGAACCCTGCCATCATCAGATTAGTCTCTGTACTCTGTAGTGAGTCTCACATAGAAAACATATCTTTTGACTGCATCCATGTACCGCCAGATTCCAGTGGTCTGAGGCAGGGCACTCATGTAACTATTCAAGGTACGATGATTTTGCACAGGGCAGAGGCCTGGATTTGGGCAAGCTGGGTATAAAAGCCTTCTCTGCTACTTCCCAGCTCTGGGAAACAAACATTGCACATATCTGAGACTTATCTTTGTCATTTATAAAATGGCGGTAATGAATCTTAAAATTGATTTAAAAATATATTGAGGACCTACTATACGCCAGATACCTTTAGAAGCTGGGGATTCAGAAATTGTATTAAATTATTCCTATCCTCAAGGAACTCAAGTCTACCTAGGTGTATAAATGAGCACAAAGCTGGCCACCATGCCTGGCACACAGTAGGCTAATTACAATTTAACTCTCACTTCCACAGGCCAGATATCCCTGCAGTTTGAACAATTTGGCTCGAATATAGCACCCAGTCTCTCTCCCTCCCTCTCCCACAAAATTGGGCAGATGGCTGTTTAGTCTAAGTGCAGGTTACAGGAAGAAGCCAGAAGGGAGGAAGGTACAGGAAAGGAGCATCTGACTTCCTTACAGTAATTAATCTCCTTTTGACATTGAGGCCAAACCCAAGTCACTCTCCTGTACTTCTCAACTTCCATCCCTATCACCTGAGAGTCAGAGCTGCTCCAAGCCGTGCCTCGGTCCCCCAGATCTAGATGGCAGAAAGCTAATGAGCCTTGGAAACCACATGGCCTTTCACCTCACTCAAGGAGCTCAGAAAGCTTTCAAACCAAGCAGAAAAATGGATTCCAGTACGTTGGTGCAGAGCAGTCTCCAATCTATTCCCCCAGGACTAGAATTTCAAGCTTTATGAAGCACCTATCACAGGAAGTAGTAAGTCGCTTCTATTCACCTTAATTGGAGGGTATCTGGCTTCCTGATTAAAGGAGTTCAAAGCTAGCATGGGGGAGGCCTCCAAATACGCTCTGACTTTGCAGAATGATGACAAGCCAAGAAAGGACGGGTGAGCAGAGAAGCCAAAAAAGGTAACTGGGATGTGTATTTGTGGCCAGGGCTGAACCACTACCCCACTGAAAGGGTCCAACTGGGTATAGTGAAAAGATAGCTGATGTTCAGACCTCCAGCCCTGATACCCTTTTGTGAAGGCCCACCTCTCCACCCAGTCATGTGCTCATCTATCTAACTCTTTCCTGGACACCTCCTCCTAGAAGTCCCCCAGGCACCTCAAAATGTATGCCAATATTATAGTAAGCTTTCTAAAACCAAACCTGACCACGTCACAGCTCTGCCTGAAACTTTTCAGTGCCTTCCACTGACAGATAAAACCTAAACTCTTTCAAGGCCATTCATGATCTGATGCCTGCTAACTTCCTTCACCTCTTCTCCCTCTCACTACTGCCACAAATATCCTCAGCTAAGCTACTCCAAACTGTGGTTCTTTCCTAGAAAATGCCAGGATCTGTCTCATCTATGTATTCGTTGCAAATCTTTGACTTCCACAGTGGGCTGCTGCAAGGTGCTTGCCTCTTTCTTCCATCTCTGACAATTCAAATCCAACCTCCATCACCCACCTTAAATCCCACTTCCTCCAAGAAGCCACCTTGATCACCCCTGCTGAAAGCAACTGTTCTTTTCCTGAACCCCTGTAGTATTGCCAGGTCAACCGTGGTCATGATCCAATTTACATGGTTCCTGGCAGTGTCACCAAGTAAAGTGGTACCTTGTAAACCTGATACCTGATCCATGGACAGTATCGGCGTAAACCTTGGTAATAGCCAATGGCAGGATTATGCAGGGGATAAGCATGGGTTCTGAACCCAGAGAAGGCTGGATTTGAATCCTTTCTTTCCCAGAGTGCTTTTGGGAAAGCCACTCAAGTTCCCTGAACCCTGGTTTCCTGAGAATAACACCATCTGCAATTTCAGAGGCTTATATATTTGTTGTTTGAATAAATCATGAAGCACATACATGGAGGAGCTCTGTAAAATGTAAATAAAATTTCCATTCAAAGGATAGTTATTATTTTAAAATTACCAAGTTACCGTACCAGCAGTTTGATTCAGGAAGACAGCCAGAGATTTTGTATAAGATATCAGCTTGGGCATCCAAATAGAAACCTAATTCTGAAGCCCAATTTCAGGAGGGCTTATATTTGCATACTGAAGAGCTCCAGTTGCGACAGAAAATGTTCCAGGGCTGTCGGGGGAAATTCTACTAAATTACAAAGCTGCCAGCTTCTGGTTTATCAACCTTTGACTCTGGCACTATTTAGTAGCATGCCTGTTTGGGCCCAATTTCCCAGGCTTTGATTAAATGTTAGGAAGTAACCATCTCATTGTGTCTGAACCTCCACACTACTTCCCAGACAACTGGTGGGCTCTTCTCTGCCTCCTTCTGACACATCCACTTCTTTCTCTGCTTCACTGTCAGTCTCTTGGATATTTATTATTCTGAACTTTGATTTTAGGCTGTCACTTGCCGTCGGGAAAGGGCACAGGAAATGTCAAGTCTCAACGGACATGATTCCTTGGGTGAAATTCTAACCTCGAGTTTCCCCTCCCATAACATACCTATACAGAAATAGCCCAGTCTGATCATTTCCTTTTGATGTTTAATTGGATGTCGGTGCTGTGCTTTCTGGGTTGAGAAGCTAATGCTTCTCAGAGAGGGAACAATTCCGGCTGCACAAATGAGACTTGTAACAGGGGAGGATGCTCAACGCTGAATCTAATTTTCTCTCCCATCCATGAACAGAAGACAATTTCTCTGGCATTACAGCATCTCACTCAGTCTTTCTGTCATTAGTAAGAATTAAATTCTGTTCCCTCAAATCTAAATGTAATTATATTTTGCCTCGTAAATAAAATTGAATTACCATTTTCAAAATTTAGCACTAATGCAACTGCTATGTTTAGAGCTTTAATTTTTTTTTTTAACCCTGTTGCTACTTTCAGCTTTTTTAAAAAAAAAAAAATTGGGCTTATTTTGTTATCAATTGTGACTTCATTTGGTAACAGAGCTTTTCTGTTCCATATCTATCTGGTCATTATTGTTATTAATTATGCTTTGTGATTTGCTTTTCTTTTTGGTAGGGGAGGAGAGTAATAGAGAAGAAATTGGAAGCTCAAAGGATCTGAGTCTGAATTTTAGAAGGTCTCGCTAAGCTGAGGCAGGACCTAGGCCATGCTGCACTGAGAGAGTTAAAGAGCCCTGACGTGGAGTCTGAGAGGGAAATCTTCAATGCGCATTGAAAGATTTTTTGATTTGAGATTTTCAGCAAGACATTGAGTGGACTCCATGACTGGGACCCTGCCTGCCTCTCTGGCCTCAGTTCCTCAGCTCCTAGTCTCCAGTCAGACTGAAGGAGGACCGCTCTGTACTTCTGCACATGCTGTTCCCTCTGCTTGGACGGCCCTCCCCTTCTTTGCCACCAGGAACCCCACCTCAGTCCCCTCTCACAATCTGGCTCACAAGTCTCCATCCTGGGGAAGACCTTCCCAGGTTCTTCCCTGCCCCCCTCCTGCCCTCATGCTCCCCAAACCCACCATAAATGCGTCGGTCAGAGGCCTTAACACCGCATGACTCCGTGTCACCTCCTGAATGGCCTGAGGCATGTTGATCCCCGGGGCCTAGAACGGTCCGGCACAGGAGAGGTCAGGAAGGATTGTGAGTGAATGGAGTGGACGTGAGTGCTTGTCAGCAGTGGGTGTGCTTCCGGAGCTGTTCTGGGGTGTTCTCTGCGGAGGCTGTGCTCCTCTCTGGAAAAAGCTCAGTCCCTGAGCAGAGGCCAGTGTTAGCGCCGTAGGGCCCCCTTGTGCTGGTGTCTGGGGATAAATGTGTCAGCACATTAGTGACTCTTCACTTAGACTCGATGACCAGAGTCGGGGGCTGGGGGAAGGGGGGTGGGTAGAGAGTCTCAGTAACCACAAGAAAACCGAGCCTCCGAGAGAGAAAGCAAGTTGTTCAGGTCACATAGACTCCAATCCAGTTCTGGCTCCAGACCTTCACCATATAAACTGCCCTCAAACTTAAATTGCTTAGAGTTGAAGGACTGTTTGGCTAATTTAGATCTAGTCATGCATTCTAAAAATATACATTAATACTTTATTTATTGAGTGCTTACTGAGTACCAGCCACCATGCTAGGCATTTTATATATACACATTAAAACTAATTTGAAAAACAGCCCTGCAAGGCGGGTATCATTAGCCATATTCTTTGGATAAGCTCAGTCTTGAAAATCTAGCTTGGTCCCACCCCAAATCCCATGCAATTCTTTCTGACTGCACATGCTACGCCCAAATCCATACCACTGAATCTCTAAAAGATCTCTACCTGTTATTCCATGAAACCCAACTGCAATGAAATGACAAGAATCATAAACCACCAGCATGAGCATTTTACAATCAAAATCTCTGCCAGGTACTGCTTCTGGGAGCCAGCAACCCAAAGGAATAAAATGTAGTGAGAGGGCCCTCTCAAATAAGGGTCATTTATGGAAGACAAGATTGGAGAGAGCTCATAGAGAAGTGGAAATGAGGAATGAGTTGATGAGGCTGAGGACAGAGATGCCTGGGCTGGGGTGGAGGGGAAGGAAGACCCGCGTGAGAGCCAGTGAAGGGGCAAATGATGGGTTTAAGGGATCGAATCTGATATGGTATTCTGGAAAATGCCGCAGAGCCTGAAATCTTCTTTAGAAGATTTTAGAAGATTTAGAAGTCATTAGGCTCTGAAAGAAAGGTAGGCTTTTCCAATTTTAAGGACCATCTCAGAGAGGTTAAATTCCTCCCCTTTTCTAAGGCAGCTCTGAACCAAGAGGATGAAAAGCCAACTAAAGCACTTGAGGGGGTGGGTGTGGGGAGGGAGTCCTTCTGTTCCGCAGGGCTACTGAGCGTGCCCCCTTTATGCAAAACCGATGAGGCACCCAGCCCAGCAGGACTACTCCCTGGGGAAGGTGGCTTGAAGGAGGTGAAATGATGCCAGCTCTTATCCGGGAGGGGTTCTGGCCGGCTGGCACTGCCCATGAAATGAACATGGGCTAGGTCTGGAAAGTGAAAGATGGGGCCCAGGAACTTGGTTTTAGCTTTGCAGAGTGTTATGGGGGCGTGGGGGGAGCGGATAAGGTTGGGGGCCAGTGGGGGAGGTGGGTGGACTCCTGAGAGAAGGGATTGTCCAGCTGGTAGTGTGCTGGGATCTTCTTGGGCAGAGCCTTTGGCTGTAACCCCTCATTCTTCTTTGATAATTCCCTGGATAAGTCATTCATTCAATAATCACTAGAACCTAATGGCTGTCAGGCCGTGCACTAGGGAGAATGACAGACACTGACTTCGTGGGGTTCACAGTTTGGCAAGAGAGAGGCACATTTATAATACATGGCTCAGTACACCAAAGAGCTTAGGAGAGGCCTTGAAGCCAGACCTGGGTTGCATCTGTACTGTGCCACTTTCCAATGGGGAGATGCTGGCAAGGAATTTAACTTAGTTCTGACCTTCAGTTTCCTTATGTGGAAAACAGACCTAGTAATACTTCCTTTATGGGGTTCTTATGACCCTTAACTAAGATAATGGTTGAAAGCACTTAGTTCAGCACCTGGTACATGGTAAGCATTAAGAAATGGACGACTCTCTAATTAATGCTCCATCTTGTGACTTATCAGGAGAAAAGACAAGATTAACGGCAAAGAAACCTCTTTGGATGGAAAGAAGACTTGAGGTAAGAGCTGAGGACTTGGAAACAGAGGGCCTAGATTTAATTCAAATTCTGCCACTGATTAGTCACTTCGGGCAAGTCGTTTCCTCTCTCTAACTCTTTCCCATCTGTAAAACAACGGCAGTAGCAATCACCACCATGATCATCACCACCCCGACCACTACTACCATCATCATCATCACCACTAACTAGCGGCACCGTCACCACCACCATCATCATCACCATCACCACCATCATCACTACCATCCTCATCATCACCACCACTATCACCACCAGCACCATCATCACCACAGCCATCACTACCATCATCATCACCACTATCATCACCATCACCACCATTACAACCACCATCATCACCACCCCCATCACTACCGTCATCATCATCATCATCATCATCACCCCCATCACCACCACCATCATCATCATCACCACCACTATCACCACCATCACAACCACCATCACCACCAGCGTCCCCAAAGACTGAGGCAGTGAAGGTCCACTGGGCCCAGAGCTGAGGACAGAGGTGTGTTGGGGGTGGCAGCGGGACATATAACCTGTGCTCTTCCAGCCCACAGGAATCGACTTAAACAGTTATCTTATATGGGTTGTCAGGAAGAAAGACCACAACATGAGGCAGGATTTAAGGAGGAATTTCTGAGATGAGACGGCAAGCCAAGCTGCTGAGAACCCAGAGGCCTGAGTAAACACTTGTGTAAAGTCTGACTTCACTGTTTCCACAAACCTAACCAAAGTGCTGGGAAACTTGTCAGCTCACATTTCATTACAGGCTGGTTGTTGAGTGCAGGGCATGTTGATTTAAGCTGCTTTCATTAAATCCTGTTCTCCATGCCAAACAGCAAGACTCTCATCTCAGGCAAGAGATGGTCCTCCTCCCTAGGAGGGCCAGACAGCAGGGGCCCATTTCTGCCAGCCCCACCACCTAGAGTCAGTCCTATAGGATGCGTCTTCCGGCCTGCAGCTCCTGGTGAGAAGGCTCTGGGCAGTGCCTGTGCCAGCCCTGCTGTGCCAGGAGCAAATAACGTAAAAGGTGTGACTTGAGCTACCCTTGCTGGGTGTCTGACTTGTGCCAGCCGCCGTGCTAACCACTTTCTCCATATTTTCTCACTAAATCCTTACAACAATCCCATAGGTAATTTACCTAAAAGGAAAGGAGGGGAAGCAGCTTGCTGAAGCCACTCAACTAGTGAGAAGCAGGTCCCCTGAAATGAAGTTCAGTGCCTGTACACCACCCTGTAGCCGCAGCCCTGAGTACAAAGACAGCTCCCTGGCTACAGCGGCATCTGCTCAGTGAGGCATCTCCTGCTTAGCCTTAGGGCCCAAACTCCATCGTTTTCAAACAGCTTCCACTCAGTGAAAGTGCCCTCAGAAGGGAGGGAGAGGAAGACGTGAGGTGCTCCACCTCTACAGGCCCTGTTCTCGGGCACACCTGCATTATACAACTTAATCACCACATGACCCTCTGAAGTGGGCACTGTTATTATCTCCATCTTTCAGATAAAGGAACCACAGTCAGACTTCCCTGGTGGTGCAGTGGTTAAGAATCTGCCTGCCAGTGCAGGGGACATGGGTTGAAGCCCTGGTCCGGGAAGATCCCACATGCTGTAGAGCAACTAAGCCCGTGTGCCACAACTACTGAGCCCACGCGCCTAGAGCCCATGCTCTGCAACAAGAGAAGCCGCTGCAATGAGAAGCCTGCACACTGCAATGAAGAGTAGGCCCCGCTCGCCGCAACTAGAGAAAGCCTGCATGCAGCAACGAAGACCCAACACAGCCAAAAATTAAATAAATAAATAAATAAATAAATAAATAAATAAATAAATAAATAAATAAATTAAAAAAAAAAAAGAAACCACAGTCAAGAAAAGTCAAGTCCCTTGCTAAGGTCACACGGTTAGCGCGTGCAGAGCCAGGATGGAGCCTAGGCAGGGACAGCCAGGACAGCAGGGAGAGAGAACCACCGTCAACGCGCTTTCACTACCCTTCAAACTGGCTTCCGGTGGGAAGTGAGAGCCAAGGAGAAGCTATGGCCATGGGGAGGCAGCGTGGGGTGCTGGGCAGCAGGGGGTCCCCAGGCTGGGCTCGGACTCCCAGCTTCGGCAGGCTCAGGGTGTCTCAGGTAGGTCACCGAGTCTCAGGGTGAGGATGGGGATGGTACCATACCCGTCACCCTGCCTCAACAGCTATTGTTGCTGGTGTGTGTGTGTGTGTGTGTGTGTGTGAAAAGGAGAGAGAGAGAGAGATCTTTGTATGCTTTGAAGCACTCAACAAACACAAATTGTTATCACTATTGCAAGGGGAGACAGGAATTTTGAAGTCATCTTTTAAATTCCTGGCCTTGTGGCAATCATGACACTGTTTTAGTCAGTTATAGGTTAGAGATTTAAAAACTATAATCCACGTTTCTGAAAGGGCACCTTTCATCTTGCCTCTCTCAAATGTCTCCGTTACTATCAAGGGCTCTCACCAGTGCGTGCTGTAATCATGCTCATAACATAGCTAACATTAACTGAGCCCATATCACGCGCTGAGTAGTGTGCTACGTGCTTTTTTACCTTATCTTAAATAATCCTCCAAATAATTATTTTCCAAATACTAATCCCAGAAGGGAGGTACGCTTGTTATCTCTGTTTTACAAGTTACAGAAGTGAAGCAACTTGCCCAAAGTTATAACTAGTAAGCAGCAGGGCCAGCATTTGAACCCAAGACTGTCAGACTCAGAGACTCTTCTTATCACACGGAGCTCTCTGCATTAGCTTGTGAGGCCATCTGTTTGACAGCAGCTCTGGGCAGTGAGAGGCACAGAGTTGAGGAAAATGAGCACTCGCAATTCTATTTAAGGCCCTTGCAATGGGTCTGCTGTCTCCTTTTACAGGGCCAACTCAAGAATGCCTAGTGATCGCACTCAAAGTTACACCTGCCTCCGTCAGAGGCTGTGGAATCTCATCAGGGATTAACAATGCACGGACAGTTATAGTTCTATCATAAACTAGCTTTGTGGCCACATAATGAACAATACAACCCAGTGTAGCTTTCGGAGGAGCATTCCTTATATTGCTATAAACAGAGCTGTATATAAAGACTTATTCCTAAAGATGCAGACATAGAGAATGGACTTGAGGACATGGGGAGGGGGAAGGGTAAGTTGGGATGAAGTGAGAGACTGGCATGGACATATACACACTACCAAATGTAAAACAGATAGCTAGTGGGAAGCAGTCACATAGCACAGGGAGATCAGCTCAGTGCTTTGTGTCCACCTAGAGGGGTGGGATAGGGAGGGTAGGAGGGAGACGCAAGAGGGAGGAGATATGGGGATATATGTATATGTACAGCTGATTCACTCTGTGATACAGCAGAAACTAACATGCCATTGTAAAGCAATCATACTCCAATAAAGATGTTAAAAAAAAAAAAAGGAATTATTCCTAAGACATCTGTGTTCGTGATCACGTCTTTACACGAGCTTTGCAAACAAGGATAAAGTCCACTTTAGGCTGCGTATTGAACATCAATTCTCCATTCAATGGGGAAAGGTAATTCAAAGTATTCCAAAGGCACAAATGCTGCACTGGATCTCACTTTTTACCAAAGGTCTCAACCGTCTTTCCTGATCACCACCAGAACTGTTAATACACAAGACGATGATCTGATGTGAGCTTCACTTTGTTTCGGCAACGTGGTGTGGTGGGGAACGTGATTCAGGGTGAAAAACAACGTTGATGCAGATGCTACCACTTCTTAGCCATGTGTCCCTGGGCAGGATTACTTAGAAATTTTCTGGGCCTAAGCTTCTTTATTAGTTGATTTCTCTTCATGCGTTTGTTTGCTCTGTCTCCTGCCCCCCTCTCCAGAATGCAAGCGCGCCAGGGTACAGACTTCCTACCTCTTTATCCCCTCTGCCTTGTTCAGTAAGTATTCACTGAGTAAAATACTATATAAATTGGTAAAATGGAGATGATGATGCCTTTCTCACAGGGTTTTTGTGTGGATTTAAACAGTGGATACTGTCCAGATGAGATATTAGAAGCAACCACACTTCCTACCTACCAGTACTGTGCTAGGTGATTCACCTATGTTCTCACCTAATCCTCACCTTGAGAGGGCCTCTAAATCCTAAAGCGCTTATAAACAGAGGGTGCCAATATAAGCATTCTGTGAACTTAACATGTGTAAATTCTGTGGTGAACCGAATACCAAAATTAAGAACACATTCAGGGAACCCTCCTGCACTGTTGGTGGGAATGTAAATTGATACAGCCACTATGGAGAACAGTATGGAGGTTCCTTAAAAAACTAAAAATAGAACTACCATACGACCCAGCAATCCCACTACTGGGCATATACCCTGAGAAAACCATAATTCAAAAAGAGTCATGTACCACAATGTTCATTGCAGCACTATTTACGATAGCCAGGACATGGAAGCAACCTAAATGCCCATCGACAGATGAATGGATAAAGAAGTTGTGGTACATATATACAATGGAATATTACTCAGCCATAAAAAGGAACGAAACTGAGTCATTTGTTGAGACGTGGATGGATCTAGAGACTGTCATACAGAGTGAAGTAAGTCAGAAGGAGAAAAACAAATATCGTATATTAATGCATGTATGTGGAACCTAGAAAAATGGTACAGATGAACCGGTTTGCAGGGCAGAAGTTGAGACACAGATGTAGAGAACAAACGTATGGACACCAAGGGGTGAAAACTGCGGTGGGGTGGGGATGGTGGTGTGCTGAATTGGGCGATTGGGATTGACATGTATACACTGATGCGTATAAAACTGATGACTGATTAAAAAATAATAATAATGAAAAAAAAAAAGAACACATTCAATCATGTGTTCGTCATTCATTCACTCATTCATTCATTCATTCATTCATTTGTCAAAATTTTTTGGGAAGCTGCTGCGGGCAGGCCTATGCTGAGCCCTGAGAATGTGGAATAAGACACGTTTGCTACCCTCATGGAACTTACCATCTCGTAGAGGATCTGGCCAGAAAGGTGGGTGAGGGCCACACCACAGAGCACCCTAAATACCATACTGAGTTTGGACTTTATTCTGGAGAATGGGTAAAACCAAAGGCCCATCCCTGCAGAGCTCAAGGAGGCACAATGTTCCCCATGGCCTTGCCTCTAGGATGGCCATTGTAATGTGAGAGGCAAGAATTCAATGAATCACATCTATCATCATTAACATGGTTAAGGGGCGATGTTTTGACTCTCAAGGCCACCACTCTGAAAGGAATGATGTGAGTATAGGATTTGTGAATCCTCTGCCCCTCTAAGAGTAGAGGTGTTGAAGGCTGGAGTTCAGGGGAAGAAGAAAAGCATTCAGAGAACAAACGTATGGACACCAAGGGGGTAAAGCGGCGGTGGGGGGTGTGGGGGTGGGGGCGATGAACTGGGAGATTGGGATTGACATGTATACACTGATGTGCATAAAATGGATGACTAATAAGGACCTGCTGTATAAAAAAACAAACAAACAAAAAAACAAAAAAACAACTAATACTAAACTTTCTTTGGGTTATTTGTATGGAAATATGTTAATATAAATGTTTCAGACATTACATGAAATTTCTAAAAATCTTATATGTTCTGGTATAATGTTATAAGTCATAATTCTAGTTATTACTTTAAAATGTATTATCTCAGAAATAACTAAATTTCCGTGTCAATTGCATTATTATGAACTTTCATCAAATCTTTAACCGTGGTCAATTTTAAGTCTTTTGTCATTTACAGACAGTTCTGGGTGTACTCTGATGCTTTTGCAAAAATGTTCCTATAAAAGGGTTTCATCTTCAAGGAATTCATGCAAAAGACTCTGACAAGTACAGGTTTCTGGTAACTGACTATACTACTGAACTGAATGAATAAGCATTTTCAGAACTCTAATGGAAAACTGATGAATTCATCAAAGTGCTAACAAAAGATCAAGATGAAAAAAAAAATTAATTACATGGGACTGAGTGAACTGATGAGGATGATTATAATTTTTGTGACTTTCTGTTTGAATTAAAAAAATAAAAAAAAAAAGAAAAGCATTCAGAGACATGGGTAACCCCCTGCTACATGACCAAGGTCAGGGTCAGGGCCCTGAACAGGACTGAACGGTGTACACGTCACAGTGGAAACCTCCTCCCTCCATCTAAGCTGTGCCCTTATTCTCCCCACATTTACCGACAGAACAGTCGTGTCCAGTCCAGTTTGGGTCACAGCTGCAAAGCCCGGTGTCTGGGAGGAAGGTTCCGTGGCCCGAACACTGGTCCAAGCACGTGGCCCTGGGCGTCTCACAGTTGGTGCCTCCCCAGCCCACAGAGCAGTGGCACTCGCCTCTCACGCAGACCCCCCGGCCTGAACACGTGGGGTCCATGCAGTCCACTGCAACACGGAGGAGAGATAACAGAGGTAAGTATCGGACCAGCAAGGGTGAGGCTTCTTTAAGCAAACTGCTATACTTTGTAGTGGAGGAGCTTCACATGCTCAGCGAGAAGGACCCACCCAGATTTCCGTGGAGAGGTCACTTGGTAAGGTGAAGAGAATAACTCTAGCAACGGTAGACCTGGGTTCCCGACCCTACCCGGTGGTTGACTGTTTAACCTCTCAAGTCTCAGCTCCCTCACCTGTAAAACGTGCATACATATTTGTACCTCTTGACTTGAGGGGTGCACATAGTAAGACATATGTATAGAGCAGCCAGTGCCTATCCTAGATGTCTGTAACAACTGCAACAATGGAGGACAAGACTATTTTGTTCCTGTCTGTATCTCCAACCCCCTAGCACATGGGAGGCGCTCGAAACATCACTGGAGAACAAACTATTAGTATTTACCACTTCATAAATGCAGTTTTATTTCCGCGAATGTGGGATTAAAATAAAGAGATTCCTTAATTTAAATGAGAATTTATTTTGCATTTAAATTCCCTTAGATTTTACCATCTTCCCAAAACTCTGGAGAATGATACAAACTTTCACACCTCATTTTCCAGACACACATTTGTCTGGAAATGTTTCCAGGCAAACATTTCAATGACTATTCAAAATTATATATGATGGCTGTGTTCAGCTTCTCCTCAAGTGGGGGGTGAACTACAAAGCTGTAGCTCACAGCCAAGCAAACCCCCAAGCAGGGCTCTTAGGGCCCAAGGTCAAGGTGGTCTCAAGAGACCTCCCAGAAAGAGGGAGGAGAATAATATTGTGGGTTACCTGCTCTCTGCTTACACAGTAGGAAGTATCTTATATACTTCACCGGATTGTTTTCTCAATAACCCGATGAGGTACAGAGGAGAAAATTGAGGCTCAGAGAGGTAAATAATTTATATGGGATCCTAGAGCTAAACCCTGCCAGAGAGGACTCTGAAGACAGGTCTCTCTGATTCTGAATCCAGTGATATTCCTGTTCCTGGGGCTGATTTTCCTAAGTCAAAGCTTTAGTTACGGGGTTACACAAAGTTAACAGAGACCTCTAATCTTCCGCAAAGCACTTCACAGAAAAAAGAAGAAGAAGGGCATTGAGGGCTAACTTAGCATGTGGCTCCAGTGCATGCAGAAAGTGCGAAAGGCAGCAGAGAGGAGACAGAACCAGCAAAGGGCTTGTCCATGTTCTCTACTCAACCAAAGAGTTGCTAGATCATTGTAGGGAGGGAGGGGATTCTATCCGTCTTGCCAGTGGAAGGGGAGAGTGGAGTCCTGATGGGGCCCAACATGCAGCTGTTGTTAAAAGTGTTGATGGAGCTGCTATGAATGTAGTCAGGTTCCTCCTTGTAGGGGCTCAGGAGGAAGCCGTATGCTGCTGAGGAAAGAATTTAGCATTTGACTCTCTGAGGTCCTAAGTTCAAGGGTCACAGGACAAGCTGTAATGGTTCCATGACCATGGTCAAGTCACGTACCTGCTCTGAGCTTCCATCTATAAAGCAGGTCTGGTCAAATTACCTACCTCTCAGGTGGCTATGAGGACCAAACGACACTGACGATTTGAAAGGACAGTATAAACTGTAAATTGTTGCAAAGAAGTTATCTGTCCATTTTATCAGGACATTCAGTAGCATGACTTGGGCAGACTGTGGTCAGAGCTCATTTATAATTCAGACGTGCTTTTACTTTATTTATCAATTAAATTTTATAACCCAGTATATTTGACTTTTGCACAAAAGAGTGGGGAACTCGGCCTGGGTATATTAGAATCACAGACACAAATGGGCAGAGACTTTACAAAGAGCATCATTCTGGGAACAGGCTGTTCATTTTGAGGGTCACCTCATTAAGAAAGCTCTTTCACTATCTGGGTTTTTAAAGGAGTTCAACGTAATTACTTCAATGATAAATAGGAAGATCAAAGGTCAGAAGCAACCATTTGATAAAAACATAATAACAAAAACAACAGTAACAATATTAGTGTTAATTTAGTTCCTCTTCTATGCCATATCTTGCTATTGAACCTTTTGTATGCATTATCTCATTTAACCCTAACAACAACCCCTTGAGGTAGATACCATTACGATCCTCATTTTACAGATGAGGAAACTGAAGCACAGAGGTTAAATAACTTGCCCAAGATCACACAGTGGTTTAAGTGGAGGACTTTAAATTTGAATCACTCTTCTCTGGTATAGATCCCTTGCTATTTCTTCTACAACCTTACTGGTTCCAAAATACATGAGCACATGTATACAGACATAGCACATAGAATGGTTAAAAACAGAAATCAAAAGAAAACAGCACAACGAAAGAAACAGGGCAAAGTGGAAAATTAAGAAAGCCAAATGAAGGCAAAGAATCTCTTTTCTTGCAGTCTCTGGACACCACTTAATAATAATGGTTTAAACATGACCTGTTGGAGTTCCTGGTAATTAAACATGATAAAAATAATAATAGTGATAAATTTTCATGACCTGCCTCAGATCTCAGAACCTCAGAAGGATTATTCTGGCCCATTAGCCTACTATGATAATTCCCTAGATCCAGAGAGTTTTCCAATTTGACAGGAAACGACTCAGCAGTTCCTATCCCGAGGCCTATAAAGGTATTTCCCGTTCAGTGAGTGCCTGGACCCCAGCTTGGGGTGGAAGCTGTCTCTGAGCCGCCCTCGAGGTTGAATCTATAAATCTGCACTGTTAGCGGAGCAGGCTGGAGGGTGGCAAGTTTAGCAAGAGGCCCGCGGCATCACAGTCTTGTTCCTCAGACACAGTAAGTCTGATAGGGACCCAGGAACCAGCAAAGTGAATCCGATGCGCTCAGAAGCTGGTCCAGGCAGGGAAGAAAGAGCAGAAAGAAGTGATGAGAGGCTACCTCCAGGTAATTCATCATCAATTAACCATCACTTCGGAAGGTCAACTTGACAAAGCAAGTGTGGAGTGCAAAGGGAGTTTTAAAGAGGACTGCACCTTGGGGCGGTCTAGCAAACCTTGGCTGAACTGACTGAGATTCCAGCCAGAATGCTGTCCTGGCTGATCCCAAACCTAGGGCCATTATCTATGCCACAGTGACCCTCTGCCCAAGAGGTCCCACACAGACTGTGCACCTGCCTTCCCCTTCTGAGGCCTCTGGGGAGACTGGAACCCTAGGGTGAGATTAAAATGGTCTCTTTCCCTCACACTGGGTTAGTTTCCCTAACAATATTTATTTTGCAGGGAGCTGTGTATAACGTGGGAAGATCGGCGGGCCTGGGGTCGGGGAGCTGAAGGAATACAGGGGAAGCTGGCAGGGAGGTGGGCTCAACTTTGGGTAGAAGACAGTCGAACTTAGTTTCTTCTTAGAAGAGGTGCCAAGCAGTTACATTTTTTTTTTTTTTTTCCTGTGCAGACCTTGCCATTCAAGCCAACATTTCTGGCAGACGCTTGGCCCATTAATGAAATGATGGGGCCTGCGTGGCCAGGCTGCAAACACATCTCTTTTCCCCAAGTGTTCCACGCTTCAGTGACCACACAAGCTATCGGACGCGCTTCAGGACCCACAACACAGCAGCTCACTTTTCACTGCAAAAGGCTTAGGTGGGCCCCTCTGCCCCTCCCCCAGCTGCCTCTAAGCGTCCTGCCGGTGGCCCGGTTCAGGCTTTAAAAAACAGGGGGCAATAAACTTCAGAAGGAGGAGGAGGGAGAGAGAGAAAAAAGTAAGCTTGTTAGCTGGTGTCTTATAAACGCAGTGAAACCTGTTAGAACAGAACTGAGAGGGAATGGAAGGGAGGAGAGGGGAGAGGATGAAGGCCCAAGAAAACCCCACTATAAACACAAGGACTGTGCAAGGATGCTTCACCAGAGAAACAGAAATAATGAGAGGAATCAGTACCAGATGGCCCTTCTCGGGAAAGAAAGCAGGAGTGAAAACATTTCTTTTCAAATAATAATGTAGATAAAATTGCTAAACAGCTTCTCTCTCTCTCTCTCTGTAAATGACCTTGCACTCTGGGGCACCGGCTGATCAGGAGAAGGACAACTTCTCCTCCTTGGCCCACACGCCATGGTGGGGCTGGGGAGTGGGACAGCCCCACTGTTTCAGGAGGAATCTCCTCTTTGTTTCTCTTTCCTTCAGAAGGTCTTCACCTCAAGTGACTAAATGAAAAGGGAAAGCAGAGGAAGGTCACCATTGTCAGGATGAGAAAGCCAAGTTCCTTTGTTCAGGGGCCGGGCTCCTCGTTGAGCTCAGACAGCCCGAAGTAATCCGCATCAAAGTTAATGGGTCTGAATCAGGACCTCCAGCCACTCTCGGGGTTTAGAGACAGCCTGTCTCTGAGAGGTGATGGATGCTTTCCAGACACTAATCCCTTCCTATTCCCCACTCTTTTAAAATGGGCCCATTATACTCTCTCATTTTTTAGGGGAAATGATGCCTTGAGGAGGGGATACTCATTAAATCCCCAGTGGCTTAGAAGACTAGCTCTCCTTGGAGCCTCTTCCACCCGCTGGAGAAGGTGCCAGGGCCCTAGACGGTAGACAGTGGGAGGTAACGACTACTAACATCGTCCATCAGTTTCCAAGTCCATCCATTTCAAAAGACCTTGGATACAGTGAGTGGGGGGTGAAACAAGAAATGTGCTTCAATAGTCCCCACAATAATGCTAATGATATAAGAGCTAACATTTTTGGAGCATTTCCTATGTGTCAGACACTGAGCTATGCGCTTCACATGAGTCATTTAATCTAGTCCTCACAACGACCCTCTGAGGAAGGAATTCCCATTTTACAGATGAGGGAACTGAGGCTAGTGAGTGGCAGAACGAGGACTCCAACCTACATCTGATTCCAGAGTGTGCACTCCCGATGGCTACTCTCTATTGCTTATGAGAAGACCCCTCCTTTCATCAGGAAATCCCATGTGGTCAGGAGGAAAGAGTACCATGTCTGAGGTGAGAAGACCTGGATTGAATTCCAGCCCTGCCATCAGTAAGCGCTATAACTACGGGCGTGTCACTGCCCTTCCCTGGGCCTCAGGTTCTTTGTCTGTGAGATAGAAGTATTTACTTATCTCACCTGGTTAGGTTTTCTCGGGAAGAACTGATGTCACCCTTAAGTCAGCAGTTCACTTCCTAGCCTCGATCTGCACAGGCATATGTTTACTTTATGAAGGAGGGAGACACCTTTATGAGCACCTAAGAGCCACAAACACGAACACACACACACACACACAAACACAGGAGTGAGACTGTGGAAGGCAGTGTATGGAGGTCTACAACAGACTCACACTTCAGAAATGGAGAGCAGAGGAACTTAAAGGGGAGGAGAAAAAACTCAGGCTACGGAGCCAGAAAGCCTGGGCTCAAACCTGGCTCTGCCATCTACCAGCCATGGGACCTTGGGCAAGTCATTTGACTCCCCGAGTCTCAGTTTCCTCAACTATAAAATGGAGATGATTACCCTTCCCTGCTGGGGTTTGAAGCTAAATGACACCGGGCTTTTAGCACAGAGGCTTGCATACAGTAAGTGCTCAATACACACACTTCTCTTCCCCTCGCTGAGCAGGACCCTAATTCGTCTGTCTTCTCGCTTTAGGTTAGTGACTGTTGCCGAGGGCGTCCTGGCTTGGGGGTGGGGGTCACAGGGCCGCTCAGGAGGCTCCCTCTGCTCCCTGGATGCCCTCGTGGCCCTGCCCGCTGGCCTCTGTCTCACAGCGAGGTGCCGAGCTGCTTGCCCGCAGGTCTTACCTTCCTCGCAGTTCTCGCCCTTGTAGCCGGGGTTGCAGATGCAGGTGCCCATGATGCAGGTGCCGTGGTTACTGCAGGCCACGTCGATGCACTGGTTGGTGGGCACGTCGCACTCGGCGCCCTTCCAGCCGCTGTGGCACAGGCACCTGCCCTTCATGTACTGGCCGTTCCCACTGCAGAGCACGGGGCAGGAGGCTGCAGAGACAGCGCGGGAAGCCTGGCATGAGACCACGCCCCACGTACCCCATCTGGCCTCGGTCCCTTTCTCTGCTGGGCTTCAGCTGCTTTGCCACAAATTCCCATGTGTGTCCATCTGTTTGTTTCTCTCGTTTTATTTCATTCCAGTTAAAACACATCAGGAATTGTGGGTGAAGGTGTACAGTGCAGGGCCTGGCGCAGTTGGTGCCCACGGAACGCTGCTTTCCCCCCGTCCCCCTCATATTACTGGCGCTGCACGGTGGTCACCAGCATCCTTAGATAGGAGGCTTCAAGCTGGTCCTTGGGCTCACTGGAAAAGACAGCTGGGCCTCCTGCCCTCCCCGCATCCCTCCTCCAGCACTCTCCTCCTAGCAGCACTGCATTTTGCTTCCCCATTCCTCACGTGCGGGACCACTTACTATCGTCTTTAACCCAGCCAATCTCAGCTTTCCTTGCCTTTCAGGTCTCCACTCAAGCCCCACACGCCGCTGCCCCCATAAGAGAATAGCTGAGCCCAACTTGGCTCTTTAAAGTATTATCTTTCCATTTTGCCACTTAGCGTAAAGGGTTTCGTGATCATCTGTACGAAGGACACTATATAAAAATAAATTGTATTGCACTGTGCTGTAAGTACCTACCAGCCTTACTGAGATACAGTAAGGCTGCTTTATACATGACTCTTAACTTGAAGTGCATATGGGATGAGACACTAATTCTTGTTAGAAGGCATGACTCTTCTCTCTGCACCACCTTCCCCCTGCTCCCACCTGGCTTTTTTCCTTTTTAAAACACTCAGCAGGTAATCACTGTGCTTCCTCAAGGCTGCTGGCTCTGCTGTCTCACACCGAGTCTATTTCACGTTAGGAAGAATAAGCAGAATCCCCATAGCAGCACCACGGCATGGTATTTGGAGGGCGCTGTTTCCTCGGCCTGGAAAACCATCTCTGCCTTCCACCAATGAACGATTCAAGTATCTCGTCTTAGTTCCAGTGTCACCTCATCTGGGGAGCCTTTACTGGTCCTCATTCCATCCAAGCAAAGACCCTTTCATGCTGATAGATGTTCCCCGCATCTAACCTTGCTCTAGGTGTGCTTCACTTATCACTGACTGCTTTGTCATCGTCTATTTCCCTGTCTGTCTCCCAGACTGAGAGGTCCTGGGCTTGGGTCTTGCTCAGTGTTGTAACCTCAGTGTCCAGCACAGGACCAGGCCCTAAAGGGCACTAAGCAAATGCCTGTTGGATGAGGGAAGAGGTGGAGGAACCAAAGGAAAGGGCCATTTTAGTTTCCCCAAGAGGAGTGCCCAATTCTCGGGAGTACAGATCTGCTTTGGCATTTTCCTTGTTAATTCTTCCAGGACAGAAATGAAGGCCAAATGCACAGGCAGATCACGGGCAGCCTTTAAACTCTCCCTGTAGTGGTTATCGTTAGCATCGCACATGCCCGAACAGGAGGCAACATGAGTGTCCTGCGTGGAGAAGAGCAGCCTCCCCTCCCAGTCCCTCCCCTTGGTGGCCTCAGCCAAGACTCTGCCTGCACGGTACCAACTGGAGCAGCAACTCAGGCCCTTCCACGAGGTCAGAGACGAACCACACTCGCTGAAGACAAACGTCAAAGCTGCTTGGGAAAGGCAGATCAGTCCCCCAAGGGGAAATCTACTTTTTAAAAGAACCCCCATGGCCACTCCTCCTGCTCCCACAATGGACACGGGGTTCCCCGTGGCTGCCCTTCCTTCCTGACCTCCCCAGTCATGCACCCATGGATAACACGGCGGGGTCAGCCAGGGCTCTGCCTGCGGACCTCCCTCTCAGGGCTGCAGAGGACTGGCTCTTGGGAGCCCTTCTCACAGGAGGCAGGAGCTGGCCTGGATTTCTGCGCTTGCTCGGAGAAGTGGGACCTGAACTGCCCACGGGGCCGCAGGGTGGACCTTGTAAGCCCACAAGCGGGGTTCTCACCTCGACCGCAGTCAGGGCCCAGGAAGCCCAGAAAGCAATGGCAGGTCCCAGAGATGCAGTCGCCATTGCCATAGCAGTTGCTGGGGCAGTTATCCACAGATTCTGTGGGAGAAAAGAGAAACAGAGTTGCAAACGGAAGCTTCTTTACCCAAACAGAGGGCCTGGGAATCCAGCCTCAGGTTAACTAGGACCCACACATTTGAGCGCTTCTGGCCCAGTCAGTGAAAGGAATCAATAAAGTTAAAAATGATATATTTACTCTTACTGAGGTACATCTCAACTGACGTTAAGAGACGTGTTTGGGAAAATGTGTGCCTAAACCAATTTTTTATAAATCAAGTTTGCATCTACAAACGCAGTAGAAATTTTTTGGCTACACACATTGGGAGAAAATAGTTTAACCCATTAGTGGTTTATCTTTGGAGACTGGGTTATGGGGTGATTCTTGTGGTCTTCTTGACACTCTTCTATGTTTTACATTTTTCTCATAATGGGCTGATGATCCATGAATTAATTTTTTCATAAAGCTACTGGGGATTTGCAAATCTGTCTCTTCCCACTTCTGATTCTCCATCTATCAGTCCAGGCCCCAGCATCTCTCACCGGGGCTCACACAACGGCCTCATGGCCGGCCTCTCAGAGTCCTCTCCCCCTCTCCCCGATTCATTCACCACCCAGCAGCCTGAGCCATCTCTCTGAAACAATCTGATCCTGTCATTCTCCTACTTAAAACCCTTCAATGGCCCCCCATTTGCCGAAATGAAAAAATCCAAGCTCTTTCAAAACGCGTCAGAGTTTTCCTTCACATTCCCTTTGCCCTACCCGCATCGCCAGCATTGGCAATCAGTGCCCACCTTCTGCAGGGATGCTACTTTCTCTAATTCTTCCTAATACTGTACATTCAGTATCGTCTGTGTGACATGCCAAGGAAATATAGGATTCATTTCAGAAAGATTTTAGTAAAAAATTAATCAATGTTTTGTAGCTCCACTTAGTAAACCTGTTATCTAGGAAGTCTTTATTTGGAATAGCTCGTTTCTCAATAATGCTGGACATGGAATAAAGGAAGAAGCCACTACATCCTGAATGCCTTCTTTGTGCCATGTATTTCCACAAAGGTTATTTCAGTTCACTGTCACGAAATCTTCAAGCATGTTTCAATATTCCTATTTTACAAACAACAAAGAAACGACAAAATGAGGAGGCTGATAGAGAGATGAAGTGACTTGCTGAAGGCCTTGGAGATACTAAGTCATGGATGCTACATTTGAACCCAGGACTTTGAACTCCAACCTTGGTCTTCTTCAATGATGCTATGCTATCTGGGCCTTAAAGGAACTTACTCCTCAGCAGAAGCCAGGGATGAACAAGGCAGATGTGTGGGCCAGTGAGGCCAGTCCTGAAGACAGCAAAGGACCAGTTGGAAGGTAGTGAATTCTAGGACTTTCAGAGCTTGAAGGGATTGAAGAGACCACCTAGTCTAATAATCTCATTTAATAGAGAAGGAAACTGAGACCCATAGGGAGGGCAGTGACTCACCCAAGGTCTCTGAGAGAGTCAGCAGAGTCAAGTTAAAGCAGAGAAAAGGTTAGTGCGGTGGGGCAGAGCCAAAGATTCAACCTGTTGTCTTAGCTCCCAAGTGTAAGTCATGAAGCCAAGACTAAGACCTCTGTTCAATGAGATGTCACCATACGAGACATGAGTCTTACCTACAGGAAAGTTGTGGCTTAACTGGGAGACTGGGATAACAGCTGTCACCCAGGCAGCAGCACGGGGCGTGGAAGCTCTGCCTAGAGGTAAGGAGACCTGGTTCTGGGGCCCATTCTTCTAGAATCATGCTGGGTGACCTAAAGCAACTTCCTTCCCCTCTCTGGGTCTCACCTTCCTTGTACGTGACATGAAGGTGATAGCAGAGATGATCCCCAGGACTGCTTCCTGTTCTAAAATTCTATGAGCATCTTGCAGAAAAGGTGTCCTGACAGGGCATCAAGCCTTAAATCCAGGAAATCACTTAGGGGCAATGCAGTGGCAGCTGATACGGGGTAAAACTAGCAGAGGGAAGGCTTCTTGGAGGAGGTGAGCTTGAAGAAGGGCTTGAATATGGATAGATGGGGGAAAAGGTGGGGGGATTTTCACGTGCTCACAGCATGGTGCATTTCCCAAAAAGGTCTTTTCCCAGTTGTCTGCCGTTATCCACTTGGAAAAGACTGAAAACATTTGGGAAAAGGGCTCAAATGTATGCTTCCTTTTGTGAGCGGGTGGAAAATTCCCCTCGCTCGCTGTACCTCTGCTAACCTGAGCAGCATACGACACTAACACAGAGCTAAGAACAAGAGGGCCTAGCCTAGCCTGTGTTCTCATTTCAGGGAGTCTGAAGCTGTCTGGGACCCGGCAGAGCGGGGCTCACGAGCCAGGGCCCTGAGCATCTCTGCTCTCCATTGGCTTTGCCTGGAAGAATCCATATGCCTTTAAGTCCCTAAAGCCTCTATGTTAGGAGTGGCTTCCGAAACACTGTTTTTATAGAGAATAACTTAGGGCGTTTCCTTTTGAATATTCTTTTAAAAATAAGAATTTTGAGTAAAGTTTAAGGCTACTGGCTAATGGTACAAATGGAGGGTGGGTTCTACCTGCAGTCTTGCAGAAGGAGTACAGGACAGAGAGGCAGAAGGCCTGCTTCCAGCTCTCGTTCTGCTACTGAAGGGCTCTGGGACCTTGGCCACAGCACTTGATCTTCCTGCACCTGTTTCCTCATCCTTGCACTTGGCTCCTCTCATCCTCCCCTGCTAGGCGACTCCTACTCCTTCTTTCAAATCCAGCTCACATGTCACCTCCTCTGACAAGACTTCCTCATTTCTTAAACAGGCTAAGATACTCCTGGGACTTTTTCCGTCACCCCTATTAAAGCACCAGATAGGCAACACTGTTGACTGTGAGGACAGGACATCCTTGAGGACAGAAACCGAGTATATTCACTTACACATTTGCCCTGGTATCCAAAGAAGGGTCTCAGTAAACGTTTGCTGCTGTCCCTGAAAGAACTTGGCTGGATGTTCTCAGAGATCCCTCCCAGATCTAAAATTCTATGGTCTAGGCCTTCTCAAACCCAGTGGTATAAAATATGTCTCCTCATACAAGTACCATAATTTCCAGCTGTGTTTTTAATAGGATCAGTTGCAGATAAGTGTCACACACTTTCTAGATTTTGATTTATGAAGTCTGTAAGACACAAACCTGTTAATTCAAAAAGTCTTCCTAGTGAAAAAGTAATGCAAGTATATTTTCTGTGACTGAGTATCATGTTGGTTGCTGAATCTGACAGAATAGAAGCCTGTTTGCTACAAAACTTGCCCCAGGCTGTTGGTGTCAGAAGGCAGAAGTTTTAGGAGATATGGAATAATTTTATGACAGCAACATGGAAGTAGAGACATTTGGAGAATATTTCTTTTTGATGAAATGTTTTTGTATATAGTTTTTCTTCCACTTGGAAGGATTTCAACTACTTGGGGTCCACTTGGAATCCTACAAATAATGAGTCTCCATTGACCAGATATCTCTATGCTAAATGCTAGTGCAGAAGTGACACTCACTAGCTTGGGAGAAGTGTGAACTTTATTGCATAGACATGTTATGTTTTCAATTAGTGTCTGGTGAGTTTCTTCCCCCTATAGTTCCTTCCTGCTTTGCTCATGTTCACACTGCAGCTGCCTTCATGTAGTACAAGGTGTACCTTAGATCTGCTCAGATCTCAATGAAAAATTCAGCTGCCTGTAAATAACTGATTTTCATAATTGGATGTATGGTATGGTAGAAAACAAGGGCCTTTCCCCGCAGCTTTTGCTCTTCTATCACAACAGTGTGTTCTGCTAGGAAATTTGATTTTCAGGAACTTGTTTTTCCTTCCGTCAATATTGGAATGCAGAATTTAAATGTTTCCTGAGCTCATTCTCTGGACATGTGTTCTGAGTGGGCGTGTTCTCTGGATGTTGACCAAAATATTGCTCGAAATACAAAGTGGCATCTGCAGAAGGAAGAAAAGACAACAATGCTCCTTCCTGGAGAAAACATGGGAGACGGGAAACTATAGAGGCCTTTGGTGAAACCACAGCGGTGCCTCATTTTGTCTGCTCACCACGCTTTTCCAGAGACAAATCATTAGCATCGCCATGTCAAGGTGAAAAATGATCACAGTTGGTAAGTATGTCCTCCTGAGTCTAGGGCTGATGCCTGGGAAAGCCTGCCTTCATTTGCCACCTTCTGCTTTTCTTATTTGAAATCCCAGAGCCTCATTTTTGCAGGAAACAAGGAGAGACCACAGAGGGAAATCCTGCCTGGAGGAGGACTACTGGGCAGTGTAATTGCCTACTGGACTCCAGTTTCACAGGGGCAGTTATACGAGAAGGGGAGAGGAGGCTTTTCTCCTTTATTAGCTCACTGTGGTGTGGACACACCTGTTTCATGCCCTGCTCTGAGCAGGCAAACCTTTGCAGTGATTGAGCCTGAGGTTGAATTCCAGCACCAAAGACACAAGGAACCAGTTGTGAGTGAGGTCAGAGCCCACTAGCCATCCCTGTCTCTCTTTTCTCCTCACCCAGCACTTATCCCCCCACCTCCCCCAGCACCTCCTCCATGTACTGCTCGCCTGTAATGTGTCCCAGCTAATAAAAGCCTGCGCTTGCTACCTACAGCTCCTTCCTCTGCTTCTCTTGTCTCTCCTTAAGCTGTAAAAGTGGATGTTGGCAACTCTTTGGAGGCACTTGTTTAAAGAGCCAAGGTCTACCTATTGCCCAAGAGAGATGCACTCTTTGATGCCTCCTTTTGGCTTCTCTTTAGGAGGATGGATGCTAATGCTTCAGGCAAGAAGGAAGGAACATGGACTCCAGAACAGCCAATTGGATGATTGGATGCATCATCTTGTCTACAGCTGGTGAAATTTATACTCTAGGTTACATCTATTACATCCCCTTTGATCCTGAAGCCGGGGCTGGGTTTGTTGTTGACAACCAAAAGAACAGAGGGAAACAAACTAGACAGCACAGCTGGGTGTTAATTCTACAGTTACTCTAACAGAGACCCTTTCATTCCCTCAAATGGAACTGTGAAAGGTCTATCATATATTCTAATGTATTCCTTATAATTATGAGAATTAGGTACTTTTGCCACCATTTCACAGTCTCAGATGGAGACTGAGAGCTGAAGTCACTTTCTCAAGGTCACACAGCTGTAAGGGTGAATCTGCTGGTGAAACAAGTTCTATCTGAAGCCAAAGTTTGTGGTATATGGCCTGGACCAAAATATGGGATCCAGTCCCATACTAGCTATGAGCCCTATGGACAAGGCGTCTCTAAACATCAGTTTCTTCATCTGTGAAATGGGGTTAATAATAGCACCCACCTCAGAGGGTTATTTTGAAGGCAAATAGTGCTACGCTGTGCATGTAAAGAGGTTTGCCCAGGACTTGGCAGAGTTGGTATTTGGGTTTTACGGAAGGTCACACATGCTTTCCGTTTGTGAACCAAAACAACACACTAACTTGGTCTAATGAATCCAAACAAGGCAATATGGGTTATTGGGGGTAAACACACATACACACATGAAACACACAGAAACTCTCCACAGTAAAAACAGGAAAGCAAACAAGCAATGTGCTGAATGTGATGAAGGCAGGGTATTTGGGTAATTTTCCTCCTGGGAAAAAGCACTGTCAAAGCAAATTAAACCTGTTGTCTCCCAGAAGCCCAAACACAGGCTAGCTCATGCCAACATCTGAACGAACTTTTCCCCCCATGCACGCCAGATTGGCACTGGGCAGGTGCAGGTGCTGGAAAGCTGTCCCGCGGCCTATGAGGCGTCAATCTGTAGGTGCCCCAGCTTTCTTTGCAGATGATGGAATTCAAAGCCCTTCAGTCTGCAACAGTCTAGGTCAATGCAATGACAAAAATCTGACAAAGCCTCTGACAGCCTGGGCTTGAAGCCAGTTCTGCACTGGCATTTGAACTGGGAAATCTCTTTTCAGTCCTACCCAGAAGTCTACCAACCACCATTAAGAGCAGCTCCAAGGAGGGATCTAAGAAAAAGATTGTTCCCTTGATTATATTCGGTCTTGGTTCTTTGTTAATTGTTTCTTTGGGGGCAAACCAAATTTCACCAATGAGACTGTGAGCTCCTTGAAAACATGCATTATGTCTGGTTCTCCAAAGAGGCTGGTGAGTGTGACACACAAAGCAAGTCCTCAGTAATGTTTGTTGTATTGAGAAGCTGAGCAGGAGTGCAAGGGGGAAATGGAGGAAAGGGGTCAGGGTCATAGGCATGGCACAACAGTCAGACTCAAGAGAACAGCTGGTGGCCAACAAAGTTGTTGTTTCCTTGTCCTATATTTTTAGATGTGCAATGCCTAGGAGAATGCAGGGAGTGATAGGAAGTTCAACTTTGCATTGCACTCTCAGACCGTATTTGGAGCTCAGCTGTTCACATCTGGGAGGCACATTTAAGAGCCCAGTAAGATATACTGGAGCATGTTCATCGAAGAGCAACCGGATGGTTAAGAGAACTTGAAATCACATTGCAAATACAGAATTCTTGAGAGAATTGGGAATTTAGCTTACTAAGGGAGTATGAACCCTGCTTAAAAATAACTAAAGGGCTATTATGGGAAATAGGATTAGACTTTTGTTTTGTGGCCCTAATAACTTGACTTAGGTCCAATGAGTAAGAACTATAGTCCTTGGGCAATGGAGTTGGTTTGAAAGAAGAAAGAATTTTGTAAGAGAAGAATACCACTTACTATGTTGGGTTATCTTCTGTTGATGTATATGTATCTACCTAAATATTGTAAACTTCATGAGGGCAGGAAATGTGTTATTCATCTCTGAATCTCTAGTAAACCGTCATCCTTGACTCAAAGCAGGTCTTAAATGAATGTTTGTTAGTTGAATGGCCAAATGAACAGGCTATGTGAGCTATAAGGTCATATATTTTCAGTCACTGATGTATTGCAGCAGAGGGCAAATTAATGACTGGGATATTGCAGGGAGATTAAAGATAGACAGTATAGCATCTTCCAAATCTGAAATCTCACAGTGCTATGAGTCACGGTGTAAGGGAACATGCCTGGATTGGATCAAGAAACTTGGGTTCTTTACTTATAAAACAGAAATAGACTCATACATGGAAGCAACCTAAATGTCCATTGACAGAGGAATGGATAAAGATGTGGTACATATATACAATGGAATATTACTCAGCCATAAAAAAGAATGAAATAATGCCATTTGCAGCAACATGGATGGACCTAGAGATTGTCATACTGAGTGAAGTAAGTCAGACAGAGAAAGACAAATATAATACCATATGATATTGCTTACAAGTGGAATCTAAAAAAATTGGTACAAATGAACTTATTTACAAAACAGAAATAGAGTCACAGATGTAGAAAACAAACTTATGGTTACCAGGGGGGAAAGGGGGGAGGGATAAATTGGGAGATTGGGATTGACATATACACACTACTATATATAAAATAAATAAGTGATAAGGACAGGGAACTCTTCTCAATACTCTGTAATGACCTATATGGGAAAAGAATCTAAAAAAGAGTAGATATATGTATAAGTATAACTGATTCACTTTGCTGTACAGCAGAAACTAACACAACACTGGAAATCAACTATACTCCAATAAAAATTTTTAAAAAAAGAAATAGACTCACAGACATAGAAAACAAATTACTGGTTACCAAAGGGGAAGGGGGAGGAGGGATAAATTATGAGTTTGAGAGTAGCAGATACAAACTACTATATATAAAATAGATAAACAATAAGGACCTACTGTATAGCACAGAGAACTACATTCAATATCTTGTAATAACCTATAATGGAAAATAATCTGAAAAAGAATATATATACATGTATATACACACACATATATATGTATAACTGAATCACTTTGCTGTACACTTGAAACTAACACAACACTGTAAATCAACTACATTTCAGTAATAAAAAAAGAATAAGAAACTTGGGTTCTCATCCTACTCCTGCCACTACCTTCTGAGGCAACCTTAGCCATGTCCCCTTTTTCTCTCAGGAACTTTCTTTTCATCTACAAAATTCATTAAATTTATTCAGCAAACATTTATTGAGCATCTCCTCTGGCTCAGGAAGTTTCCCAGTGCAGTGGATGACTTGGATGATCTTTCAGGTCTAAGATCCTGTGATCTAATGAATCAGATCCAATTGTCACTACTTAGAAAACTACACTAACATGAAAAAGATGAGAAAATAAATCATCATGATGTTTATGGCCTGAGGGAGAGAAAGGAAGTTTGCTCCTTTAAGGGCAGACTCCAACTTTTTAAACCTCTCTCTGCGTCCTCAGATAACTGGCCTCACATTATAATCTATTGTGTGAGAGGGGCCTCCAGCGAGTCACTGAGGCCAAGGGCACAGGGATGGGAATACAGAGCAGGTGCCTCACTGGCTGCTTCTGGCTAAGAGCTCCTACCTCTCTCCCCGGGGCTGTTGGCAGCAGCTTTCACAGATGCCGGAGTCCCCACAGTTGGCTCTGCTGCCTTTCCCAGAGAACTCTGCACATGCGTAGGCTGCGGCCATGCTCCGTGAGCATATGCCAGGGAGGCCACTGAGACACACGGCAAGTGGTGATGAGACTGCCCAGTGCCATGCTGTTCAAGAGCACAAGGGCCTTCCAAGGAGACGTACGTGCTCTCATGCTTGGATACACTTTTCCTTCCTTTATAGATTTATCCATCCTTCACCCACAGCTCCTTCTGAGGAGCGATGCTCCGCCCGCAGTTCCTGCCTAAGCAGTAGGCACAGGTAGACCAGATGACCGGCCACAGCTGATTGGACTGGGACCCAAGGAGAGTCATTTCATAGGCTGCCCAGTGCTCTATGATGTGGCCTGGTGCACAGAGGCTCTGGGCCAATCAGAGTCCTACTCTAGTATTTGAAATCAAATGTGCCCAGGGAATGCAACAGCCGGTGGAAGCCAAGAGACATGATGGGAAGAGAGGGGCTGCGGAGGTTCTTCTGGCCAGGTAGGAGCCCACGTTCAGAGGAAGCAGTCCTGAGTGAGCAGAGGAAGCCGGCCTGTTGGCTGGGAGAGGTAAATGGAGTGGGAGCTCAGAGAGAGGCATGAGGTCACACCGCCCATGAGAAGAAGAGAATGACGGGGACTGGGGAGCAGACTGGGCTCCCAGAGGCTCCTCAGTACGTATTTTAGTCCCAAGCCCTGTGAACCTTTTTGAAACTACTTCACCACAACACCTGCCTTTCCTTGAGGTGGCCTGAGTGTGTTTTTGCTTCTGGCAACTGGAAGTACCCTGACACATCCATTCGCCTTGGACCTTATCAGCTCTAGCTGATAGTTATCAGGCTTTGATGACAACTGTTAAGTGCAGGACATGATGTTTTTAAAGCATTTCTGCATACAGTTGCATACAGTTTTATTTGATCCTTACAATAGCTCTGTATGCAGGAAGGGAAGGTGTTCTTTATTATTCCCCATTTTATAGATGGGAACACGAAGGCAC
The DNA here is from genome assembly GCF_965194805.1 of Balaenoptera borealis. Classification (NCBI taxonomy): domain Eukaryota; kingdom Metazoa; phylum Chordata; class Mammalia; order Artiodactyla; family Balaenopteridae; genus Balaenoptera; species Balaenoptera borealis. The sequence continues at coordinate 57,516,207 of NC_138868.1, forward strand.
AGAGAACTCGCTCAAGTTCATGCAGCTAATAAGTGACAGGGCTAGTATTAAAATCTATATTTCTCCTCCCACCTAACTGGGGGATTCCTCGACTACACCACAACTGCCAATCCAATAAGAAAACATGGCGATCCCACTCCTTTTGCCTCCGGTTACGGAGTGAGGACGACACAAAGGATGCTGCCAGGGCCAGGAAATTCCAAATGGTACCTAATTTGGTTTTGTTCATTGTAATTCTGGTTTTAAAACGTACCTGCCAGCATTCAAATATCAAAATGTGGCTCTTGCCCCTCACATTGTATCATACTTGGGCAATAATATTGTTCCACCATTTGTTCACTGATAATTCATTCAAACAAGTCTCTGTTAGCTCCACTGTGCTGATGCCATCAGGAGGACCCGAAGTGTGGTCCTTGTTCTCAAGGAGCAGCAGAAAGGCTCCAAAGGAGCCTTTGGAGTCAGGCAGATCTGGGACTAAATGTCAACCCTGTTACTTCTAAGGGTGAGACTTAGAGAAAGTCACTATCTGAGTCTCAGTTTACTCATCTGTGGAATGAAAAAATCGTTTGTCTTACACACTTGTACAGATTAAATAAAGCCACTGTGTGTGTGTGTGTGTGTGTGTATAAACACACACCTGGTACATGATAGGTGCTCAGGAAATGTTGCTTGCTCCTGTCCCTAGCATAGGTTTTTCCAAACTTTATCCTGTGTCAGTCCCTTGAGAGGCTTGTTAAAACATGGATTGCTGGGCCCTACCCCCCAGAGTTTCCGATTTAATAGGTCTGGGTCCCAGGTGATGTTCATGCCCTTGGTCTGGGTACCACCTTGAGAACCACTGGTCTGGAAGAAAGGCTTGAGATTTTGCACACAGGTTTATAAAAACAAGCCAGAGGGGACTGAAAGATCTAAACTATGCAAGAATGCAAAAGAATTCATGGACCACGTCCAAAGAGAAGGGTTTGATCCTCCAGGAGGGAGTGTCTGAATAGCTCTTAAAGAATAGGCAGCTTTTTGAAATGCAAAGCAGTCCTGGGCAAGATGGGGGTCGGGTGAGAGCCAGATCCAGGGTAATCATCTTTGCTTCTCCCACGAAGTGACCTGCTGATATTATGCCAACTTCACGTCAAGTCTGTCTTTGGAACAAATTATTTAAGAAATCAGTTTTGGGTTTTTTTGGTGGTTTTTTTGGTTTATTTTTCAGTTTTTTTAAAGCTCAACTTGGCTGCTGGCTAGAGAGTTCCATCTAATGAGCATGACTTTGTGTTGAATTATTCTGTGATGACAGACAATGGAGGAACAGAAAAAGGTACTGAGGAGGTGGGGGGTGGGGGGGACCTGCTTATTATTCTCCAATCTTTTATCCAGGCTTGTCACCAAGCTTTATGCTGCTTACAAAGCACATAGAAAACCAACCCCTCAACCGCCCTTTCATGTCATGTCTGAAAATGCACAGAAGGAGGATGTAAAGATGACCTAGACACCTGCAGATCAAAAAGGCCCATGGTGGCCTGGCCTTGGCTTGGAAAATGGCAATGTCTGGTCAGCATCACCTCTGGCCTGAACCACTGCATCAGCCCTCCAAGCGGACTTCTGCTTCTAGCCTCGTCCCTGTCAGTCTGTCCTGCACCTGGAGGCCAGAGCTGTCATCCTGAAATTGAGTCTCTTTGGGCCACCGACAAGGCCGCTGTTCCTTAGCATCTAGAGTTGATATCACAAACCGGAGGCCTATGGACACTTTTGTTTGCAAAGTGCTTTAAAAAATTTGAATTAGTTGCCAGAATTTTTCAAAAAGGAGAGTTCATAGAAAAATCTGAATGGTGGCTTTTCTTGAAAAATCGGAAGATCCAGCATGGCAGCAATCTCTTCTCATTTAGGAGAGGCCCAGATACGGTGGTTGTCCACAGTTCCAACCTGCAGCTTCCCGCACTGCTGCCACCTGCCTGGGTCCCTGAGGCATCTGAACGTAGGACGCCAGCCCCGAGCAGCGCTTCCAGACGTCACTTATTTGGGTGCTGCCTTTACGTTGTTGCCATAGCCACACACCATCTGTCCTCTTAGTCACTTAGTATTTTTAGACTCATTTATTTTCTTAAACAAATTTATTTTAAAAAGAAATTCAAAATAATAGTTTGATATACCTAATTATATTTTTTCTAGTTTACTAAAATAAAAACACAATTTTTGAAGTAGAGTCTGTCTATGCATAATATAAAATAATCTCAAGAACTATAAGAAACACTGGAGGGGAGAAAGCCCACATTTTGGAACCAGGAGGTGAATGCTCCAATTCCCTTTCCAAGCTAACTTCTCTGCCACAGGGATCCTCCTCATGTCCTCTCTGTGTTGCTGCCAAATTGCTCCCCGCCCGCTCCTGAACCCACCCACCCTTTTCAGCCTCCCTGACTGTGGCCACGCTGATGACTTCACCTGTAAAGCCTTCCCCTCAGCCCCTTCCCCTTGTCCAAGTCCTACCTAACCTTCAAGGCCCAATTTAAATACCACCTCTTTCATGAAGCCTCCCCAGATTCCTCTTAGCAAGACAGACCTCACAGTCTCTCATCTGAATCTAAACAGCAATTTATTTCTAAACTTCGCTTATCACCTACTGCTGTCTACCTTGCAGTCTAGTTATTTATGAGCACGGCTCCTTTTCTCTAGTAGGCAGCAAACTCCTTGAGAGGAAGGGATCCATTTCCCACCCCCTTCCGTGTCCGTGTCTCCCCAGTGGCTGGCACACCGCCTTGTCTAGAGTGGTTGTTCACTCAACGCTCGCTAAGTATCAAATGACAAGGGGCCTCGTGTGGCTGACTTCATGTCCTCTGGTGTGTCCAGCCTCAGACTCTAAGGCTGGGCTCCTTCTGTGGGGTCTGGACTGTCTATTTCCTTGCTGATTTCTTCTTTTTTAAAAATTTATTTTCTAACTTCGTTTTTATAAATTTTTTTTCCAGACCTGTGGCTTCACTTTCATTTCTCTTCCTCTGGGCCTGTTTCATTCAGCCAGACACAATATTGGGCTCTCTACTCGCCAAACACACTAACCACATGTTTCGGGAACATGTAGTAATAAAACTTTGCGGGGCCCCCATTCTTTCCTCCAGCAAGAGCTGTCAAGATGGCGTCTGTGAATTATGTGCTTGAATTACTTCCACCTGGACATAACACAATAAAATGATTAACAAGATGGATACATTCTCAGACTCCGGTGGATTTTTCTTTACAATACTTATAATGCGTGTTGGTCAGTCGTGCGATGATTGGGACAGTACTTCTTTCTTATTTATCTAGTGGGAAACACTCAGTGTAATAACTTGGGTCTATATCTTTGGGCCAGAGGCCAAGTTGGACTTCTGCTTGACACCAAAACCTATTAGAGATCATGGTAATGTAATTATATGTTCAAGTTAAACATTTTATAGCTGCTCTAGCCACCGGGACATTATCACTCCCCCAGCCTGTAGGCAGAAACTGCCCAACGGCAAAAGGGAAATCTACATATCTTGCAAGGAATTGAGAAATAGTTGCTGCTGTGAAAAGTTTATGGAACCTTCCGGCCACCTCTGATTCTCTGGCAGAAGAAAGACTTTAAGCCACCAGTATACTAGGTTATAACACAAATGTTAGCCCCTGTCTGGGCCTGACGTGGAGGGGAAGTCTCCCGAGTTCCCTAACCAATGAAACGCTGGCCAGGCCATGTGCCAGGCTGTCCTCATGCTGGAGCACTAGACCACAACCCCTGTGGCTGGCCAGCCTTCCTCCCAGGTCCTGGGTTCCTTGCACTTGTCTACTGGGCTGGAGTGAGAGACACCCAGGTGTGGTCGGCTGGGTCCTGCCTCCCGGGCTGAGTCTCTAGGCCCTCCGTTCCTCAGAGCTGTACGTCACCCCTGGCATAATTCGGCTTCACTTGTCTGGAGCTCCCTGACCCATGACTGAGCATGGGCCGTGCAATCAGAACCTGGGTGTGACTTCCAGTTCTGACCCTCACCAACTGGGCAACCCTGGGAAAACCATTTAGGGTCTCTGAAGCCTGGTTTTCTTACTCACCTATCTCACAGCGGGGTTGGGGGTAAATGAGATAATGCATGTAAAGCAATTAGTAGGGCTTATGGTAAATGTCTCATCAGCGGTAGAGGTAAAACGAAACCAAGTCAAAACACATCAAACAAAGTAAACCCATTTTTGGCTAGGCCAAATCAGAGGCTGTGTAGCGTAACAGAACGAGCACAGACTTTAGAGTGAGACCCCTGGTGTTCCCATCCCACTCTGCCACCTCTTATGTAACCATAAGCAAGTCACTTCACCTCTCTGTGCCCCAGTTTCCTTTTCTGAAAAGGAGGCATAGGTGTTATAGTATAACAACTGTAGGTGTTACAGTATTAACATCTGAACCCCTATGGATGGGGGCCATGGACCCTTCTAGGGGGTTAGTATTTCCTGGCTGCCCCTCAGCTGTCCTCAGCTCACTCCTCCTTCATCAGGGACTCCTGGCATGTTGCACCTGAAGGTGTGTGTACTTTATGACACTAGGACAGAGGGAGCCCAAGAGCTTGGGAAAGCAGCAACCAATGCTCCGACACCATCTCCACACAGGACTGGCTTATGTTATCAGGGCCCAGCTGAGTCCATGCAGATTATGTTTCTTCCACCTGCATGACACACTACAACATATGGGATGTGTCCACACGGAAGTACCAGGGTGCTGAATCCTCTCTTCCTTTCAGCTCAATCCTCTAAGGTATGGACGAACATTCCACAGACATCACCCCTCCTTTCTGTGAAAGATGAGTTGTAAGGGACTGACCTTTCCTAGAAACCGCCGGGGACATTTCTCGTGAACTCCCTTCATACTGGCCAACCCCTCGCTTCTTCCCTCTGTTACCTCTCACCCTGAGGACCTTGCCTGCGGCCACAACAGAGGAGACCAGTTCTGTGGGCTGGGACTGATCCATCGCTATAACCACAGTGTGGGCCCAGCGGCCAAAGACAGAGCATGTGGGGACAGACGGGGACACAGACACACACACACACAGACACACAGACAGACAGACAGACAGACAGACACAGACAGACAGACAGACAGACATACACACACACACACACACACACACGCGCGCGCTCTGTTAGCCTGAAGGTGATGAGGGCTGATGCTGAGCTTGCTGGGTCTGGAGGCTTCCAGAGGATATAGTAGAAGCAGCCAACACAGGTCAGCACCTTCCCAGGCTCCCGCTGCTGAACCTTCTGCCTCCCCTTGGGGTTTGGGGTAAAAGGCCCCTTGACTCTGAGCCCTGCGCCTGTAGAGGCCGTATCTCTGGCTGCATTAGCCTTAGTGGCTGCGGAGCCTCCTGTCACTCGGCTCTCCTCTCCTGGCGGCTGGCCAGCGTTGCAGAGGATGTGGGGGCATGTCCTCTCCAAAGCAGTCTGGTCTGAGGGGGCAGCTGCTCTGGTCATCTGACTGTTTGGAAGGGCGAGGGGGAGCACCTTTAATTCCTGATGGCTTAGTGTAACCCCTCTTCCCTCCCAGACCGTGAGGAAGTCCCAACCTTCACACTCAACTGCTGGGACAGCAAATGAAGAGAAAGATACTGGGTGGAGAACACTCTCATAAGCGTCCTCTGAGAGTCAAAGACGGCTTTGGCCTCTCACTCTTCCATCTACGCTTCTTAGATTTCTAGTGCAGATACGGGTCTTTAATAGTAAAGAAATAAATTCAGACACTCAATAAGGTAACAATAATACTAATAACAGCCCTCACCACCATCCTCTGTTGAGTTCTGCTATGTGTTAGGTACTGCGAGAAGCATGCTAACCTCATATATCATCTCATTTAACTCTCACCCCAGCACTGACATCAGTGACATTACCCCTGTTTTTCAGATGAAGAAATGGAGGCTTAGAGAGTTGAGATGCCTTGCCCAAGACTGCAGAGCCCAAAACTGTTAGGTCTCCCAAACAACTACTTACTGAAAACCTACTATGTGCCAGGTGCCAGATTAACTGGTTCAATTGCTCCCTTCTCTGCACCCCCCTTCCCACGCTGCTCAAGCTATGGTACGGCTCAGGTGAAACTGCACTGCAGTTAGCTGTCTCCACGCCCGCCTCCGCCAGTGCAATTAGAGCTTGGAGGGCCGAGGTGGGGTCTAAGCCCCTCTGTAGCCCCAGGACCCAGTTCATGGCCTGGTGAAGGGCAAAGGCTTGGTAAATGGTTAGGTGAGATAGAATGAAGGCACAACCTCTGTCCTCACTGTCTGATCCAGGTGACAAGAAGATGGGTCACCAGGCAGTAAGTTCCTGCAATGGATAAATGTGTAAAACCCAGAGGAGAAAGCAACACCTCAGGGACCCCCATGAAGGCACCGGAGCTCAGCACTGGGGGCTGGGCAGATAGTCTGCAGGTAGAGAAGGGTCCTGGGATTACTTAGAAAGAGAGGAACATGTTCAAAGGCAGCTATTCTCAGAATCAGGTGGAGGAGCAGGGCTGGAATTCAGGATAAGCAGTGGAATCGAGGCTGTGAAGGGCAGTCAGCTGACGGATGCCAGTCATGGGGACCAAAGAGATGCCCCACCGTCCAAGCCGCAGGCCCAAAGGAGCTTTCCTTCAGGCGAATCAAAGGGCCCAGTGTTCCTCTCTGAACAGCTTTTTTGAGACTGACAACAACCAGACTACCTGGAACTACAGGTCTGGGCCTAGGGCTCTGAATTCCCCCAGAAAATGTCTTCATTCACACACTCAGCCAGTCAACATGCCTCTGCTTTGGGATTCAGCCTCAAAGTACAAACTAAAGAATATGAGAGCCTACTGCGTGTCAGGAGAATGCGGGTACACAGGATCTCATTTGCTTCTTCCGAGCTCAGGGAGGATAATTCCCTTTCTCAAGGTCTCCCCCCACTGAGTGGCTACAGAACGGAGATGGGAACCCCACTCTTCTCACTCCAGACACACTGCCATCTCCTACACTTCCGGTAGCTTCTCACCCTGGATTTTGGTTCCCTGGCTCCTCCCTCCCTATCCAAATCCTCCTATGCCTTGTTGGTCCACCCTAGCCAATAGTGACCCTCATTGCTGACCTTCTCAAAACTCCCTTGACAATTCGCCTTGCCCTACGCAGTAACCCCCATCTCTTGTCTTCAATGCTATCAGGGTTAAGTCTTCTTAAAGGTCAAGGACTGTGAGAAGCTCTTAAAGGCCAAGGACCCCAGACTGCACTGCCTTTGTCTCCCCTAGGAAGCAGCACAGTGCTTTGCTACAAATAATGCAACCAATATATATTTTTAAAATTGATTTGCTTTTTATCAGAATTGGTAGAGTTGGGCAGAAAAAGGTGAAACCTGAAGTTGGACAACTGTGACTTTTGTGAAAACAATAAAGATGAAAGTTGTGAAAACAATAAAGATGAAAGCAGAATGTGGAACAATAATAACATTAACTACTGTGCACTTCTGGGGAAGTCTGCTCTGCATGCGATAACTCCTCTACCCCCCATAACAAAGTCTGGGCCAATTACTACTCCCATTTCCCAATTTGTTGTCTTGACCACATTTGCCTAAGGCTGCAGAGCTAATAAGAGGAGGTACAGGAATTTCAACCCAGTGTCAGGCTCCAGAGCTTATCTTCCCAACCATAACACTGTGTGGAAAGGTTGCTAGATTGTCTACACATTTCAACCACCACAGCATCCTTAACTTGGATTCCTCTGGATAATGAAAGCCTAGAAAGAACAGACTCTCTTACTGGAAGGAAATAAATGCACACTTATTTAGACATAATCCTGGAGGTAGATTCTCATCCAGGTAGGACTTCCTCTTAAATAAGCCATCCAAGTGGACTGGGCTGAGTGAGGAGACGTAGCAGGAACCCAGCTGGTCTCGCTGACGTTTCTATTGCTGCCTCCAATGGACACTCATCAATTCTTTCTACCTTAAACTCTGTAGCATTTAATTTTTTTCCAAATCAACGTAATGCATGTACATAGTTTAAAAAGTCAAACAATATTATAAAGCTTACAATGAAAACTAGAAGACATCTGGCCAACTCACACCTCTCCATGCCACCTCCCAGACAACCGCTCTCAACTCCTTTGGCTATTTCTTCTAGAATTTACTCCAATATTTCTAAGTGCTGTGCTTATACAGCTATTTTTAATTTATATCTAATGTCATCTACTACTACTGTTATCTGCTACTTCTGTCCACTACAATCAATGCAAAAGCATCATTTCTTGCTTCTTTAATTTCCTGTGCTCCTATTAATAACTCTACTCATATGAGGCAAGGAACTAAAATCCCTCTGAAATAGAATGTTCTGCATGGTCAAGCACACCGGGTAATCTGTCGGGTCCACTGTTTTCTTTCTGCCTGGAGATCTCCCTCGTGGAGCCCTCTGCCCTGCTGTGGTCTGGTCTGTTTGTGTTCTAGGCCGGCTACACATCCATCAATCTGGGACCTCTCTCTCATTCACTGAACCCCTTACTTCCTGGGCCCCCCTTCTTGGTTCACTTTATTGTTTTGGTGGAGTGCATTTTCTAGAAGCTTCCTGAGAAAAGGTGGGCGGGAGGTATGATTTCAGGACTGTGCATGGCTGTAAATATCTTTATTCTTTTTTTTTTTTTTATTGATTTATTTATTTATGTCTGTGTTGGATCTTCGTTTCGGTGCGAGGGCTTTCTCTAGTTGTGGCAAGCGGGGGCCACTCTTCATCGCGGTGCGCGGGCCTCTCACTATCGCGGCCTCTCTTGTTGCGGAGCACAGGCTCCAGACGCGCAGGCTCAGTAATTGTGGCGCACAGGCTTAGTTGCTCCACGGCATGTGGGATCCTCCCGGACCAGGGCTCGAACCTGTGTCCCCTGCACTGGCAGGCAGATTCTCAACCACTGCACCACCAGGGAAGTCCAAATATCTTTATTCTACCCCAACACCTGGTTGGTGTTTTGACTGACTATGTGAGATGAGGGAGGAAACCTAAGGGTCTAGCTGCTTCTGCTCAAGTAGCTGCCTCTCGCCCTCTGTAGCGCCTGGTGCCTCGTCCTGAAGTTTTCTGGGGCCCTGCTCCTGATATCTCAGTCAGCAGATGCCCAGTATTCAGCCTTCCCCACGCTGCTAACTCAACCCGTTTTCTGCTTTCCAAAAGTCCGCTGACATCTCTTGATGGCTACTGTCTCTTCTCTTTTTTTTGTCCTTGGGGGCTTGTTCCTTGTTTCTTTGTTTGAAGCCACTGCTCTCACCATGGTGGGACTCCAGGAGGGAGGTAAGTGTAACACTCAACCACAAGTTCCTCTCAAAACAGCATGAGACGATTTTCTAAGTCCCTCTTTCTTGAAGCTCTCTCTTCCCACAGCTTTGGAAACAGCACACGTTCTGATATTTCTGCCACTATAGTCACTCATCCCCACTCTCCTGTTCTGGCTCTTCCTCCAACTGTTCAATGCTGGTGGTCCTTGGGCATCTGTCTTAAATCCTCCTCCCTTCTTATCACTTGACACTCACCTCACTCTCCCTATTCGATTTTTTGAGGTCTCAGCTTAGATGTCATGTACTCAGAATGAGCCTTCCCCGGCCCTATCCCCGTTAGGTTGGCTCCCCTTGGTAAGTGCTCCCCATGACCTCACCCTTTTCCTTTACAACTTTTCATGTCCTGTTAATGATCAACGTTCTCCTCCCTGCTGTCTGAGAGATCCACCAGGGCAGCTCCCTGTCTGCCGTGTTCACAGCTGTCACCACTGCCCAAGCAGAGTGCACGGCATATCGAAGGTACCATAGAAACATACTGGATGAACAACACATGCTTGCCAAGATAAATGGACGAATGGATCAATCAATCAAACAGGAGAAGTGGATTCAAACCCAGGCTTGTCCATAAACATGCTGTGTGACCTTGGACCAATAAAAGAGTCTTCAGAAAAGAGCCTTCACTTCTGAACCTCAGCTGCTGCTTCTACTAAACAGGGACAATAATCCGAGTGCCGTCCTACCTCACTGGGTTGTAAAGATCAAAATAAGAATGGAAAAACTGTATGTCATTGTGCTGAGTAAGCTAAAAGTCCTGTATGACATAAGGAATTATTACTGTCATGGTAAACTCTGCTACACAGAAAATTCTTGTCTGCTTTGGGTGTAGAGGATGCAGGAAACAGAATGGCGGGCTCAGGTTTCAAATCTCAGGATTCTTTAGAATATACTTTCTTGAAGTAAATCCCACTAAGCCTTCTCCTGATCCTCTTAACACTAGGCATGCAGGATGGAGGGATCACCTGGGGTCTTGTCTTTCACCTCAAACAAAGCTGAAAGCATAGTGTGCTTTCATGGTTAATGGTTTTAACTTAATGTATTCTTTAAAAAGCAGAAACAGAAAACGATGAAAATATTTACGTATACACAGGTGTGTAACAGAGACCCAAAGACACACACGTGTGTCCTAGCACCTGCAGCACTTAGAAATCACACTGGCCCCAGATTTGGTTCAACTCAGGTCCTTTTCTGGTGCTCTAGATTTGCCCATTTTATCACTTGTACCAACCAAGGAGAGGAGGAAACTTTTAGAAAATGCCAGGTCTTAGAGGCTATAAGGCAAAGGTCTCCTCTTTCACAGCCCCCATCGGTTAGTGCTTTGAAACACTGCATTGGGTTCAGTTTAAAAGTGCACCAGACTCCAATGGCCAGCCTGACAAACACCCTGATGGACACTCTCTAAATGTCACTTTGGTTCCACATCAGGAAGTGGGCAGGTGGAAACAGCAGTGGTCTCAGAGTTGAAAACTTGAGTTCAAGTTCAAATTTGGCTTCTAAACTGTAGGATTAGGCAAATTGCATTGTTACTAATTGATGTGTTCGTACTGTAAACATAACTTACTTCTGTGTCCTACTTCTGGGGCTGAAAATTACAAGCATTTCTCCATGTTTCATACTCTTGATAATGATAATTTTTAATGGCTGAACAATATTCATTAAGTGAATATTATGTAATTTGCTTATACGCTTTCTTATTATTAGACACCGGATTTTTTCCCGAATTTTCACAATTGTAAGCAATGCTGAAATAAGCAAGCAGCTTTTTCTAGGTATTGATTTATTTCTTTAAGAAAGACTCTCAAAAGTTGAAAATATGACCGTTTTTATGATTTAATGCAAAATGCCAATAAGCTTTTCCAAAGGGCTGTATTGATTTACAATGCAGCTAGAAATATATGTGGGTACAGTTTCACTGTAGCCCCTTTGGGGTTGGGTATTAGCTTATGGGGGGGTTTTCTAACTTATTAGGTAAAAAAAAGATGCACAATTATTTTAATTTGTGCTTCTCAGATTACTAATGAGGTTAAACATATTTCATGTATACTATATACTTTTGGAAGCTTTTCTGCATGAGCTTTAGCCATATATCTATGAGATCATAATTTTTTTCCTAGCATATGCACTTTAATATAATATACATATTAATCTTTCCTTGGTCTCTCATTTTTACTGCAAGTATTTTCCCAGTCTACCATTTTTCTTCTTATTTTGATAAGTCTTATAAGACATTGGAAGTTTTACATTTTTATGAGAACATTTGCTAGTCTTTTTTCTTCGTGATTTCCTCAATGACTTTTAAGCTTAAACGTCCTTCTTAAGCCAGAGAAATTGCAAATATTGGGTTTTATCCTCTTTTACTTTGACTTTTAAGTATTTACTCTTTAATACATCTGGAATTTATTTTGCCATATGGTGTGAGGTGAAGTCTGAATCAGAGGGTGAAAACTCAAATTCCTCCAGGAGCCAGGCAGGTAAGTTAAAGGAGTAAAGCAGGTCGGGTAGAAGAAAAAGGATGAGGTGGAGACCGGGGAGAATTACAGAGTATTTGAGGGGAGGTGGCTTGTCTGTGCAGGAAGTTTTTGGTCTTCTAATTTTTCAAGGTAAGCCATAAACCCATAGTTTTATGGGAAATCATCCAACTTTTAAATATTGGGCCAACACTGCAGGCTAAAAATCCTTCTCTGTGTCTACTGGGCACATCTATCCCTCTGAATACCACTTGGTAGCCTCTGGTTGAAGCTGATGCTTTTCCAAGTTATTCCAACAACATTTATTGACTAAGCCTTTTCTTCTCCATTAGTGTGCAATTCTTCCTTTTTCAAATATTAAAATTTTACATATAACTGGTACTATTTCTAGGTGATTTTATTTCATCAATCTGCTTGATTCCTATTCTCTTTTATTATAGAATTAGGGCATGTTAATATCTCTAAAGATGAGCACCCTTTCATTATTCTTTTTAGAATCTCTTTCATACTTTCATCTGTTTATTATTCCAGATGAAGTCTTAAACCCTTCAATCAAATCCCCCAAATTCCCTTTAGGATTCTGTTTGGCATTCCATTAAACTGATAAATTGACATATTTAGAGTAGTTTGCCTTCTCATCTAGGAACATGTTATATTTCCTAATTATTCATGTCCTATTTTATAGCTCTTAATAAAATTTTGCAGTTTTTGTCACATAGGTCACATATAGTTCTCATGAAGATGATATTTTAATTTTTATTGATTATTTTGACTGGGACATTTTTCATTATATTTCATAACTGGTTATTGCAAGTACATGGGAAATCTATTGACTTTTGAAAAGCTGTTTTGTACCCCAGTTACAAATAGTTTTATTCACTATTAAATAGTTTTTCGATTAATGTTTTTGTGTTCTTTAGGAATGCAAACACATCCTTCACAAATAATGATAGCTTTGTCTTTGCCTCTTGTTTCTGTTTCATGCCTTATGTCACTTAAGCCAGAACTTCTAAAACAATGCTAACTAATAGATACACCCTTATCTATTACTAGTTTTTTTTTTTGTTTTTTTTTTAAACATCTTTATTGAAGTATAATTGGTTTACAATGGTGTGTTAGCTTCTGCTTTATAACAAAGTGAATCAGTTATACATATACAATATGTTCCCATTTCTCTTCCCTCTTGCATCTCCCTCCCTCCCACCCTCCCCATCCCACCCCTCTAGGTGGTCACAAAGCACCGAGCTGATCTCCCTGTGCTATGTGGCTGCTTCCCACTAGCTATCTATTTTACATTTGGTAGTGTATATATGTCCATGACACTCTCTTACCCTGTCACATCTCACCCCACCCCCTCCCCATATCCTCAAGTCCATTCTCTAGTAGGTCTGTGTCTTTATTCCCGTCTTGCCCCTAGGTTCTTCATGGCCTTTTTTTTTTTTTTTCCTTAGATTCCGTATATATGTGTTAGCATACTGTATTTGTTTTTCTCTTTCTGACTTACTTCACTCTGTATGACAGACTCTAACTCCATCCACCTCATTACAAATACCTCCATTTCATTTCTTTTTATGGCTGAGTAATATTCCATTGTATATATGTGCCACATCTTCTTTATCCATTCATCTGTCGATGGACATTTAGGTTGCTTCCATGTCCTGGCTATTGTAAATAGAGCTCCAATGAACATTTTGGTACATGACTCTTTTTGACCTATGGTTTTCTCAGGGTATATGCCCAGTAGTGGGATTGCTGGGTCGTATGGTAGTTCTATTTGTAGTTTCCCAGAGAAATGGAAATAAGAACACAAATAAACAAATGGGACCTAATGAAACTTAAAAGCTTTTGCACAGCAAAGGAAACCATAAACAAGACCAAAAGACAACCATCAGAATGGGAGAAAATATTTGCAAATGAAGCAACTGACAAAGGATTAATCTCCAAGATTTACAAGCAGCTCATGCAGCTCAATCCAAAAATGGGCAGAAGACCTAAATAGACATTTCTCCAAAGAAGATATACAGATGGCCTACAGACACATGAAAGAATGCTCAACATCATTAATCATTAGAGAAATGCAAATCAAAACTACAATGAGATATCATCTCACACCGGTCAGAATGGCCATCATCAAAAAATCTAGAAACAATAAATGCTGGAGAGGGTGTGGAGGAAAGGGAACACTCTTGCACTGTTGGTGGGAATGTAAATTGATACAGCCACTATGGAGAACAGTATGGAGGTTCCTTAAAAAACTACAAATATTACTAGTTTTAAAAGGAATTTATCTAATATTTAACCAGGAAGCGTTGGCTCTTGACAACAAATCAGTGTTCTTTATTACGCTAAGTATCTTTTTTGTCTTGAATTTTCAATACTGTTGTGACCTAGTATTGTGATCAAAGGAGTTTTTAATCACTTATTGAACACAAAAAAACAAATCTCAGCACAGTGCACTCAAAAAGTGCTGGAAACTTGCAAAATAAGTATGAATCAGATATACGTGGATTTGAATCCTAGCTCTGATTCTGTGTGACCTTGAATGCAATCCCCTCATCTGGAAAATGGGGATAATGCCTCTGATGGCACAAGTTGGTTATGAGAATTAAAATGAGTTAATCTAAATAAACTGTGCTTAGTGTAGCACTTGGCACCTATGAGAAGCTCAACAGATTTCACTTTCCTCCTCAATCATTTAAAAGAAAGAGATAATGGTGGTACAAACAATTTCCCAAACGAAAGCTTTCCAAGGAATAGCTTGCGTTTATAGGGTTGAGAAAACTCAAACTATATTGGTGAAAAACACCATCCTAGTCTTCCTGCTTTACTGCATAGGGCTTTTCCTCACTTTTTCAAAATTTACTGTCCATCCCTTGCACGCGTGCATGGATTCTTTGGCCTCTGACACAAATGAAAATAAAAAATCAGGCTGACATGTAATATGAACCAGGAATGAAACAAACTGTGTTTCCATTAGCCCCGAACACGAGTGTTGCTCAGATAAAGGCATGAACAAGCAGCTACTCAAAGTGAAGCCAGATGTTTGGAGGTTTCTGGCCTACACTTTTTTATAACCCTTCATGTAACACTCATAGTCCCGTCATTTCAACAGAAGATCCTCTGCTCTGTTTAAACAGCAAGAAACCCTCCCAAACCTCTGTTAGATTTGCAATCGCTAAATCCGTGCTTGATTGTGAAGAAAAAGGAGCTTCCCTCAGTAGAGATCCTTAGGTGCAAATTCTTTGGCCCAGACAAGCGCTAAAGACTGACAAAGTACACACCCTGCAGCGTCCTCAGAGCAGAGCCTCAGATAGTTACCCGTTACCCTGGGAAACGGGACCCAAGGGAAATGGGTAGCGACTTGGGAGGGGCCCAGGGAAAGTATAGAAAAGCCAGTGTAGAAAGAGCATAGATTTGGAGTCAGACTGTTCTAGATTCAAATCCTGGCTCTGCCCTTACTCCTTGTGTGATTATGGACAAGTTTGTTAATTTCTCTGAGCCTTATTTCTTCATCTATATAAAGAAAATAATTTCTCCTGCTTCCCTGGGACTGTTACAAAATTTAAGTTAGATAATGCATGTACAACACTTAGCTCGCTCCTGGGGCCCCATAAACACCGAAAACAATTAGTGACTGTTATTGCCAATAACAATAACAAACCCTCGTACAGCACCTATCATGTGCCCGGCACTGTTCTCAGTATTTAACAAATATCAGTTCAGTTTCTCCTCATAATTACTCCCATGAAATGGGTACTAATATTATCATCATTTTTCAGATAAGGAAACTGAGGCATTGACGGGTTATGTATCTTGCCCAAGGTCACACTGCTAAGTGGCAGAGACTGGATGCAAACCAGACCATCTGGATTCAAATCCACTCTCTGACCACTAAGCCGTGTTCCCCCTCTTTCTCCTGCTTTATGACACAATATAACTGATCCGATTCAGTGCTGCCTTGAGGCTTCCTTTACATGGAAGGGCACACACACAGTTCGGGCCATAGAGGGCTTACGCAGTAAGGCAACCATTTCTAGGAATCGCTGCTGACCCTGAGATCAGCGCACACCCTACCCTGTATTCCTCTCACCTCCACCTTCAAACCTCACTGCACCTTTTCTCATCTTCACTACCCCTTCCTGTCGCACAGGAAGAGGTGTCTCCCCTCCTTTCCTAGGACGAGCCCTTCTGCATCTGCCCTCCGTTCTGTGTCTCCCACCCCCTTGCATCAATCACCTCCCCTCTCTCCCGGGCCTCCAATCCCCTCCCCTGGCTCCTTTCCTGCAGCTGACAACACGCTCAAAACTCCCCCCACCTTATGTAAACCTTTCCTTGAACTTGCCTCCTCCTCAGGTTACTCCCATCTGTCTCCTTCCCTGCTCTGTCTAGAAGGAATTGTTTCTACTCAACGCCTCTTACTCCTGAACTTGTGGTGACCCTGCTTCCACCTGCAACGGGGGCGGAAACGCTCCCACTAACGTTGCCAATGACCTCCTAATGACCAATTCCAGCAGCTTCTTTGTCATCAGCTCCCCAACTTTTCTCTATGGCGAATCTCTGTGTCTCTCTCCCCTACCTACCCTCTGAATACTGGGGTTCCGTCCTGGACTCCCTGCTTCTCAGGGCTCTGCCCTCTCACATCCACACCATGACACCCATTGGGTTCCTGTCTCCAGGTCAGAGCTACCCCTAGTCAATGCCTGTTTATCCATCTGCCTCCTGGTAACTGCCAACAACTGAAACCTACTTGGAAATCCTATGAGCAGCTCAAATCTAATGTGAATTGACCATCTCCCTACCTCCTTCCCCCAACAAATCCATTTCCCCTACTTATTTCCTAATTGAATTAACAATATCACTGTGTATCCATTCTCCAAGGTTGACACTTCCTGCCTCTCCCTGACAGCGAAGTGGTCAAGAAAACTAGTCTATAATGTCCTTGAATGCATCCCTTTCTTTATACAAAACCGTAGCACTTTCCCAATTCAGGCCCTCTTCTCTCATCTAACCATACTGGTTACTGAATCAGTCTTCCAATTCTTCTCCCTATTTTAGTCTGAGAAACTAATCCATTTGTATAAACCACTGCCAAAGAGATCGATCCAAGACCCAAATCAAGCTACATCTTTGCTTAAAAACTATCCTGTGCTCCCCACTGCCTTCAAAACCAGACTTTTAAGCTGGTCCATAAAGCCCTTGCCAGGCTGGCCCTAACCTCGTTTTCTAGGCTCTTCTCTGGGAACCATCCCATTCATGCGCTCTACCCACTTCCAGTAGATACACCTGGCACTCTCACACAAAGGCAGGAGTGGGAAAGCACATACGGGGAAAAGTGTGGATACTGGAGCCAGAGAGACCTGGATTCAAATCCCAGCTCTTTCACTGACCAGGTATGAAACTTCTGCTTAGTCATCTAATCACTCTGAGTTCCACTTTCCTCTGGAGAAAAAATACCTACTTTGCATGCCTGTTGTAAAGAGTCTGAAACAGTTTATCTAGAACATCCAGGATAATACTTAGATATATTATGCAGTGAATAAACAGTAGCTGTTAATATTAATATTATTAATTTTGCCAAGTGATTTCAGAGAGGCAGGGAGGAGTTTGTAAAGACTGACAAAATGTGAAACTAGAATGCGGCATTTGAGAAGTTCCCTACGGAATCAGAAGAATATCAAACTTAAAAGAACAAATAACTGTTAGTGCCTTGGAATGTTCTGGAGCCCGCATTTCCATTCGTGAACTGCAGACTTGAACCAGTTTCAGAGTTGCTCTACCCCCTGAATCCAGCAGCCGTGGAATGCACAAAGCTCCCAGGACACAAAGAATATTACTCAGCCAGGTGCCCGGCAGTGCCCTGAACTGGCAGTTGTGCCTTCTTTCCTTCAAGCTGCTCACAAGAAGTTAATGTTCACGGAAGAAGGTTCTAGGCAGCAGGGAGTATTTGTGACCTTTGACCTTTCCGTTGGTGCTCACTGACCAAGGAAGACCTGGCTTCATGTCCTCCTGTGAGTCACTGTTCAAAGACTCTGTCTTCTCATCTCTAAAAGCTAATAATGGTCCTTTCCTGCCTGGTCCACAGTGGCCATGTCTGTCATTGAGCAGAGATGGTTACTATTTCTCCTTTATTTATTAATTTTTTTTAAGTAACTCTTTCTCTACAGTTCCCTTCTGGTTCTCACTTCTGCTCTGGCCCCAAGCTGGTAATAATGAATATTTGCACACTGCTTTCCAGCTCACAAAGCACTTTTCTCACCATAAGTCCTTTATGCCTCACAACCTCCTCTTGCATTCCCAGCAGAGGTAGCTGCCCTCCTCTCTGCTCCCATGGGAGCTCGCCCAGACCTCTCTGTTGGCACAGACCACATTCTATTGGAATTATTTATGAAAGGGTCAATTCTCCCAGTGGACTGCAGGCTCTTCGAGGGCAAAGCTTCTGTTTTTTTCACTGATGAGTCTCCAGCACTTACCAAAGCTGATGTTCAGCAAACGCTGAATCATTAAGAGACACTTAAAAACGTGCTGAGAACTTATCATGAAATCAACTGCTTTCATGTCATCGTCAGACTCTCTAAAGTAGGTTTTAATCCTAACTACAGGTGAGTTAGGTGAAGTTCAGACCTATCCAATGTCCCACAGCTCATAGATAGTGCAGCCAGAATTCAAACCCAGGTCTGTTTCCCTCCAAAGCCTTTGCCCTTTCTGCGGACCACACCATCTCTCTGGCCGTGGCGACAATCTCAACTATCTACTGCCAATGCCAAGTCCAGCAGACCTGGGTCAGGGTTATTCCTCAGAGGGTGTCACAGAACAGGAGGCCATGTATTTAATCATATTCCACACATCAGCGGTACTGAAAAGGGAAAGAAAAGGACACCACGGTGAGAACGCTCTTAAAGCCGCTGTTCTGAAATGGTAAAGCTAGCTGGCAAGATGGGGAGGAGCAGCTGCCTTTATCAAATGAGAGAAAAAAGAGCTATCAGAAAATAAAGACTAATCATCTGTCATATAAAAATTAAACCATTGCTGATAAAATATCTTCTATTGGAAACTCCACCTGAATGGGGGTGGGAGTTGGGGTTCCTTCAGCAGGAGTCAGTACAGGTCAGGATGTTCTTCAGGACCAGGCAGATGGGAGCCCTGCAGGTGGGGATGGCAGGCCCACTGCCTGCACCCTGTGAGCCTAGGAGATGTGAATGCCATGATCCCTAGGACCCCGGCTACCTTGATGATTCTCTGACTATGAGAGTGTATAAGATGTCATCACACACCAGAAACCTGGTCACTGAGATGTAAGAGAAAGAGCATGGGCTCTGGGTTGCTAACCTAGCTCTATTACCTACTTATGAGATCTCGGCAAATAGCATCGATCTCTGAGCCTCGGTTTCTTTATTTATAACGTAGAAACATACGTAATCTAACTTCCAGGGTGTTTGGGAACTGATACTGCACCCTGTATGGTGCCTGGCATGCAATCAGTGCTCAATCAACAGACTGCTGTCATTATGATCTTGGCTTTGCCAGACTGTGTGACCCTGGACAAGTCATGGGACTTCTCTAAGCTGTGGTTTTCTTATCTTTAAAAGTGTGATTTAGATAAACAAAATGTTTTCATAGGCTCCTGCCAGATGTAATCCCAAAGTAACAAAAACATAAACAGGAATAAAGATGCAGACGTAGAGAATGGACTTGAGGACACAAGGAGGGGGAAGGGTAAGCTGGGACGAAGTGAGAGAGTGGCATGGACATATACACACTACGAAATGTAAAATAGATAGCTAGTGGGAAGCAGCCGCATAGCACGGGGGGGGGGGGGAGATCAGCTCGGTGCTTTGTGACCACTTAGAGGGGTGGGATAGGGAGGGTGGGAGGGAGATGTAAGAGGGAGGAGATATGGGGATGAACGTATATGTATAGCTGATTCACTTTGTTATAAAGCAGAAACTAACACACCATTGTAAAGCAATTATACTCCAATAAAGATGTTAAAAAATAAATAAATAAAGTTCTAACTCAGAAGAAGAAGAAGAAAAAAAAACATAAACCCAAAGTGAAATGGGAGCTCTGGCTCTGGGTGGAGGAAGAAGGCTGAAATGCTGACATGGAAGAGCCCAGAAATATCTGGACTCTTTCTGTTGACCCCCCCGCCCAGGACCTTCTCCCAGCTCCCTCCCCGCAGCTGCCTGTCTTCACTCACCCGGAAAACAGACCATTCCTCAACCCTTTTCTCTCCTTGCTTAAATCTCTTTCCTTAGGAAACGTTATCTTAACACCTGTGGTTTGCCAATAATCTCCAAGGGGTGGTAGACAGCTCAAATCCATTCATTTATCTCCATTTCCAAGGCCTCCATCCTGGCCCAGGCCAGCTTGAGCCCCTGCCGAGACTACTGTCACAGCCTCCTAACTGGTGTCCCAGCTCCTACAGCTGGAGAAACTTTCCAATATGTAAATCAGATTAGGTCACTCCAGCTCAGAGTCCCACAGTGGCTTCCTGCTACCCTTAGGATAGATTAAAAAACAAAACAAAATGAAGCTCTTCACGTGCCATCTTAAAGCCAGCACGGTCTGGCTCCTAGTACCTCTCCAGCCTTACCTGATACCATTCTGCCCTTTGATACCCGCATCCCACACTGTGACCATCTCAAAGTTCCTTGAACTCCCAGCTCTTGCCTATCCCAGGGCCTTTGCACATGCTCTTCCCTCTGCTTGGTGTATTCTTTCCCCAAACCTTCATCTAAACAACGAATTTCTACCCCTGTCCCAGCCATCTAAATTAGGTCCCCTGTTTGTTTCGCCAGAGTACCCTCTTCTCTTCTTTACTACAATGAATACTTACCATTTACCATTATACACTTACACGTATATTGGATGATTGTAATTAAACTTAAGAATCTATCTCCTATTGTCTCAAGCATGTCTGTAAACTCCCGAGGGCAGGAAGTATGGCTATTTAATATACCACGGACACCAATGCCTGCTCAGGACATGGCAGGTAAAAGGCAACTAGTGAACACTGGTTGAATGCGAATATGAACAGTTGTAGTGTCTAAATCTGCCTGCAGCCACTCTGGACCTGCTCTTCCTGCTGGCCCCCTTAAAGCAGCACGCAAGGAGCTTTGAGCCTTAATAAAGAAGTCCTTGCTGCCTTACGTGTTGTAAAGAGACTGAACCAAGGCTTTCCCCTCCTCCCCAGGTATATGGGCAGCTTCTCCTTTTTCTCAGCCTCACTTAGCCTCACTTACTAGCCTGTGAGGACATCAGGGGCAGCACCACATCTGCCTCATGGCTGTACCTAAATGCCCAGGCCAGGGGCTGGCACACAGTAAGAGGCTGTCAGTGAATACCTACTGAACCAAACAGACCAAACAGTGAAGCCTGTGGCAGACACCGATGATCCCATATTCACTTCCCCTCTTCCTTTTGTTTCGAGTGCCAAGGTGGCAAGCTAAAAATATTCCGCAGACTTCCTTACATCTCTGAATGTCCAAGTGACACAGCTCTGCGAAAGAAATGTAAGCTGAGGGTTTTAGGAAAAAATTGGCTTCCCTACTTCTTTCCCCTATCTTTTTTTTTTCCTGCCTGACATGCAGACGTGAGTCCTGGAGCTGCAGCAGCCACTTTAGGACAATGAGAGGCAAGCATGAAAACAACAGCCAGAGCTGAGGATGGCAGAGCGCAAGGGCAGAATGAGGCTGGTCCCTGATGCCATGCTGAACTGCTGTACTGGCCCTGGATGGGCCTGCCCTAGACCGAAAGTGTACATGAGAACATCAAAATCCCACTTAAATGCCACTCTAGCAGAGATCTTGTTACCTGCACACTAAATTCATTTCTAACTATTCCCATGGAGAGACAAGCTTTATTGCTAGTACCTACTGTGTCCTTGAGCTCCCTTTGCTTCTTTCCTGTCCTCGAGGCCCCAGGCCCCAGATAATTTACAAAATAGATGGCAGAGGCAGAGGAGGGGGTGGCATGGAGGTGGTGGGAACCCTGCCCTGTCGTCTGCAGGGACAGCTGCTGGCAGGGCTGGTCTCCAGGCTGCAGGTGAAGCGCTCTGATATTCCAAGCTCTCCTCCACTGAACAGATTTTTGGCCACAGTCTGTCTCCAGTGTGCTGACTTGAGTTCTACCTCCCACCTACAATTTCATTCCACTTATACCAGATTGCTCCCAATAAATCGCTGCTATCAGGGAGAGGTGAATTCACACGGCACTTTTCCAAAGAGGTGTTTTCAGTAGAAATTTCACAGAATGCTGCCAATGTCATTTACAAGAAGGTTAAATGGATTACTGAGAGACCTTGATTCGTTATTGCTGTATTATATCTTATAATTCAGAGGAAGGGGATATGGGGAAGGGTGGGGCAGAGCTTATGAGAAACTGAAAATCATTTCTCAATCACTCCTTAGTTTCTTCTTTGAAGTAGTGCAGGTTTTTAAACAAACCACAGTACATAATGTCAGAGATTTTTCTCTCTAGATCCTTGCAAATGCACCCAGAGGCTGATGAACAGTAGTCTTACCCAATCAAAGCAAGGGGAATAAACAAGTAGCACTTTCCACTGGTCTCTGGAAAATCCTGAAAAACCCAACTTTGATGACTGTTGTAAGAGAAGCTCATGTGAAAGTATCTATTTACACCTGGGAATAAAGAGGAATGGGTTGCAGGGACAGCAAATAAAAACACCACTAGTGCTATTGAACTGTCCTTCTGTCCTTCCTGGCTCCCCCTCCACCGCCCTCTTCTTTTCTCTCATGAAATCACAAAGCTCAATCCCAGGAAACTTCCTCTGTTATATACATTCATGGGCTCTTGTTCTGGGCCCCGCAAGATAAAGCCTGCAGCCCTAATCATTTTATTCCCTTGCTCAAAGCCTGCAATGGCACCTCAAACCTGCAGAATGAGCTTCTCCCTTAGGGTGGCATTCAAGGTGCTCCCTGATGACTGACTTCTCCCCGTCAGGGCATCCCTGCTCGAGTCAATCAGGATGGTGGCTCTCTAGAGCCAGCGCTTAATTTTCTGCCCACCTCTCTTTTGCTCACGTTCTTCCTGCTACCTGGAATAACATCCTCAACAAACCCCTGCCATTTCCTCCTTTAAATGTGAGAATTCTACCCATCCTTTAAGGTCCCATCGGGTGTCACCTTATCCAGAGAGCCCTCCCTGACCCATCTGGCTGGACGTGCCCTTGTCTTCCTCCAACCCTCACGGCACTTTGACCAGTGACTCCACGAGTGAGCCTTCTTTCTCTCTTCCTGGATTAGAGGCACTTACTATGTAAATGCTCCTTTCCTTAGTCAAGACCATGAACTACTTTGGCCAGAAACCACGTCATACCTTCTCTGTATCTCCACCTTAGGAAAGAGCAGGAATGTAATCATTTTTGGATAAAGGCAGAAAGGAAGGAAGGGAGGACGGAAGGAAGGGAGGACGGAAGGATTAGATCTGCTTCTAGTCCCTGGACATAGAATAGGTCAGTTTATAGCAGCTGCCTGGGCCTGAGCAAAAGGACCCTCCTCTTTCATTACCATGAAATGTCCTCAGACCAGGAAGACCAGGGCACATTTCTCGTAAAATTGCCAGGGTCTATGTTTTCTAACAAGGATTCTAATTTCTTTTCTCTGGGTTTCTAAATCCACTGTGGGGTAACCTCTGTTATTTTCCGACTTGGCTCACATTGCCACAATGTCAGGGTGATCTGTCCTTTTATGCTTCAGCATCAACCAAAATTAAAAGCTAAGATGCTATATCTAGAGGCCCAAAACACTGCAACACTGACTTGTCAGGTCTTGGGGTTGCAAGCAATGCATACAAAGGTATTTTTATTTTCAAAATTTTGGATGTTGTGAGTTTTTTTTCATGGTCTTTTTAATGACTTCTCAAGAAAACTTCCTATGTTGATTTAAGATGCTTGCTTATATTGGAGGCAAATTAATAAAGGGGAAATTATATTCCATATAATACAAATAGAAATAAAATATTTATTTTATCAGACCAAACAGTAAGACACTCTGGCATCATGGACAGAACATGGGATTTGAAGACCAAGTTTCCATCCTAGCTCTGCCCTTACTGACTGTGTGACTTTGGGCTAGTCAATTAAATTCTCTGAGTCTCAGTTTCTTCATCTGTAAAGTTGAGATCAAAATGAGAATTACCTAAGGTTCTCATTCTTTCTTACATACAGAAAAGAGCTAAGCATGGTCCTTAACACACAGTAGGCGCTCTCTAAATGTCTGCTGAATGAATGAACAGGTGGAAAACCAAAGTAAGTGTAATATCCAAAAAAAGGGGGCTTGATCCTGAAAAGAGGCAGATGGCTAAAGAAGGAAGATCATGAGCTTTGGAGTCAGACAGATACAAATTCAAGTCCTGGCTTTTCTCAAAACATCCCTGAACCTCAATTTCCTCATCTACAATAGGGGGTGAAAATAAAAATAATCACCATGTGGAGTTACTGCAGGGCTTAGAGAATGTATTTAAAGCCCTGTGTAAATGGCAATGGTGAATTATAATTTAGCTATTGGTATACATCTTCCTACTTCATTCAGTACTCGGGGTCAGCCAGGTCACCTACCCCCAAACGGAGCCAGAACCAGAAACAACATAACCTTCAAATTCGAGACCTCTGCATGTGGGGGAAAGGCCATTCTTTCTGAAAATAGCTGCCATGTTTTATTCTAAAATTTGCTCAGTTTCAGTGGTTTGTGTGCATGTGTGTGTGGGTGAGAGAGAAAATGCATCTAGTTCAGAGGGAGCTCTGTCAACAGCACATCTCCGTGTATATATATTTGTGTACACAGTTTGTAAAGTGCTTTTAGATTTTTTGAAGGCAAAAGATAAACTTATTTAATTTAAAATCATCAGCTGGACTGCATTAAATGGAAGGAAAAGCAAAAACAAAAGCAAAAAATATAGCCATTAGTTAAATTAAACACAATTATTTCTCCCACTACTTAATTACAAACAGACATAAATACTCTGGATTCTGACATCTCAGATCTTCTTAAATTCTAGCTCTGCATTTCAGCGTGTAATGGAGGGAGGGCCACATTCCAATTTGTGTGTTAAGCAAACCTGAGAGTTACAATCGTATATTGGGACTATAATGACTTCACTAAAACAAGACCTAAACTTTTAATTAACCTGCCAAGACAAATTACAACTCATGGTTCACAGGTAAAGACCAAAGACAGCTGAGACTCAATGCCAGAGACTCTTGGGGAGACAGGGATTAATAGCAACATCAGAGTCAGTCTGTTTTTGTATTAAAAAAAAAAGGTATTCATTAAACAATCACTGCAGCTTGAAGGAAGACAGACAAGTCAGAAAGGCAGGGAGAGAAAGGTGGACAGAGAAAGGGGATGGGAGAGAATATTAACCACGTCCATGTATCGAAGCCTGGGCTGGGCACTTTATATTTATTCTCTCCAATCTTCACAATGGGGATTGCCAAGTACTATTATTGTTTCATTTTCCTGACAAGAAAGATGAGGCTCACAGAGGTGACGTGACTGACTGTGGTCACAGAGCTAACATGCAGCAGTGGGAGAAGGAAGGAATGGAAAGCAGTGCTCAGAAGGCATTTGTTTTCATAGCTTAGTCGACAGACCGACCACCAGAATCAGGATCACCTGGGCTCTACCTCAGGCCTACTGGGAAAAGGCCCAGGAATCTGAATGTTAGACTCACTTCCCAGGTGATTCCTTTGTACAACAATATTTGAGACCCCCCCCCCCATAAGATACTGTAACCCCTTGTTACTCAAAATGTGGGCCACAGATGAGCAGCATCTCACCGGGTGCTGGTACAAAATGCACAAAACTCTAAACACCCAGCCTGACCGACTGAAGCAGAATCTGCATTTTAACAAGACGCCAGGTGGTTCATAGAACTCTGAGAAGCACAATACAGCTTAACTGCTCTAAAAGACATTATACGGTTAAAGCAGGTGAAGACAGATTTCATCATTTAGGTGAGAACAGGAGAACCTGAGGGAAAAGCAAGGCCATCTCCTTAATTATGACAAAACAGGTCAGCAAGCTCTGACAAGCCAAGAGTTGGCAAAGGTACCTAACTGTACCTACATCTTATTTCTCTGAGAGGCACACCCTAATTAAAAGTAGCTTTCTTTGGGGGTTTGTATTAATTTCCTTTCATATTTGTGCTCACTTATTAAAAATACAGAATTCTGATTGTAGGAGACCTTAGTTCTGAGCAAGCATGATACTGCGTCTAAGAGAAATCAGGCTGTGAGACCATGAAGCTGTAACTCAGGCACCACTAATGACTTGAAAATCATGTCTCTAAATTGAAGCCACCGTGTCCAGAAAGAGAGAAGAAACAGGGTCTGGAGCCTGGCAGACCCTGCCGAGTGTCAGCCTAATTGATGGTGAGGACCAGGACTGGCTCTCCCATGACAGGAAACGGGCGGCACCGACAGCCTCCTGGGTCACCACTAACCACCGAGCTGCAGTCTCAAATTCCAGAGTCTCAAGGAACCAGGAGATGGAATTTGTGCTGGGCCAGAACACAAATTAGTGGTGGAGATTTAGAAGTGAGCACACTTTCTACTGCACCTCAAAAGGAGGCATCAAGGGAGGAAACCAACAGCACAGCGGCTGCCAAGACTGCAGAGACCAGCAGCTAGGACAGACACTTCCAAAATAAGGACAGCACGAAGTGATATTTCCTACCCCGGAGCTGATGTAGCCTAACAGCTCCACCTCCCTCATTTTGCTAAGAGGGTAGAATGTTGAGCCTGCAGTTACGGCAGAAGCCTATACACCGTGCACCGTATTTAATGGGAAGGTATTCTCCGCCTCAGCTCTACGGGCAAAATTGCAAATAAGAGGAAAATGGCCTGAAAATGACTACTGCTGTTTAGAAGGAAGAACCTGGGTCTTGCAAGAGTTTTAGGAACCAACGACCAGATTCAGAGGTTTTTTATTCAACTCCATTTCCCATGTCAGAGAGGCTCCAGCCAAGGACCAAGACAGAGTTTTGAGGTGAACTCAAAACAACACAGAGGTTTTCATTAAGCAGAAAATCCATCCCCAAGCATTCTGGTTAGTGGAGTTTTGTCTTCTGGAAGTTTTATTTTCCTGTAGGGGATTTTATCTCCAGGTTGTGTCACTGCGCTTCTGATATAAACCGACGCAAAGTTTTCTGACCTGAACCACTGAGCCCAATGCATCCTATATCACACTGTGGTGATCTAAGGAGGAGACAAATTCTGTGCAGTATATGGGTAAAGAAGAGAAATTCCTTAAAACAGGGTGCCAGGCTCTCCGGACACCCACAGGCTTGTGAGGCGGCCAAGGTGCTCTCTCTTAACGAGAACTCTTCCAGTATGAGGGACCAGAAGCTGTTAAGAGCTCATTTAAATCCTCCGGGCTTGCTGTCCGCCAGAGCTCAGGACATCTCGGTTCTCTACAAGACCCCCATCTGATCAGATTGTTCATCCAGCCCTTTGCATGGCTATTCTCACCCTCTTTCCAAACCTTTATCTTTTTTTTTTTCCCTCATCTGCCAGGGGTTGTTGGCTCCAAAAGCAAAACAAACAAGCAAACAAAAGCTCACGTAAGAAACCAAAACCCCAAATAGAAAATCAGTGAGTTGAACCAAGGGAGATTATAAGGACGAATACAGGTGATGGAGAGACGTAACAAGAATTTCTGTCTCCTTGTCAGTTTCACCCCTTGGTGTTTAAACGTAGCTGCGAGTCCACACGCTAGGCCACAGATAACACGAGAAAGGCGGTGGGCAACAGCGCTGGGCTCAGGTGCCAGCCCAACATGGCCTTCCAGCTCCTCCTGTCACTCCCCTCCCTCGTTTCCCTGCATCTCACTCCCATCCCTTGCCCGGCAAGCCCAGTCAGGATGGCCTCATGCTGGGTGGCCTCTGTAGCTCTGGGCAAGACACATCCCCTTGTCCACTTCGACTCCCAGGATCCCCAAGTGTCCTCTCACCCGAAGAGACAATATCCCACAGACCCCAGAGGGGTGGAGCTTCCTTACCAATGGCAGTGGTGAGAAAGGAAACCACTTCAGACTCCTTCCCATCATTATAAAAAGCCAGGTGCCAGATTCCTGAATCCAAATACTGGATGAAGCCCGTCTCATGGCTAGAAGGGGGGACAGCTCCCCGAGACTGGCGCTGGGGTCCCTCCAGGCTCCGTGCTTCCTGGGTCAAGAGCCTCCTTCCATCCAGCAGCTCCACAAAGTCAAACTGGAGTACAAAGAGAGCATAATTAGCACTGGACCTGCTTCACCACAAGGCTAGATTCTTCAGGCTTCTCCCAGGGAGGACACGGGGAAATACAACCTGAAACAGGCAGAAGAGGCTAACGCCATGTGAAGGTTGACCAACCAACTCCAACTCCTTCCCAGAACCCATTTTTCCCTGGTCACAGTCTCCTGATACTCTTGTGAATGCATTGTAATTAGTGGATTATTTTCAAGTCTCAGAGTTTGCACAGGACAACCATGCTTTTCCAGTGATCAGAAACCCAGCCACTGCATGACTGTTTGAACTCCAACCCCATGCAGGTGATGGCGGGCAGGAATCCCAGGGGTCTAGGACTGGGCCTGGAGCACTGGATGTGGCTTAAATGTCAGTCAAGTGCAAACGGAAGTTTGATTTATACCTGTCTTCCTTTCGTCAATGACCCTTTCTCAACGCTCCAGTTTCAGGGAGCAGTTTTAGGGGAACTAAACTGGATTAGCTCAAAACTCTATCAATAATTACATGCTGTGTCAAATACAAGTGCTGATTGATCCAAGCCTACTAGCGTGAGAGACTTGAAGTCAGTCACACAGTGCTAACAACAGGCAGGTGGGGAAGTCCTGCTGGCCTACTGGCAAGCAAATCGTGCAACTGTCTACCTGTCTGTCTGTCTATCTTTAAAGCAAAACAAAATAGATACTTATTCGTCTCATGTGAAAATGTCTAGGGGCATGAAGTCCAGGAGCAGCACAGCAGTTTTACAAAGAAATCAGAGGGGCCCAGGCTCTGTCTACTTTTCTGTAACTCCATCCTTAGCAAATGTATTTATCTAGCTTTTATCTAAAAATTAAATAACTACGGGGGCTAGGAAGACTGCCTTTGGCCAGGGAATGTCTGATGGATGCCTATGATTTATATTACTCCAATCCCAGGGCTGGGAGGCCCTCACACAAGTCTGCTCTTAACCCATCATGACTGGTAATGTGTCAATCATCCTGGCCGAGTTTTTTTTTTTTTTTTTTTTTTTTAATTGAAGTATAGTTGATTTACAATGTTGTGTTAATTACTGCTATATGGCAAAGTGATTGAGTTATACATATATATACATTCTTTTTTTAAGTATTCTTTTCCATTAGGGTTTATCACAGGATATTGACTACATTTCTCTGTGCTATACAGCAGGACCTTGTTGTTTACCCATTCTGTATATAAAAGCTTACACCTGCTGACGCTGGCTGAGTTTAAGTGTTTCTAGTGTGCATGTGTCTGGGTAAATGTGAAGCCCTGAGGAGAGAAGGGATGCTTTACTCTGAGCCAGGTCCTGCACTAGCTGCCTTCTAGATGTGGTTCTCCACTCTTCACAACAGCCCTGTAAAGTGGGTATTGTTATCACCATTGGCTAGATTAGGAAACTTGCTCTGAAAGGATGTTACAGGCTCAAGGTCACATAGCTGATAACAGGAGGATTCAAACCCAGGTCTCTTTGACTCCAAAGTGCATGCTTTTTTCTCTAGATTACACTTCCTGGATAATTTAACTTCGAGACTGGGTACTAGTAAAAAAGGCTATTGAGAGACTTCCTAGAAAGCCTTCCTCTTAACAAGCTCCAAGGATACAACCCTACTCATCCGAAAGGTAGGGTCTGAGAGAGGGCAAATGGATGAATGGGCTATAAAATACATGAAATTTCCTTCAAGCTCAGAGATCCAGACTTAAGCATTAGGCTTCTTGACTTAGGCTTCTTGAGCAGGGTCCGTGGGGTTCTGGTTACCTGTGTGTGTGAAGGAGGAAGGCCTTTTCTGCCATAAATGCCGACCAGAGCCGCCTTTCCCAGAGACACATTGAATTTCAGATGCATAGGATGGTCTATGAACACCTGAGATCTCCAGAAAGTGCCAGGAGGAATCTTCTGGGAAGCCCGTCTCCCCACGTCGATTTCTCCAGAGTCTATAAAACTGTCCTCTGGAAAGAAACTACTGGGCTTTCCTACCAAGACACAGGGAAGGGAAGACAAAAACATCACTGTTAGCCACACGTGAAACCAGGGACCAGAGCACCTGAGCAAGCAGGGCTCTCCGATGCCTCCCACTCCTCTCTACAACATTTTGCTGCCAGCCCACTCCCTGCCCCAGACTCCTCCGTTGAGGAGTAAGAATGCCCAGAACTTTTTTTTCCAATGATGCCCAAATTGTTCTGCTAAAAATATGCATTCTTCCAAAGCAGAACGGGTCCTCCCCAAGGGCCATCTGTTTACTGCACAATTCTACAGCTTGTTAAGATATATTTTGATCCTAAAAATAATCACTTGCAGTCACATGAGAATAACTCTGTGTGTATGTGTGTGTGTGTGTAAAAGTATGTATGCTAAAAAAGAAAAGATAGAGGGAATGAGGTGTTGTTATTAACTTTCCAACTCAGAATGGTTCCCCCAGCAGTGGGAAGCATGACCTGAGTAGAGTCAGGTAAATTTTACAAGTTCACTAGTTTATGTGTAATTGGGAGACAAATTCTGAGGCTCAGACATGTGGATGAGTTTGTGTTGGGAGGAGGGGTAGGGTTGGGGAAGATGAGGAAAAGGGTACGTCTGAAGAGAGAAACCATCCCTGAAAAACGCTTCTTTGTCTTGAATGGAGGGCTATGAATATCACTGTGCTAAAGTGGGTAAAGATGAGGGGATTTTTCAAGTTCAGGCACAAACCTTATGACATACCTGGAAATTCAACCCAGGCCCCCAACCCTGCATGTTATTGGAGTGGGGGGGAGTGGTCAAGAATAAGGTCTCTTGCCCAATTCTGTCACCAATCAGGAGAGTGACAGCTTTCTGGGCGCACCCCAAGTGCCAGGAAGGAAGGCTGCTTATCAGACTTCCTCTATTTAGTAATTAAACACACTCACATGTGAAAAATATAAACCCTAACTTCCTGCCAGACATCAGCCCTCTGAAGAGTTGGACGGGGGCAGGAGGAGAGGACAGGGACATTAGAAGACCACCCTTAGGACATTAACAAGCCAAAATCAAGTCAACAGACCACATTTTATTTGTCATTAGAAGGACCTCTGGGTATCCTAGTTCCAAGGTTTGTGGTGGTGTTACAGATGTTGGAAGAGACACTTTAGAGACCGAGAATCCATTTATAAAGAAAACACATTTGTGGGAACTTTTTATGAAAAGCACTTGGGGAATAAGAAATTAAAATGTCTTTTTTTCCCTAGCTTTGTAAGATTCCTTACAAAGCACATTTGATGCTGAAATGGAGCTTGGCAGGGCACTGTTGTAGTCATAAAATATTTTACTGTTTTAAATAATAAAATTCAATTTAAATGTTAAACTTCTCCATATGTTATCATTCCTTATAAACTCCTAGGCAGAAACATCAGGTTTTTAGCTTTAAACCGTTAAACGTTATTTTAATTAAAAATATGCCAACAAAAAAGTTAAAATGCATGCTCTCAATAAAAGTATCACTAGTATTCTGTCATTAGCATGGGAAAGAGCTTACATTTAATTCCTTTATGGAAGGAATATGCCCCAGACTTTTACCTTGAAAATGTAGACACACACAAACCATGGCACTGTGGTTCAAAGACAGAAGCCAAATTCACAAAGCATTAAGATGGAAGAGAATTACTTTCACATTCTTCCTTATCTGATTTTTGGGTTCCTCCCAGTACCATAATCCTTTTATAGTCCAGGTAGAAGATAGTATATAGCCTTCAGCTTATAATTCTGTTAGGGAGGCAGAACTAGGAGGGAGTATGAAACAAAAGCAGGATGAGTTCTGAGCTTTTTACTGCTAGAAACTGCACAGAAATAAGCCCTAGACTCCTAATTCCAAGGACTCATTTCCTTTGTGAGTAGGTAGGAGTCAGAGCTGATGGGATTTGGGAATTGTCTGCATTCAAATAATTCCTGTGTCTGAGAATGAATAATGAAAACTTCTCCCACTTTTTGGCATGCCGTTGGAGAACCCTGCACAGTTCATTTCCCCTCCAATGAGCATGTTTTTAGGAGACAGCTATCGAATCGGCTAAGTTCTTTAGCCTCACAGGTCAGAGGTCAAGTCCAGAGACTCTCCAGAGGTCTGCAGGCCCCAGAGGCATAAGTAAGTTGGCTCTTACCCCAGAGGAGTGGCAAAAAGGAATATTCTTTTCTAGCACTCCAGTATTTCACCAAAGCTGGCCAAAATGGGAGAAAAAAATCATATTTGGTGTGTATACAATGATATAAAAATAGTAAATTCTGGTCTACAGCACACTCCCAACCAGGACCTTGAACTTTCTTGGCTGAGTCTGTGACGGCCGCTCTGGAGCTTAGGTTCAAAAGTGACCTTTGTAACAGAAGTCACCTTGTCCAGATCCTTGGGGAAGGGGTCACGGCCCAGTGTAAAGGAAAAGTTTGAGAGGGAAAGAGCATCCCCATCTTGGAATTTAACCTTTATCATTCTTCCCCTCTGGTCCCTAGTGGTCCCCACAGGGACTAACCCTAAGGATGAGATGGAAGCTTCTGGGAGGGAAGACCTATACCCGCCGAGTACCTCTGTCTGGTGGGAAAGAGGCACGAGATTTGCTGGGCTAAGGGCTGTTCAGAGTGAGACCACCCTCATCCTTTCCTGTCTTTTAAAAACCCTTACTGCCTTTCTCTCTCCAGATCTTATAACCTAAGATCCTTTGTTCTTAATTTTGAGCACCAAGATGTGAGCACTAGGATAGAAAATATCCCACTACATGGCAATACCCACGGTGTAGGTGGTGGAGTAGTGACAGGGGGTAGAGGGTAGAGGCAGTTGGAGGGGAAAAGTCCTGTGCATATAACTCTTTTTATACCTACCTACATTCTGGAAAACAATAATAATAATAAACATTATTAGTAGTAATAGTAATAGAGGTAGCAGTACTAATAGTAGTATAACCTATCATTTATTAAGTTCCAACTACATACGGGGCATCTTTATATGTATCGGTTCTGTTAATCCTCACACTATTAAAATGTATATACGGATGCTCAGAACGCTTAAGAAACCATTGAGATGGAGTCATCTGGGCCGCCCCTTTATTTATTAGAATATGGCTTCTTAGAACATCAAATTGATAAATTATTAATTAAAACTCTTCAAAGATATTCTCAATGGTGGCAGAGTGCATTGACCCTCTCTAAGATCGAGGGTCCAATTTAATTCACAGTCCTAGCGGGCTTAATACCAAGGCTAGACCAGGAAGATCCAAGGCCCGTTGGAGAACTTCCTGCCATCCTGGGATACAAAAAATTGACAATTTTTATGAACTAGGATCCCACACACAGGCCCCAAAGTTAAAGGGAGACAGTCAGTATCTCAAGACATTCATAAGAAGGACACTATACAATCAGTGCGTGCCCAAGAGGCTTAACAAAGTACAAAGAGCTTAACTCAGAATTAGGGAGCTCCAACAGCACGATTAGGTTTCACAGGGCAGATTCTACCGGTAACGGTCCTTTTCTTTATAAAGATATACAGATTCAGGTTTCCTATAGCTATGCTGTGGAAATATGCAATCATGTCTGTAAAAGAAATTTCTCAACAAATTACTGAAATGATTGGATAGCTCAAATAAGGGAGATTTGGAAGAACTGAAATTCCATGCACTTCCCAAGTTCAGTCTTTATTTTCCTGAACTGAGATTTATCCAGATAGGTTCTAAATTCCTAATCAACCAACACTCTCCCCCCCTCCCTCCACCTTTTTGGTTCTTTTCAATGCAATAACTTGCACAAAGATTTCTTTAGTTTCCTTAGCAACTGTTTGAAATTTATTTCGTTATCAAAATAAGCTGTTCCATTTTGGACAGCCCAGCTGAGCCTGTGTGCAGCAATTTGCATGGTTCAAACTGATGGGCAATTTTGATTTCACTGCAGAAAGAAGAAAATACTATCCCTGGCCCACCAATTAAACCATCAGAAATGCTTGTTTATTCAATGCTTTTTTCCCTTTCTCCATTAATGCATAACATAAGTTCTTATGGTTTTACTTCGAAAAGCTGCTGTATTTGGTTTCCATCCCACGACAACCCTGAAATGGTTATAGCCACTTTTGAAAATATAGTATAAACTGCAGTTTGATGTTATTCTCAGAGACACAATGAACCTTTAAAATACTGGGTTCATCATATAGTTCACTTGTATAATTAAAAAATATATACCCTTTAAAAATATTCACAGATGCCCCAGACTTTGTGGGAATCTTTGAGGGGAAAATATTAATTAGTCTGGATTTCTGAGATTCTAATAACTGACATGGAATGAATGGCTTGGGATTTGGGTGGACAAGAAAGGAACTAACATTTGTTGAGTGCTTCCTCATAACCAGGCTTTGAAAAGATAGGTGTTGGCAATCCTTGTTACACAGATGAGGAAACTAAGGCCACAGGAGATGGCGTAACGGGCTTGAGTTAACAGAGCCAATAACTGGCAGGGCCAGGACTCAAATCCTGGACTGCCTGGCTCCAAGCCCTATTATCCTCTTTCCACCCACCACACTGCTTCCCCTGCCATTGCGGAACAGGGCTCTGGCTCTAATCTTAACTCTGGAATCAGCTCTCTGATACCCTCAGAAGGGACAGGAAATATGCACTCACATCAGTGTTAAGGACTTTCCCCCTTGAGATACGTCTAAGGAACTAGATTTTTAACATCACAATTAAAAACGTAAACTGAGTACACACTGGTTTGACCAAGGCAAAAGAAATTAAGAACCATGTGGTCTCACATAAACTAGAGGAAGATGTGTCCTCTGTCTCTCCAGACCGATGTATTTTTTGTCACAGCAATTGCTTTCGATGCTGACCACCTTCCAGCATTGCACTGCATTTTAGGGGTTTGTAAACAGGCTTTCCATTTGCATTAGTAATGACAGATAATCCCTTTAAGCAAAAATACTCCAGCGAAAGTAAACCAATAAGCTGGTGCAATTTTATTTTGTCTCTTATCTGCACCTCCTGCTCCTTGGGAAAAAGAAAACAAAACCTAAACAACCCACAAACTAATTTCATTAGAGTGGGAGACTTTCGATAGATCCAACTCCTGTTGAAAGAAAGTCTGATAGAGAAAATACATTTTTCTAAATGAGATCTTTGAGGTTTAAACATATCTTAAATCTGTGTTTGTTGATTCTAAAGACAGTTGTCGTTTATGGTATTCACCTATGACATCTGACACTATAAGCTGACATGGGAATCACAAG
Source organism: Balaenoptera borealis (assembly GCF_965194805.1). Classification (NCBI taxonomy): domain Eukaryota; kingdom Metazoa; phylum Chordata; class Mammalia; order Artiodactyla; family Balaenopteridae; genus Balaenoptera; species Balaenoptera borealis. The sequence continues at coordinate 57,551,398 of NC_138868.1, forward strand.
CCAACAGGAAGGACCATGGACAGGGCCAACCTGAAAAAAAATTCTAAAGAACAATCTGGTTAATCATATGATGATTCTGTTACTAATTTCACATGTAGAACTTGTGAATTAGAATGGACGTTACAGATAATATAGCTCAATAACCTCCTTTTAAAGAGGAGGAAAATGAAGCCCAGAAAGTCTTTCAAGGGATTTGCTTAAGGGCATCACAAGTGGCAGCAGCTGGACTTGAACTCAGGGTTCTTGACTCCTAACCCAGAGCTCTTCCCATGGCTTCATCCATGCTCCCTCCATATTCTATTAAGGTGCAAAGAAAGTGTAAGTTATTCAATGTTTTAAGTCTTAGAATCTTTGTAAAGGAGAAGACTGGCTTTGCCCCCCGCAAAAGAGTAGGCAGAGGTTCTGAGAAATGCCCTCAGTTCCCTTAAAGATGACCATAGGTCAAGAGTGGATTTTGGCCTTCAGGACCATTCAGAGACCATGAATAGTTACTCTGGCCAAGCATATGCTACCCTGTTAACCAAACTGATTCCTAGAAGGCAAACTCTTGACAGGACAGGGAAGCTCAGAAGCCATGACCCAAAGTTAACTGAGCTAAGAGGAAAGAAGATGTAAGCAGTGAAGATTGGAGGCCGCTGTGACCACTTTGCTGACTGAGGTAACACCAGAGAGAGAAAGCAGGCCACAGGAGAAGGGATGTCGCACTGCCTAGAATGACAGCCAGCCTGGCCCATGAGCTCAGACATCCTTCCCGGTACCAATTTTTGTGGGTCTGCCACTTCTTGGTTGATAGTGAAAGAATTTGTGTTGATGGCATGTTAGAAAGAGCCCTAAGAAATTCAGAACATGGGTCTATGGATGTCCCATTCAAGAATGCCAAACTCCAAATGTCACCACCACTTCCATCATTGAAAGAGAAACATCTGTGTCTCCCTGTACAATGGAATTTCTTATCCACATCTCCTTCAGGGTCTTATAACCATGAGGTGAGTCAGGTAGGTCAACTTATGGAGACTGCAAGAGCCCTGCAGTCACACAGACCTGGGCTCATGTCCCAAATTCCATTATTTACTGGCTATGTGACTCTGGCCAAGTAACTTAATCAAAGTGATCCTTAGTTTTGGCATCTAAAATGGGTATACGTAATTATACTTACCTCACAGGATCTCTGTGAGGATTAAATGTGAAGTGCTCTTGACAAAAAGCTTTGAACAAATACTGTACAAACACTAATGATTATTGGTATTGCAGATGAGGAAACTAGGGCTCAGGAAAATTAAGTGACTTGCTCAAGGTCACATGGTTGAAAATGCTAGAACAGCTGAAGTGGTGTTTCCATGAAACCACAAGGTCCAAGGGTACTTCGCTTACAACACACCCTCTACCCACCTTGCTACACCCCACTCCAGGAGACACCCATTCATCCCATGAGGTTGCCTCATCATGATCCCACATAATCCAAGACAGCCGCCCAGCAGCGTGAAAGCCCATGATACTCCCCTCAGGGCATGGGATGGGATGTCGCCTGAGCACCATGAGCCCTGCCCAAGCCCCGCTATGAGCTCACAGTGACAAGGAACCGCGATGAAGACACAGGTGGCCTGGCAGCCGGCGTGGAGTGCAGAGGGATGGAGGAAGCACCAGAGCATGGAGCTGTGAGTCAGGCACATGGCGCGCAGAATGGCGGTCTCCTCGGTTCAAAGGCAGACACAGAGGACTCACGACACGAACAACACAGCAACCCTACCTTCCGTGGCTCCTTTGCCTTTCCTGTCAGGGATCTCTAACCCAGTGCCCCCTGAGGGATACAGGGAGACGTCCGTTGGCACAGGCCAACTGCTGGCTGTGTCCTCCGTGATCTCATACATCTGCCCCTCCATCGGCTGCAGGTGCCAGTTTAGGCCAAACAGGTGCATGGCTGTGGTGAGCAATGAGAAAAGTCATCTTTTTCTGCTGGAGGTGGAAATGGAACTCCCAAGCCAGAGGGGAGGGCAAGTGGGGGTGGGGAACACAGGAAATCAGTTCAGTTCAGTTCAACAAAGAGCCCCTGAAGAGAGCTCTGGCAGTGCTGAGCGCTACACAGGGGACTGGGGCACAGAGATGATCCAGGCACAGACCCTGCCCTCGAGGGCTCACAGTCTAGGGGAGGGGGGAGAGGGGCAGGGATGAGGGAGTTTCAGGAGGTCTTGGCTTTTTTTTTTTTTTTTTTAACATCTTTATTGGAGTATAATTGCTTTACAGTGTTGTGTTAGTTTCTGCTGTATAACAAAGTGAATCAGCTATACATATACATATATCCCCATATCCCCTCCTTCTTGCGTCTCCCTCCCACCCTCCTATCCCACCCATCTAGGTGGTCACAAAGCACAGAGCTGATCTCCTTGTGCTATACAGCTGCTTCCCACTAGCTATCTATTTTACATTTGGTAGTGTATATATGTCCATGCAACTGTCTCACTTTGTCCCAGCTTACCCTCCCCCCTCCCCATGTCCTCAAGTTCATTCTCTACATCTGCGTCTTTATTCCTGTCCTGCCCCTAGGTTCATCAGAACCATTTTTTTTTTTTAGATACCATATATATGTGTTAGCATACGGTATTTGTTTTCCTCTTTCTGACTTACTTCACTATGTATGACAGACTCTAGGTCCATCCACCTCACTACAAATAACTCAATTTCATCTCTTTTTATGGCTGAGTAATATTCCACTGTTTATATGTGCCACATCTTCTTTATCCATTCATCTGTCAATGGACAGTTAGGTTGCTTCCAAGTCCTGGGTATTGTAAGTAGTGGTCTTGGCCTTTTGATTCAAAAGATAAATAACAATCTAGAGGAAAAACCTGCAATTTGTATCACCAAGGGTTAATTTCCTTAATATAAAAAGAACTCAAATAATAAGCAAAGTCCAGCAAGTCAGTAGGAAAATAGGCATAGGATATGAACAGATAGTTTACAGAATAAGAAATGCAATTGGCTCTTGGTCACGTGAAAAGACTCTAGACATCACCCATAGTAGGAGAAATGTAAGTTAAACTCTGCAATACTGTTTTTCACATACGGTTTGGCAAAGATTTTAAAAAGGCTGAAAATACACAGTATTGGAAGAGAACAGGAAATAAGCACTCTCACACTTAGCTGGTTTGGTGCGAGCATAAGCTGGTACAAACCCTACGGAGGGCAATTTGACAAAAGCTACCAAATTAAAAATACCCATACCCTTTACTCTGGAACTTAGAGGTTCCAATTCTCCTCCAGATATGTTCATATACATACAAAATGATGTACATACAAGGTTATTCACTACAGTACTGTTTGTAATAGCAAAATATTGGAAACCAGTCCACCAATAAGGGGCTAGATAAATTTTATTTATACAATATACTATGCAACCATAAAAAAGAGTGAGGAAGCTCTTTGTATATATTTTTCTGGAAGGAAAATTGTAACATTCAGAACAGTATGTTTGATATACTACATTTAGGTAAAAACATTTCTGCATATGTATAGAATATTTCTGGAAGGATAAGAAAAACACTGATAACAGTGGGTGCATCCTGTGAAGGAAGAGATGGGATTTGCGTTTCACTGTGTGTCTGTTGCACATTTTGATTCTGTGCATTTTTGTGATTTTTGTGCAATGCTGTGATTTTGATTCATGTGCATGCATTTCTGTTTTAAAACTATTTTTGCAAGGTAGCAACTGCTGAATAGTCTTCTGCAACAATCGAGAAGAGACCATAAAACACCAGAGAACGGAGGTTGTCCTTTAAATACACAATGCTTGCGAAGGCTAGGAAGCGTGTTTTCCAGAAAGGTTTGCAATCTAGTACAAAGCGTCGGCTTAAGTCCCGCTGGTGATTCAAGACTTGAGCCTCATCAATGGTCCATACTTACCTCCTCTGGGACGCCTTCCCTGACTCCCCACATACAGAATCGCATACTCCAGTCCCCAACTCCCACAACATCCTCTGTGTAGCACCACTCCTTCGTTCAGCTGATGAACACTTTCTAAAAGCCCGCTCTATGCCAGGACCCGTGGCTGACACTGAGAGCCAGAACTGAATCAGACGCTCCCTGCTTCCATGAGCTCGTAGTCGAGCAGGGGAGACAGACAAGTAACAAAGTATATTCCGAAGGACTAGAAGGCCCAGAGGAGGCAGTGGCTGACCCGCTAGGAGGGTGACAGGGACACAGGGAAGGATCGACAGAGATATGGAGGCCCATCGTAATTACGTTTACCGAGGACCAACCGCTTGCCTGGCAGTGCCCTGGGTAATTTGTATACATTACCTCTAATCCTCATGCAACCTTGCCAGACCCAATTTATAGATGTGGACATTTAAGTAACTGAGAAGGTTAGTTAAAATTATGATAATCATAAAACTGTGATTTCTTGAGTGCTTTCCATGGGCCAGGCATTGTGCTAAGAGCAGTAAATACGTTTCAAAGTTTCTTTGATTCTTGCAACAATCCTAAAAGGTGATAATGCAATTTTGCCGATGAAGAAACTAAGACACAAAGACATCAATTAACACTGGGAAGGTTAAATGGCTAACAAGTGGCAGAGTCTAGACTAGAATCCCAAACTGCTGGAATCCTGAAATCACACACCATCCATCTTTCTGGCTGGAAGACTCTCCCCACTTCACCATGCTGCTGCTCGCTAGCTTTTTCTAGCAAGGTGGGTGGGAATTATAAAGACATCCCCTTTTACACATCAAGCAACCTCCGAGGCTTTTACATGTCTTTTTAGGCAGCAGTATAGGATTCCGTGAGGTAGACGGAAAGTTGTGTTATTTGGCCGCAGTTTGTGGAAGGGTCACTGGTGGTCTTGAGGGACTGTGTGACTGCCTTCAAGACGCAAAAAAAGTGTGTACAGGGGACCGGAGCACAGCATGTCCTTATGACTCCTGATCCAAACACAAGCCACCGAGGAATACACACAAGTTTGGCTTAATCAGGAGAGCGTACGCTGGTAAAAGAAATGCAATCAATCAGACCCTTTGCTTTCTCTTCGGTTACTGTGATGCAGTGGGAAGTGTGCTGGATCAAGGGCAAGAAAACTGGTTTTGAATCCTAACTGCCACTTCCTAGCTACAGTATTCTCATCTGAGAAATGGGGATAAAAATATTTCAAAGAATTATTGTATCATATGTGATAATATATGGCAAAGCACTTTGTAAACTGTACATCTGTGTGATTACTATATTCTATAACCATTATATTCATACCTTTGATAATACTGATAAAATAGCAGCTAACATTTATACAGCACTTTTCAGGTACCAGACATTAAATGAGGTGCTTTATACTACTCTTGACTGCCTCTGTGTAGCTGTCAATAATAATAACATTAATTTGCCTGTTAGAAGTGAATACGCTGCTACTTCCAAGGCTGAATTAGCTCACGTTTCTGCTTACCTTCTTACTGTTTTAATCTATTTATTGGCAACTCCAAAGGTAATGGAGAAATTGTTTGAATTGCGGACAACTCAGATATATGCAGTTAAACGAGCAGCACTTCTTTCCCCGTTAGAATCAATTATCTCATCTAAGCGCGCAAAAGAGCTGTCTTGTTAAAAGGTCATGAGAATTAACTAATCCCAGAATGAATAGAACTCTCACAGCTTTGTGAAGAGAAACATTTTTGTCAAACCTTTCTCTTACTTTAAAAAAGATGCAAAAGCAAGTTCGTACGGTAAAAAATATGTGGAGGGGGAAGAAAAGCCAGTGGAAAGAGTGTTCCAGGTGAAAATGATTACAGGATCTGGCGTCCAGGGACGTTAATTAGGGCAGGGCAGTCCACAGCTGGATGGGGGAGGCCGTCGGCCAGAAGCCCAGAGGTGCATGCTGGCACCCCTTCCTCTTGGCCTTGCCCCTCTGCGATCACAAACAGAGGCCCACACAGCTGTGACGCTGGTGGGTCTCTCTGCGACCTGTGGTAGATGTGCTCTTAGAAACCACCTGGGAAAGCCAAGTTCTGGATCCAGCTCTCACTTGGACTCTCAGGAGATTCAGTCCTCCAGAAATAATTCTGGAGGCTGGTGGGTAGGGAAGTGAGTACAGGGCCATCAACATTGGGCTGACAAATGGCCGACTGGAAGGTAGGAGAACCACTGGCTGAAACCACCCACCCTGGCCAGGCACCACAGTTACCATGTGCATGAGGTATCTTGCAACAGGAGGTCCTCGTAAGGAATGCGAAATTAACAAGCCACCACCAACCGGAAGAATTCGGGAAAGGTCAAAAGGAGAGAGGGGATGCCAGTTCATATGTCCTGCCAACCTCCCAGAATCCTTCTCACTGGAATCCATCTTGGCTGAGTGATACGCACGCCACCAGGAAGGACCGTGAGTCACAGTGATTGGCTAGAGACAACCTGGAAGCTAATCCCATCACCATAAAACCCAAGACTGCAAGCCACGTGGCAGAGCAGTCCTCCTGGGTTCCCTTACCCTCCTGCTCTCCGCCCGGGCGCCCCTTCTCAATAAAGTCTCTTGCTTTGTCAGCACATGTGTCTCCTTGGACAATTCATTTCCGAGTATTAGACAAGGGCCCACTCTCGGGCCCTGGAAGGGGTCCCCCTTCCTGCAACAGTAAGATTTAGACAGAGGAGCAGGATGATACGGAGTCAGAGATGTGAAGTTCCACCAGTAATGTTGTCTTAAAGCCAGAATAAAAGGGACCTTTAATCTGTGATCCAGTCTTAAATATAAGTCAGGCTAGGGCCCCCTCAATTCTTTTACTGTATTGTTTGGTGGGTGGTCAATTTCATAGTTCTGGGTTATGAGCGACAGAAAGAGAAGGAAGGGAAATAGTCTGCTCTGTTCTCCTCTTCCCAAAGGACACAAGGCATACTTGGTCAGAGGCTGTCCAAAGAATACACAAGCTCAGGCAACCACTCGTCTTTGTCCTTGATAATCTTCAAAGTAACAACAGTAACTCAAAACCTGGTATAATCTGAGTGCATACTACATGCCAAATTCTTAATTTATATTATTCGATTTAATCCACATGTAAAGATAGGTTGAAAAAACATTATTGGAGAATAGGTACAATGGAACCGAATGGAAATTGAGCTATGGGGATATATTCTGATTTACTCACAGTAAGTTACCTAACACCATAGAGCTGGTATAAGTTTGAGGCAAGTTTCAAACTCAGGAGCCTGTGTTCCCCAGCCAAGCTTCCTCTTTTACATATTTTCCTTTAAATAGGAGGTAAAATATGGGCAATATAAAGCCACCAGCAAATAAAGGCTGAATTTAATGTTTGGGGGTCCCAGTGGTGATAATAAATAGTTCTTACCCCACAGCAACCCTCATTTAAAGCTGTAGATAGCAGTAGGTGCATGCTATCCAGATGACTTGGAAATAACAGTCATGGATCCAAAAAAGCTAAATAATATAAATGTTCCTCTCCAGCCTGCTTTAAGACCAGACCACTGAAACAATATAAATTATAATTATCGTAATCCCTCCTTCCAGAGGAATTAATAGTTAAGCACCAATGTACATCACAGGATTATCTAAATTACACCCCACAGTATGTATTTATAACTGTTTGTGCAAAACTCTCCCAAGTACATTGAAAGTGACCTAAATAAGAAACTTGATACCGGCGTCCCCTTTAAACTAGTTTGTAATTCAGTGAAAAGGTGAAAAGATGCTAAAGAGTTGAGAAGAAGGCTGTGGAAAGGTAGCGAGTTCACAGGATCACCCACGTTGAAAGGTTAATGACTTCTAAAAGCCAAGAGCTAGGGTGGGGGGAGTTGCTTACTCCCTCAGATCTGGTCAATCTGATCCCAGGGCTGACATTTTCCAGTCGCCTTTTCCTGCCCAGCGAGACATGAGAGAGGGCTGGGAAAGTGCAAGCTCCATCTTGACATTTTTAAGAAAAATGCTCAGTAGATGTTCAGACGTTGAAGGCTCCCCCCAGCACCCAGCCAGCAGGAGGCAATTAACAAAGTCATTATGCAGAAGTCATCTAAGTAAGTATAGGAGAGTTTCCACTGTCACATGCATGCTTCCCTTCCAAAAATCGAATGCACGAACCCAGTTGCATCTGTAAATTAGCAGCTCTAGGTAGTGACTAGAGATGGTTATAACTTCAAGAAACTGTTGATTCAAGCAGCATTCTTGGTTTCAAAAGGCAGCGGGAACCAACCCAGCTGCGTGGCTACCTACTTTTCTGTTTTACATTATTAATGCTCAGTTGTTTGTTTGTTTGTTCTTAACTAGCATCATTTCTGTAAAATATAACTCACTGGAGTTCTTTGACTTATGGTCCTCTAATGTAGAAAGCAAAAAACAAAAAGGCAAAACAATAACAACAGCAAAACGACAGAGCTTCATTCCCCAAGTTCTTCTCCTGGTTTTGCAACAAAGCCACAACATTCAAAAGTTTCAAACCTAGAAGCCAAATACACAGAGATGTACACTGCAGTGTACTAGTAAAAAAAAATCAGAAGCAACCTAGATGTCTTTTTTTCTAAAGTTTTTTTTTTTTTTTTTTTTTAAATTTATTTTTGGCTGTGTTGGGTCTTCGCCTCTGTGTGAGGGCCCTCTCCAGTTGCGGCAAGCGGGGGCCACTCCCCACCGCGGCGCGCAGGCCTCCCACCGCCGCGGCCTCTCCCGATGCGGAGCACAGGCTCCAGACGCACAGACCCAGCAGGTGTGGCCCACGGGCCCAGCCGCTCCGCGGCATGCGGGATCCTCCCAGTCCAGGGCTCGAACCCGCGTCCCCCGCATTGGCAGGCAGACTCCCAACCACTGCGCCACCAGGGAAGCCCCTAGATGTCTTAAAATAGGAGAACAACTTAGCTAAACTATGATACAAGTACTGGATGGAATACCAGGTATACATATGAAAAAAAATCTAGAAAGAGGTATGTAAAAATGACATCAAGCTTTGAATTATAGTGGTAGGATGACTGACTAATTTTCTTCACTAGTTTCCAAACTCACTTCCATGCTGTTTACATTAAAAAGGAAGTTCTACAACTTAGTCTTAGGAGCAAGAGGTAAAGAAGGACAACACAGCCGAGTGGGGAGATCCTGATTTTGCGCATATGCCACGTGTCAGACACTTAGGCAAGGGGAATTACATACACTATTTCATTCAGACCTTACATAAACCTTGAGAAAATCATTAGTATTCCCATTTTACAGACGAAGATAGTGGAGGTTCAGAGAGGCTGCATGACCTGCCCAAAAATACTTCCCAAGATACTTCCCAGATGGGAAGTGATGAAGTCACTTTTGAACCCAGGTCTGACTGGTCCCAAAGTCCAGGCTCACCTCTAGACTGTTGATGAGTTACAATGCCTGAAATTAAACTAAAATTAAGATAATTTTAAGGCAAGCCCTCTGCTGAGAGTATAGCCAGGTTTTCTCTTTTGAGATAGTCTGTTAAAGGACCTTCATCTTAGGGATAAAGCATGAGGTTCCCACCTGTTTACATCCTGACCGCGGTAGACAGGGTTGACCCCCAAAAGCAAAACCATGTAAATGCAAGTAAGTGACTTTGGTAGAGTCAGTCCTCAAGTTTGGGTCTATCTGGAGCATTCAGAGGCACAACATTTACAGGTTCCTGGCTTTGGGTAAATGACTTAGCCTCTCTGAGTCTCAGTTTCTTCATCTATAAAATAGATAGTAATATTTACCTCAAAGAATTAAATGAAATAATGCATGTTATGTGCTTATAACTGCCTGGCACATAGTAGGAACAAAATAAATGGTAGCTGTCATCATCCTTGTCATTTTGCTCTGCTGATTTTCCTAATTCCCAGATCCTCTGAAAGATTTATTTAAGCCAGCTCTGTTCGATCACCTTTCCTTCTCTCCACATATTGCCCCTAATTTCCCTCCCATGCCAACCGCAAATTTCTTTGAGCTGAGGCCTCTCTCGCTACCCTGCTCCCATCAGCTGACAGACTTTGGGCACAGGAACTAGAGATATCTGTCCCGTGGATAAAACAGTTTTTAAAAGCGGAATCGCTATAAAGCAGCCTGACAGGATCCCACTGTTGACTACGTGGGGCTAATTTTAAATCAAGTAAATATATTGCCTTTCTTCCTATCTCTGGATAAACCTGACTGCAACAATCAGGGTTACTGTCTCTCACCCCCAAATTAATTGTTTTCTGGAGAGTGGACTCTGGCACAGTTAATCATTTTTCTGCACCATGCAATGCTGTGGGGAAAGGAGGCCTTTCAGCAAGGATTCACTGGCACGTGCTCAATAGTTCTGGAAAACAAGGTGGGGTGTGGGGATGGGCATGAGAGAAGGGGAGACACAGGCACGCCCGCCGTCAATGTGGAGGAGAAAGGTCAATGTAAGTGGAGGGCACTGAAAACCGGTGACATGGCAAGTTGTAGGGGGACCAGGGCTGGAATCTAATTTGTGCAGAATGGAGTGAACGGCTATTACTGCAGTAATGGAATAAGAAAACTCTCTTTTCTGGGCCCCTTTCACCTGACGGGCTCCACTAAGCCTTCTTCTGTGCATGACTAGCTTAGGGGTTGGCCACCTTGGACTGACCTCAGCCCAGTAATGTGACCTCTCCCTGCCCTACTCCCAACATAGTGCTGGTGCCAGACACAGGAAAATGGGAGGCACGAAGTATAGTGGTTACGAGCACGGCCGTTGCAGCCAGACAGCCCCGCATTCCTGTTCTGGTTTTCACGTTTATAGTTATGTGACTTTGTTCCTGTTATTTAAATCTTTTGACTCCCAGCTTCCTCATCTATAAAATGGTGACAATAATACCTAGCTCCAAAGAATGGCTGTGAAGGTGAAAGGAAAGAATATATTTTATGAGCTTATTATGCTGCTTGGTATTTACTCAAATTTACTACCAGAGGGTAGCCTTCTACATTGGTATCATCATCATCATTTGCAGTGTATATTAAAGTTTTCACTGAGAAAGTGACGTACGGAGATTTCTTGAGGGAGTTGAGAAGTCTGAGTTTTTGCTCTGGTGCTGGGGGGATGTCGCTATGACTGAACCTGCCCCCGACTCACCGGGCAGATGAGACTCAGGCTTGACAGGGGCACTTGGGGCAGAGCCTGGAACTGCGCTGAGCCCAAGTCACCCGGATTTAGTTCTGAGTTCTTTCTGCTAAATGACCCCGTCACTAAGTCGCAGCAGAAAATCCTGTAAGAGCAGGAAAGGCCCCTTCATGGCTTGTTCTTCCGTCAGGCACTGCACTCCCAGACTAAAGGAGTCATCTTCTTGAGCCTAAAGTAAAGGGAATGAGCCCACGGGGCAGGTGATATCAGGCCGCCAGCAGGCCCTCCCTTAGGGCAGGGATCCTTTCTCTCATCTCCATCCCCCAGCACCTGGCCCACAGGAGAGAAGAAGAAAAAGAGCAAAGGAAGGAGACAGACATAATTAGGATGATTATCAAAACAGTAACACTTCCCACTTATTAAAAATTGTACCATGTGCACGACACAGTGCTGGAGGATGAACATTCATTATGTCATTTAATCTCACAGCTTTTCAAGGAAGACAGTGTCTCCATTTTATGGATTAGGACCTCAAAACATAGTGACAAAGTAGATATTATTAACCTGATTTTGGATCTTTAGAAAACCGAGGCCCCAGAACAGTCCATCATTGCACCATTCATCATGGCAGCACCAAGATCCAAACCCAGGTCCGGGTCACTCCACACCTTGAACTCTTCGCAGACTGCTGTCAGAGGCCAGGGCAGGCTTCCACGCCATGCTGATCAGAACAACATGCAGCTTCTGATCAAATCACTGCTGACAGAGCAGTCAAGGAAGTGACTCCACGCAGTGGAAGACCCACCACCTGCCCTTCATATTCAAAGCCTCGTTAAGGATCCAGGGAGCAAAATCACCCCAGGGTCGCCAGCCTGTTCAACTGCTCTGCTGGGGTGCGCAGCCAGCCCTGCCCCGGCAGAAACATGTCAGCGGGGGAAAGCTGGGAAAGTTGCCTGTCATTTCCTGAGAGGGGGCGGAATGCTGGCCTAGAGCTCTGCTGGGTTTCCTTTCTTTGTGGTGCTTGCATCCAAGTGCCAAGACTATTCACAAGGCTATCTAAAGCATTTCTATAAAAAGGTGTCTCAACTTAGCCAAGGACCAGCCTCTCATGTGTGAGGCCCTGTCCCGTCCTTCCTGTACCAACCATCAAATGGGGCCGAAGGAAACACGGGTTTGGTTCATGCTTGGGAGCTCCAGAAGGAGAAAGTGCCTGTTGCTAGGTTCCATTTCCATAGCTACTAGAAAACGTCCTGTTGCAAGGCTCTGTGAGGCACCCTCCCATTGCCTGATTTCCTTTGGCATATCAACCACGTAACTGGGTTGTTTTTTTCTTTTTCAATGATCAAAGTCAATTAGGAGGTGGTCCCCACTGTACCTCTAAATGGAGTTTTAATTTGTGTGTATATTATTAGGATAGGCCTTTTCCCTCTGGAACAGTCACTTCAGCGGGAAGAATGAGGGTGGACAGCTTAAGACAGAGTCTGCCACCCAGATTTGTAACTAGCGATGATATTTCTTTATAATGAGAAGCATTTTGAAAGAGCATTTTAAACTCTCACAGAACAGAGTGTGTGATGTCCCTCCTTTAGTCTCCACAGCTTCCCAGCCTCCTGCCCACTGGAGCGTTTTCTAGCTCTTTGGGATCATACTACGTTTTCTTGCCTCTCTGCCCTGTCTGTGCACAGAGCCAGGCACGCAATACACACGAGTCCTCTGATATGCAGGGACCCCTGGTTTGGCTCAGTCCTTAGATTAGGAAGTTTAAAGCAGCACAGAGTTCCAGGCACCATGATGATGATGATGATGATGATGATGATGGTGATGGTGATGGTGATGGGGAAGGGGATGGGGATGATGATGAATGTGGTGGTGATAACAGCCACTGTTATTAATAGTACCAAGCACTGGGGCTTCCCTGGTGGCGCAGTGGTTGAGAATCTGCCTGCCAATGAAGGGGACACAGGTTCGAGCCCTGGTCTGGGAAGATCCCACATGCCGCGGAGCAACTGGGCCCGTGAGCCACAACTACTGAGACTGCGCGTCTGGAGCCTGTGCTCCACAACAAGAGAGGCCGCGATAGTGAGAGGCCCGCGCACCGCGATGAAGAGTGGCCCCCACTCACCGCAACTAGAGAAAGCCCTGGCACAGAAACGAAGACCCAACACAACCAATAAATAAATAAATAAATAAATAAATTAATTAAAAAAAAAATAGTACCAAGCACTGTGCTTAGTGCTTGATAAACACACTATCACTTAATCCTTGCAAAGCCCTAGGAGGTAGGTACTATTATTATCCTCATTTGCAAGATGAGGAAACTAAGGCTCCAAGAGGTTCAACAACTTGCCCAAGATCACACATTTAATAAGAGGCAGAGGGTCACTTCAGATCTGAGCCAAATCCAGATTGCACAGAATCTGTCCCTAACCCCTATACACGCTGCCTTTCTGATTAGATGTAAAACTGTGGAAATGACAGAAATGGAGAATAAAAAAGGAAATCTCTTAATTATATGGCCCTGTCTTATTGCTCAGAATTTGTTGGTGATATTTTCCTGAGGATAGAAACTTGAGCATTTGAAACACTCGTTGAGCACAGTACCTGACGTTCCTCGTTGCTTCTCCCTGCCCAGGAATCTCTGTCTGTGTGGGTTTCTCCTGTCCCTTGAACACACAGCCTCCAGGCTTCGTTGATGTAATGTCTCTACGTGGAACGGCCACTGCCTTTCCTATTTTTAAAATCATTCTCCCATCCTTCAAGGCCTACTTCAAACCTTAACTCTTCTGTGAGGATTTCCACCATTGCCCCAAGCCAGAAATGCCGTCTGCTCTCCCCTCCCCAGCCCCGGCTCCTGACCATTACTTCAGCACCTGTCCCATGCACACTGCCCTGACAGTCCACATCCAGGTGCTTCCCAACCGTCCCTTGCTGGCTCTGTTGTCCACCTATGTACCCAGCGGAGCAGATCTGCAGAGACAGCTGGACTCCCAGCTCTGGCCCCCCAGCTCTGGCCCTTACCAGCTATGCATCTGCAAATAAGTCACCTAACCACTCTGACCCTCAGTTTTTTCATCTGTAGAAAGGGAAAGAATACAAAACCATCTCCCAGGTTCTTATAAGGATTAAATTTAAGGAAAGTCCTTTTGAAGTGTATTGAAAATATAAGACAACATTATTATGTTGCTTAAAAGTTAATCAGGGGCTTCCCTGGTGGTGCAGTGGCTGAGAATCTGCCTGTCAATGCAGGGGACACGGGTTCGAGCCCTGGTCTGGGAAGATCCCACATGTCGCAGAGCAACTAGGCCCGTGAGCCACAACTACTGAGCCTGTGCGTCTGGAGCCTGTGCTCCGCAACAAGAGAGGCCGCGATGGTGAGAGGCCCACGCACCGCGATGAAGAGTGGCCCCCACTTGCTGCAACTAGAGAAAGCCCTGGCACAGAAACGAAGACCCAACACAGCCATAAATAAATAAATAAATAAATAAATAAATAAATAAATAAATAATAAATAAAATTAAAAAAAAAAAAAGTTAATCAATGAAAGAAAGAACACCCAAAGTTTAATACACAGACTAATGCAAAGATTTACATGTGAAACTTCCTACACAGCCCCAGACCGATACCATTAGGGGTAATCACAGTACAATTTAATGGACTTAATGCTCTACAGAAAGGTGAGGAGGCATAAACAAGCAAAAGAAGAGTTTCCGGTTTTCAGGTAAAGAAAAATGCTACCTCTCCTAAAATTCTCATTTAATCTTCGTTACTCCCAACTCCATCTCCTCTCAAATACCTTTTTTTTGCCTGCGTACTGGGTGGTGTCATGTGTGTACTCACACACAGAGACTCATACACTGAGACACACATAGGAGTCCAATGAGTCTGTCCTGCTGTAGAATTCTACAGATGGCCTGAGTGGTAAAATTTAGGACAATGTGATGAAATGCAGGCCACAGCTCAATTAATGATACTGGCATTTTTTTCTCTTCCCCCACTGGAGGCTGTGAACAAAATCCTAACTTCAGGCTCAAAGGCGCAATAAATCTAGCTGTTTGCCACACACCAGCAGGAAAGGCTCCCTCCAAAATGAAATGTTACACTGGTGACAATCTAATGCCACAGCACATGAAGCCTGGAGAACAGGTGAATCAGATAACACGAAGGGCTAGTGCTCAATAAGCGATGTGTATCGAGGTCCCCTGATGACATCTGGGCCTCCTTTGCTCTCCAATCCTGAAACACTCTGGGTGCAGACCACATCTCCATTCAATGCCACATAGGTACGTAGCAATCCTGGCACAGTGCCTGGCCCAGGGCAGGTGAATGCTAATTTTTCTTCCTTAAGAAAATAAGGTAGTTTCTCTCTTTAGTAAGGAGCTCTGTGCATCCTCTCAGCAGTTCAGATCAGGTGAACCGTCCCAGCCCCGCTCTAGCCCCACTCTAGCCCCGCTCCAGCCCTGCTCTAGCCCCGCTCCAGCCCCGCTCCAGCCCCACTCCAGCTATGGGAATCGTAGAGCACAGTGGGAAGAGGGCAGGCTCTGGGGGCAAATCCTGGCTCTCACACTCACTAGTGACGTGGCCTTGAACAACTGACTTAATTTCCTCAGGTCTCAGTTTCTCATCTATGAAATGGAAATAAAAATAGAATGGTACCTAGCACATGGCTGGTACTTGACAAATATTTGTTGGATAGGTAGGATTGTTAAGAAGATTAAATGAGAAATATATACAACACTCAGAACATGCCTGGAACATGGTTAGCTCTCAACACATGTGAGCTGCCACCTCTGTTAGATCAGGGTAGGTTGTGGGAGGGAAGCTGGGAGCAGCGGCAGAAGAAAGCCCCAGACAGGATGGCAAAGCACCCCCTTGTTTGCTCTGAGCCTTGGGTATGGAGCACAGCGGCAGAGAAAGACATCAGAGGAGGGCTCTGAGAGCTGGCGTGGTCTACATAAGGAACATAGGACTTGGAACCAGAAAATCTGGTTTCTAGGCCCAGCTCTATTACTTACCAGTCGTTCCAGGTAAACAAGTAATTTAACTGCAGCAGGCCCAGTTTCCACATCTGGGGCTTGCAGCTAATAATCCTACACAGTGCAGAGACTGCTGGAGAGGACTGATGGGTCTGACAGGCCTCACATGAAGGCAAGGGATTTATTATGCATCTGCCCAGTGGAGCCTCTGTTCTAAGGGGGAAGGCAGCCAGCGTCCTCCTGCAGTGCCTGTGGTTTCTGTAGTTCTACATTCAAGAGCCTTCAGTAAAAGAGAGACTGAGGCCCACAACAGGTCCGATGCACAAATGGATATTTTAATGCACAGTCTTCTGACACACGTGCCAAAAAAATTGCCAACATTTCTATCTATTATCCTTTGCCTTTGTTTAGACTGTTCCATCTTCCAGAAAACCATTCCTAGCTTCTCTTTTAATATCTTACTTGATTTACAAGGCTCAATGCCTTGGGGGAATTTACCTGATCTTCCTGGTTAGAATGAATTGCTCTCTCCTTCAGGCTCCCACAGGGGTAAAGTTCAAACTCCAGTAACATGCTTTTATCATCTGTCTACTATTGCCTTGGGCTCCTTACACATCTGGCTGTCTATGAAACCATGGAGGACTCAAAGCAGTGATGCTAGCTTACCTGGCTTTGTCTGTCCCTGTAGCCCGGGACACAACCCAGCAGACAGGCTCAGTGAACGCTCCCCAGTGTCTCAAACCTGAGCTTGGGGAAGCTCCCTCTACTTCATCCCAGATTACCTGAAATCCCTGCATCTGCAGACGGCCCTTGGCTGCTGAATCTTGGTTTCAAATCTCATGGGTGATCCAGCTGCCCGGAAGGGTGAGATCTGTATTTCCTCAGCACCCACCATGGACCAGTCACCGAACTGGACCCTTTGCAGATGTTCTGTCACTTAAACACCTCTTGGATATTAATGGACAAAATTATCCATGAGGAAACCAAGATGCAGAGAGATGGAAAAACCTGTGTGAGCACGGCTGGAGGGTGAAGTCTGTGCTTTTGCTATTAGACTGTACTGCTGTCTTTAGGAGGATGAAGGCTTTTAGTTGTGGTTTTGTTGTTTTACTGATAGAAGGAAAAAAATACTGTGTTTTTTTACTGCCATCTCACTTCCTCTCCCCTTTCCCGCCCCTCCCTTTTTTTTTCCCCCTGAAATGAAGAGCCGCTTGGCTGGGCTTCCTCACCTCTGTCCCTAGCCTGCAGCACGAAGCACAGCCCTGACTGTACGGACCTCCTCTCCGCAAGCTAGGTATTTACGACAGTGAGAAAACAGCCATCAGGGAGACCACTCTCACTTTCTCTCTGCATCTAAGTGCAATTAAATTATGTTATTTCACAGTAATTAGTTCGGAATAAAAACAAGGACTTGGGGACATGTTCTTGCCAAGGATGCTAAAAATCTGTAAAATCGATTCCTTTTCCACACTCCTGGGGTGCAGCTGGGGAAGGAGCACCCCGGCCACATAGCTGGGGCTACTCCCTGACCAACCACAGCTATGCTGCCTCTTTGGGGGTCTTGAAACTACCCACAGGACAAGGCCCCCCAAGTCCTGGGACAGTGTGTTGCCTCTGGAGCTGCCACCATTGTTATAAAAAATGAATATACTAGGGGGCTTCCCTGGTGGCGCAGTGGTTGAGAGTCTGCCTGACGATGCAGGGGACAAGGGTTCGAGCCCTGGTCTGGGAAGATCCCACATGCCGCAGAGCAGCTGGGCCCGTGAGCCACAACTACTGAGCCTGCACGTCTGAAGCCTGTGCTCCGTAACGAGAGGCTGTGACAGTGAGAGGCCCGCATACCGCGATGAAGAGTGGCCCCCGCTTGCCGCAACTAGAGAAAGCCCTTGCACAGAAACGAAGACCCAACAGAGCCATAAATAAATAAAGATATAAAGAAAAAAAGAAGTGTCCAAAAGATCTCTTCCTTTAAAAAAAAAAAAAAATGAATATACTAATAAACTCGGGTCCTTTCTTTTTTGAGGCATTTCCAAACTCGGGACGGCTTGGCCCTCAAATTCAACACAACTTGTTTGCTAGGGGGAGGGGAAGACAGATGTCATTCACTAATGGCTCTTATTAGAAAGAACTAGGTGCCCGATTGTCATTGTATCCCCAGAGCAGCCTATTACCTGCTTTCACAGAAGAGGAAACCGAGGCTCAGAGAGGGCAAGGTTCTCGCTTCAAGTCTCACAGGTGTAAGCAACAAACAAGGTCTGTGCCCTACACTGACTACATTTTGGAAGCCACCTCTGGTATTCTCTCCCCTTAGTTTCCAGTAACCTTTTTCACTCTCACATGATCTCCCTGCCCCTAGACTTTTCGCCTCTGTTCCCTGTAAGAACCTAAGCTTCTCTGCTTACCATTTTCTTTCCCCCTGCTCCATGCCTTGCAATATCAGTTAGCTTCTGGTCCTGACATCCCTCCTTTCTCTCCTTCAACAAACTGCGGCTGAACGCAGGCTACATCCTGCCACACCCTGGTACGAGAAGCTGTGGCTATAGCACTGGGCAAGACAGAAATTGCTTCCACCCCCATGGAGCTTACAGTCTGACAGTGGAGACAGAGCTGAGCGAATCCAAGACATAGTCCGCAGCTGCAATGATCTTGAGACCCCTGAGCACTAGAAGAGCATATGACTGGGTTCCTGGCTTACGGCGAGGGGGTCAGAGGAGCTTCGCTGAGGAAGGCACGTGTGAGCTAGGCTCTCGAGAGGGAACTGACTGGGAGGAGGCATGTGGTTCCCTCCAGGAATGAAGATCCCTTTACCTCTCTGGGTCTCGGGGCCACTTGTAACCTCCCCTGGCCCCCACTCATTAAACCAGCTGACCCACCAAGATCAGACACAAAGCTGCACGCTAACAGCACTGTGGGGAAACTGGACACGTAGCTGGGAACCCGGGGATTCAGCCCTTTCCTTCTGAGGAGCCCCTAGCAAGCAGTGAGTCACAAGAGCTTTAAACTGTCCATATCTTGTGACCACCCCCCGAAAAAAAATCCTGCTCAGGGGGACACACCCTCCCTAAAGTAAGTGAAAGAAGAAAACAGAAGAGGTTTTCTTTCATTCTGGTTATAGAAGTCCTATATATAATAGCAAACAGTTGGAAACAAAGGAATACAATGATATAGTAATGGCACAAATATGATAGAGGTATTAAACTTGACAAGAATGAGAATTTTGTGTCAATACTTAAAAATATGTGTACGAAAAGATGGTCCACGAAAAAGGCAGAAGAACATACACATGCTGACTACATGGAGGGTTTTGGCTGTGATCCTCCAAGGAGGTCAAGTGTAACACACAGAGAACCCTAGAATGTTTCAGTTGTTTGCCCTCATATCTTAAATTCTAAACCATATCTTTAAATTTTCTCAAAAACACTTTGATGCCTTAAAGTTTGAAGGTTATTGTAGGTAACACCTGATTTTGAATCCAGTAAATAAATCACTTCTTTACTACACATCTCAGAAACGGTACCAAAAACTACCGTTATGTGGAATGGATGAGTGGTGGCCTGAGGCTGAGGATGAGGAAGACAGGACTGATTAAAAAAAAACGGGGGACTTCCCTGGTGGCGCAGTGGTTGAGAATCTGCCTGCCAATGCAGGGGACACGGGTTCGAGCCCTGGTCTGGGAAGATCCCACATGCCACGGAGCAACTAGGCCCGTGAGCCACAACTACTGAGCCTGCGCGTCTGGAGCCTGTGCTCTGCAACAAGAGAGGTCGCGACAGTGAGAGGCCCTCGCACCGCGATGAAGAGTGGCCTCCGCTTGCCCCAACTAGAGAAAGCCCTCGCACAGAAATGAAGACCCAACACAGCCATAAATAAATAAATAAATAAATAAATAAAAAATTAAAAAAAAAACAAAAACGGAACTTTTGGGGTGATAGAAGTGTTCTGTGTTTTGATGGTAATGATGGTCACACAACTCTGTTTGTCAGAATTCATAGAATGGTACAACTAAAAAGTGTTAAACTTCCGTATGAAAATTATATCTCAATAAATCTGCTTTTAAATACAAGCAGTCGGGGCCTGCTGGCTGAGTAGGTGTACAGGTGAGGGAGCCATGCCTGAGTGTGGTATGGGTCTCAATCCTTGTCTTGGGCCCTGAACACTGCTAGGACAAGAACTAAGAAGAGTGGGGATACTGATGCTATCCATTTGCCCTCCAGATCCACCCCATCCTTCTCGACCCTGCTCTGTGCCCGGGGAGGCTGATTCATATGGTCTGGACCAACGGGTCTGCTTGGGCTCTGGCTCTTGGTTGGGTTCGGTTACCAATGGGAGGAGATCGGAGGGTGGGGAGAGCACGAGGTCTGCAAGATGGACAATCTTCTCTCATGCTGAGATGAAACATGCTGAATGACTTCATCATTTCAGCTAGCCTTTTGTTTACTCCTGTTTTACAGGTTCAGAAACTCATCCGAAGAAGATTAAGTCCTCGTATGGGTGGCACAGATAGGAATGGCAGAAGGACGATGAGGACAAGACCCCCTGGTCTGTGGAGCTGGGGCACTTAAGAGTCGCCCCTCTCACTGCAGACACCCCTCTCAAGCAGCCCACTCCAGACAGGCGGCTGTCTTGTGAAGGAAGTCTTCTCCCAGAGCCAGAATCGGCCTTCCCATCATTTTCAGCCAGAGGGCCTTGTTCTGCCCTCAGCAATCTCACAGAGCAAGTCTGCCCCCTCCTCCGCGTGGTGGCGTTTCAGACCACTGCAGGGGGCCATGCTAGCCTCCTCAAGTCCTCCTTTTGGGGGGCTGAAGGATATTTGTCTGGGGTCTGTCATAAAGAGAACAATCTATATATATCTTGCTATTAGCAATTCCCACAGAGCAGCATGAAGGAATCAATCTTGGAGAGAAAGCCTTTAATACAGGATCCTGTATCTTTATCACTTTTTTCTCCTCCTAAAAGATCAAGTTCAATCATCTCCGTTTCCCATTCTTTGGGCTATAAAGCTAAATCTATGGCTTCTGTCCAAAGGGCCTGATGTGAAGTCGAAGAAAAAGGGAAGAAAATGAGTCTTATTGCTCACTAATAACACCCAGGCCCAGAGTGCAACGGGCCTGGGCTTAGGAAGCAAATGGCATCTGAGATCCTAATATTGCATGAGCTGAACCAGATGGGGATAACTGCGGGGCAGCAGCGGGTACAATCACCCTGGCCTCTATTTCTAATCCTTTCTCTACTCATTTCATGTCCATTTCCCCTGTACCTGAACCCCAGGACATAAAATGCACATTTCTGCCACCATGCTTGTGCCCACACTATTCTGCCTAGAAAACCCTGGGCAGATTTTACCGTCTTGCAAGGTGTTTTATTCAACCACATCTTACTGAGCACGGCTACCGTGGGGCAGGCTGAGTATCAGGGGCTGAGTATGCAGCAGAGAATAAGACATTAGGAGATAGAAGACCACACTCCCAAAGAGGAGGGAAGCCTAAGATCCCTTCTGCCTGGATTGCTGCTGTGCTGAAGTCACGTGTGCATGTGTGCATGGTCCATGTCAGGGATCTTGAGGGAGCCTGCACAAGTCTGTGCAAGTCACACTGAGTGCCCAAGTCCACCTCTGTCAACACTGCCCAGATGACTTCAAGAGCTGGATGACCCAGGCTCTTCCAGACCACGAACTGCAATAATTCCAACCAGCAATGCTCTCTGAAAGCTGCCTTTTGAGAAGAGGCAATTAAGCGTCACAACATTCTCACTTATAAATTAAACTCATACCACTTCGAGCAAGGGTTCTGATTTTTTTTTCCAGTCCACAATCAGCTGCTGGTGGAGGTGAAAAATGTTACCTAGTTTAAAAAATGAGTCCCTTATGGCTACGGAGCATGTTGGAAAGTTCCCCTGCAGTTACCCAGAGGCTGCTGCAGACCACACTTGGGACTCCACCCTCATTGTCCTGGTTCAATTTCCTATGGGCATCGCTCTACAGATGGGGAAGGACCTAAGAGGATCACTTACTCCCACGCCATCCTGGCCTGAGATACTGAGGTCCATGACAACGATCTCCCAAGGCCACCAGCAAGGGACTCCTCCTTGGTCACGTGTCTTGTGTTTTTTCAACTTCGTCTCTTTTAACCTGTACAACAGCCTCAAGAAGGAAGTATTCTTCTTCTTCCCGCTTTGCAGATAAGGAAACCAAAGCTCAAAAGGGTCACACAGGTGGAGAGTGGCAGAGCTGAGATTTCCACTGAATCCTGTCTTCTGATCAGAACACCGTGCTGCCTTAGAGAAATCATAGAGGATGAGGCCCCACCCTCCAGGGGGGACCTGGACCTGACAATGAAAGAAATAGCTCCCAGGCGCTCTCGGGTCTCTGTTTAAATGTAAAGCTCTTCCTGGTTTTTGTACTGTTAACAAGCCTTTTTGGTCTCCTATTCCAAAGGCCTATCTGGCTAGACAGGTGCTTGAAAAGTCCTCAAGATACAACTCCGCGCTCTTCTGCAGTACTCAGTGTCTGCTTTTTACATAGGGATTCAGAACACGAGGGAAGCTGTCAGTTTTCTCTGGATAGAGGCAACTGGCAGTGAAGCAAAAGTCAACTTTTTTGTCCTAGTTAAAGAAATGACGTGAGTTGTTTTTTGGGTAATGATTCTCCTTGCAGCCGCTTCCCTGGAACAGTGAGACATCCCTACAAATGCTTTCTGACAGGGCCCCCTGATTGTTCTGTCAGCTGCCCTTGTGACTAACGCAGGCTGGGAAGCCCGCAGGCACTGCCATGAAACAACACTGGCCCAAGTTCTCACTCAAGACTTACTCTTTTCCATGGGATGCTAATAGTACTAATAATACTGTTAATAACCACAATAGTATCAAACTTTTACTGAGAGCCAACTCTGTGCCAGGCAATGGGATAGGCGCTTTATGCAAATTATCTTACTGGAACGTCACAAAACCCTGTGAAACGACCATTATTATTATCCTCATTTTACAGATGGGTAAACTGAGGCTGAGAGCGGTTAAATAAACTTGCCTAAGGTCACAAAGCATGTAAGCAGCAGAGCTGAGATTTGAAAGCAGGCAGCCTTATTTCAGAACCCACGCTCTCAACCACGATGCTACCCTCAGTTTCCTCGCCTGTAAAATGGGCCTAATCATTCCAGCCACATCCATTGTAAGAGCCATAAGGAAAGTGGAAACTGAAGTTCAGAGAAGTTAAGCAACTTGCTCAAGTTTACACAGCCAGCAAGGGATGGAGCCAGGGCCTGAATGGGGTCTTTTGATCCTCCATTATCTGACCTACAGTGTAGTGGCTGAGAGTATGGCCTTTGAAATCCTATGTCATTCACTTGTTGTGTGACCCTGGCAAGTTGTTAACTTCTCGGAGCTTTAGTTTCCTCTTCCAGGAAATACAGAACTGTTACGAGTGTTCAGAGAGATGATACATGTATAGTAATGGCTTGGATCGACGCTAGGTACATAGTAAAAATTTAGAATACCAGATACAAGGAGGGAAAGTTACAGTATAAGGCTTAAGACTGTGAACTCAAAGGAGAAAAAAAAGTTAAAAGCATCAGTTCAAGAGGCTGAGTGCACAGTCCTGCCATTTACTGTATGACAGTGGGTGAGTTACTTAAGCTCACTGGGTCTCCATGTCCTCATCTGTAAACTGGGGATAATAACCCATAGAGTTGCTGGGAGATTTCAATGAGAAAACACAAGCAAAGTGCTTGGAACAGTCAGGGCCATGTCGACAGGGCACAATCAAAGCAAACTGCTCTGATTATTAATGATAAAAAGTGACCCCTGTTATTTCTACTACTCTAAACCACACTGCTTTTTTGGGTGAAAGTGTTTTTAAAACAATTAAATGTTATCAAATAAAGCATTATGGCCATGGCTGCACAAGTTTCATGGTTTGACTTACAACTAACCTTCCTCTCACATCATTCTCTCCCCATTTTGTTCTGCAAACAGATTTCTTTTCTTCAGAAAAGCAGAGGCAGGGTATTCAAATGGAGACTAAAAGGACCTGAAAACCTTCATAGGGAGAGTGGGTGACTAAAGCAAGGAACTCACCCCAATGGCAGCCTCTCTGAATGGGTGTCCTTTAGAGGCAAATATACACATCATCTCTCGGAATAGATCTCCCAGGCTCAGTGAGGGTCCTCCCTAGATTCCCAGCCCAGGCCAGAGCAACCCGTAACACCCCAGGGGACAAGGAGATGGCCCAAAGGCAAGGCCCTGGGTCCTGCAGCCTTTGTGGGTGGTAAGTGCTGACTCCAATTTCTCTATCTTCCTATGAAAATAACTGCACACGTCTCTACAAATGAAGGGCCACTGGTTGCTTGTTTTCCAATAAACTTTCCAACCAAGAAACTGAATGTCAAGTGGATCTGTCAGAGTCCTGTCCAGACACGGCAGCCCTGAGCAGACACCAGAGAAAGAACAAGTCTTTCCCGCCCTCTGTTTTCCACTCCCTCTCTGTTGGTGAGGTGATGCAATTCTTATCTGGAACTTGACAGGATGTAGAAAATAATTACAAATGAAAAGGTTATTCATAATTTTTAAATGAGTTAATTAGTAAACCCAGTCAGACTTGCTCATTACAGTAATTAATAATTGATTACCCTTGAAATTAAACACAATTTTTCATCAAAAATCTAATTAAATATCTGTGCTTTTTGCCTGTTGATGAGTTGGTCTGCTAGCAAAGTCTTTGTTAAGGATAGTTTTCCCATATACATCGGGCTTTGTCAGAAGGACGCATTTATTCTTGGCAAGGACACATTCTCAGTGGACTGACGTCTCCTAACTCCAGAGACGAATTCTCCCAAATTGACCTCACATCTACCCTACCCCCCACCTACACTGTCACCCTCTTAGTTGAAGTCCTCAGCTTCTCTTGACTTGTTTATGCAATAGGGCCTGTTCTTTCTTCCTCCATCCTTACCTTTCTGAGATAAACATCTGACTATGTCCTGCCACCGTTTAAAGCCCTTCAATGGCTCCTTGTTGCCCATCCAATAAGGTCCTTAACTTGGCCTCCATGGTGATCTTCATAATCTGACCAAACTCTCCTGCATTAGCTCCAGTCGTGTCCCCGACACCCCTCAGAGGCTTCAAACACAGAAACCCCTTTTGCCATCACATCATCCTCTTTCGAGACTTTGAAAGGTCCCTTGGTTTGAAATTCCTTTCCTTCACGTCTACTTCTGGCTGTGACTTGAAGAGTCAGCTAAAACATCACCTTTCACAGGAAGCCTCCTCTAGTCCTCCTGGCTGGGGCTGGGTATTCCCACAGCCCCTGAGCTGCCTCAGCCACTGCTAACACCG
This sequence comes from Balaenoptera borealis, assembly GCF_965194805.1. Taxonomy (NCBI): domain Eukaryota; kingdom Metazoa; phylum Chordata; class Mammalia; order Artiodactyla; family Balaenopteridae; genus Balaenoptera; species Balaenoptera borealis. The sequence continues at coordinate 57,576,713 of NC_138868.1, forward strand.
CTATGTTATCATATCATATCAATCACTGCTTCTAAGCTATGAACACCTCAAGAGTAGGGAACAGGGATTCCCTGGTGGCACAGTGGTTAAGAATCCGCCTGCAAATGCAGGGGACACGGGTTCGAGCCCTGGTCCGGGAAGATCCCATATGCTGCAGAGCAGCTAAGCCCACAGTAGTAGTTGTGTCACAACTACTGCGCCTGCACTCTAGAGCCCACGAGCCACAACTGCTGAGTCCGTGAGCCACAACTACTGAGCCCGTGTGCCACAACTACTGAAGCCCGCATGCCTAGAGCCTGTACTCCACAGCAGGGGAGGCCACCACGATGAGAGGCCCGTGCACTGCAACAAAGAGTGGCCCCCGCTCACTGTGACCGGGGAGAAAAGCCCACGCGCAGCTGCAAAGACCCAATACAGCCAAAAATAAAATAAATTAAAAAAAAACTTAAAAAAAAAAAAAAAAACTTAAAAAAAAAAAAAAAAAAAAGAGTAGGGAACATATTGTTGGCCCTAGCGCTCAGCACAGTGCCTGACTCAAGGTACCCTGTTTCATTTGCTGAATGAAAAAGAAACTTCACAAGATCGTAGATTCTGAGACTATCAGTGTTGGAAGGAAAAGTAAAGGTCCTCCAGAGAACATGCCCAGTCAATGAATGAATCTTTTTCTTGCTTACATGGTCATAAGCACCGTTTGCACCCTTCCTAGGTAGGGAACTCACTACCGTCCACAGTAGCCCCTATCTTTAGATAGCTGATGATGGACCGTGTATTCTTACTAAATGGGAGATGAAGAAGCCCATGGGATGGAAAGCAGAAGAGAGCTTATTTAATCATATAAAGATTGATGCTTTCTTTCTGAACTAGGTTACATAGTACATAGTATAAACCTTGACTTCAACACAAAACAAGTTGATGTCTATATGTAGTGAACTACTTGACTCTTGATGAACAGTGACACTGCCTGTTCAAAAGTCTACTCATCTATGAAATATAATAATGTCAGTCAAAAGCAAGGGCTGTGCTAGTGGTTGGTGGGGATACAGTATTGGGAGTGCCACAAAGAAACTTCCATGCCAGGTGACAGTGCTTGGAACCCCACAACCCTCACCAGTAACCCAATCTACATCAATCATGAAATTCCTGCAGAGCCTGGGTGGGTGCTGACCTTTCCCAGTTTGGCTGTTCCTTTTACCCAATGACCCAGGGCAGGGATCGCAAATACCTGGTATGTCATCCATATTCTCCACTCCTGTGACCACAACAGACATGAGTAATCAATCACAGAGACTCTTTTCCATCGAGTCTAAATATAGCCTTGGGATCCTTCTCAACACAGCTTTCTAGGCGGCAACAGCTAATCAATCAGACAGAAGAATAGATAAACACGTATGCCAACCTGACCCTGATGCCGTGAAATTCTCTAAGCCAATCTTCACAGGGGGAAAAGAGATCCCGGATACCAGACGAGGCTTATTATACCTCAAGACGTTTAAGGAGACCTCCTTGTTTGCAGGGCTACTGTTTTCCTGATTACTTGTTTTTATTTAATTCAAAGATCTTGTAAGGGAAGTAACCTTACAGCTTACATCACCCAAACCCCCAACCATGCTTGAACCCCTTCTCCGCATCCCGAACAAGTGGGAGCCAGACCTCTCAAGACAGTTCTTTTCCATCCACAATGACTTTGCTCGTCGCTAAGTTCTTTTTCGCAATGGGCGGCACTCGGTCTTCCTTTGGCTTCTGCCAGCTAGTTCCATTTCTATTTATTGGGCTTACACTAAAAGGTTCCCTTTGCTTATAGAATTATCTCAGAATGCCTTAGCGTGGGTTCGAGGCCTTCTCAAGCTGGTCTGACCTACCTTAAATCTTAGAATTATAGAATTTGAAGGCTGGAAAGGACAGAGGGTTAAGCCAACCCCGCTGGATGCCTTTACTAAGAGGCTGATTTTCACAGAGGCAGCAGACTCTACCCAACATCCCCAGATCCCTTCAGATTAATAGCTTTCCTGGGAGCAGACCAAAGACCAAACACAGGGTCTGAAGCAGGAAACCAGACTGTGCTGCAAATCAGTCAAAAGAGCGCACAGTGGGAGGCATCGCAAGCGAGGCAGCGGGTCCGGAGGAGTTGGGAGGAGTTTCTTACATCACGGACGTGCCCTGGGGTCGGGTAGGAAGGCCAGTCGGTGCTGCTCCGGGTCTCTGCGCTCCCTCAGGCAGCTCTAACCGCTCCCCGGGACCCTTTCTGACACTCGACCTTGGCTCCCCCGAGATGGCCCTGCCCGACCACCACCTTCGGACATGCCGCCTGGCTTGAGGTCACACACTCTGATCTCTGGCAGTTTCCCTCCAACCCCAGGGCACCCTGCCTCCTTCCTGCTCCTCACTGTGGCACCGACAGGAGAGGCCAGCCTCCTGTTCAGCCGCCCAACTTGTCATTTCACTTCTAGTGACTCCCACCTATGACGCTCATGTCACAGACGACCACCTCAAAAGCCAGTCTTGGTGAGTGCTTTTGCCTGATGCCAGGCCTCCACCACACGAGAGAGCCGACGCAGGGCTTCCTTCCTGGTACACGTGCAGCAGCAGGAGAGGGCCCTGAGAGCTGACCTTGATGGTCTGGGCGGCGGGGAGGGGGGCGGGTGCAGGCCAGGCCAGTGATCCAGGGCTGCGCGGCTCACCCTGCAAGCTCTGACTGCCGTGCTGGCAGGGTGCCTTCATGCCCACAGGTGTCTCGGTCACTGCCCTCTGGGCCAAAGGGGACCCAAGGGAAGCTGGGGTGAGGGAGGTGCTTACCCACAAAGTACGCCAGCAGGATGACCAGCGTGGCTGAGATGGCAATGGCGCTCAGGGCCGCGCACTTCCAATTACAGTACTTGGAGGGCTTCTTGAGGTTGAAGGCCGGTCGGGAGAAGGTGCTACGGGGCAGGGGTCGGGGCGGAGGTGAGTACACGGTGCTGGACGTCAGAGGGTACCCCGGCGACGTGGTGCAGAAGAGCGGGGAGGTGCCTCCCGGCTTGAAGAGGAAGTGCCTGTGGATGGAGAGAAGCCAGAGGGCGTCAGGGGCTGACAACTCACCAGGAGCCCACACTGACCTGAGGATGCAGGCAGCAGTAGAAGAAGCATGCAGAGGAGCCTGGAGAGAGAGAGAGAATCACCACGGAGGAGACAGAGGGACAGAAAAACAGAGAATCAGGTACCAGACCACAGAACAGGGCACACGAAGACACGTTTCCACGAAACACGGATGGGACAGCCCTGCCCATGGGGAACCCGCCCAAGCCAAGGCGGAAGGTGTTACCAACTGGACAGAAGGCTGAGTGTTGAGATCCTTTTCCTGGGAAGGGATGGGGCTGGGATGCTGTTTCTTGGGGAATAAACTAGGTGTTTTCTAAAATTATTGCGGTAACTTGGAAAGTGTCTAAAATCCTGTTCTGCCCCCTGGAGATTATGAAACCGAAAAATTTCCGTCTCCCTCCAATACGTCCTTTGCCTTTGTACCGTGGTGGAGGAATAAAATGCCAATCGTTTTAAAGGGGGTTTTGGTAGGAGTGGGAACCAAGAAACCACCACTAAGCTCTGCCATGGTCAAGAGTCCCCTAGTGGCTGTTACACAGCCAATGGCAGCAAATGCCTTCTAAGCACTCTCCTCAAAAGCCAGTCTGCTGCCTTCCAAGCCCCTGGTAAAAGCCATGGGAGGGGACAGACGGGCAACTGCAGCCTGGCTACAGTCTTGAGGGCCGCACGGCAAGGTCAAAGCACACGGTTGTGGCCAAACTAAGTGCCAGGAAATCCTTCACAGCTTGGCTTTAAACACGGCCACGAGAAGACTGGGACACAGCCTGGGAAACGGGGTGCACTGCATGCCCCTGAAGTCTTAGGGTCAAAGGTTATACTTAGAGGAATCTTGTACCCTGCTGGGGTGCAAGATGACTCAGGCCACAGAATACATACTCAGGGCCAGCATACACACAATACGGGGCCTGTGCTGCATAAAAGTTGCTACATGAGATGGCTTTCAGAATGGCAGAGGCAACCAATGAGATGCCAGGAGCGTCATATTAACAAGACTGCTGTTAATATGCTGGGGGACAGTGTATTCCAAGGATAAACTCTTGCAAGTTGAACATGGACTTGGGGATGGGCATGCAACATGGCCTCCTCACTTCCCCCAGGAGATCCCAGAGAAAGGTCTCAGAGTCTGCATGCAAGTGCAGGAGCCACAGGGAGAGCACACACACAGAGGAGGAGCATGGGGATGTCACCTACCCATCACTGTAAGACCCATCATGGCGGGAGGCGCTGAGAATGTCCATCTCAATGAGGTTGTCCTGCAATGTCCCTAGGAATGGCTGCTTGCCTAGGTTTCTATGCACACATGGAGACATGAATGAAGCAATGAGTCATGCATCAATGAAGGCGGAGAGGAGAGAAACACACAAAGTGGCTGACGGGTGCAGTGGTGCGTGAGACCAGCAGGATGCAGTTTCCAGGCAATGGGTCTGTGCGCAAGCCCCGAGTGCCCGGGGTCGGCCTGGCCCGGGGCATCTGGAGGGAGCACTCCCCATACAAACCTGTATGTCTGCCAGCTGTGGGCATCAAATCACAGATCTGACTGGGGAAGACTGACTGTGGCTCAGGTGCTGAGCTAGGCATGCTATATCCATTTATCTCAAGTCTTCAAAAGAGGCAGCGCAAGGAAGGCAGTGTCACCCCCATTTTACAGACGAGGAAACGGAGATGCGGAGAGGCCCCAGGACTAGCCAAGGCCACCAGCTAGCAAGGTTCAAAGCAGGAATTTGAGCCCAAGTTTACCTGGCTCCGAAGCCTGTGCTTTCTCCTCTACTTCACCCTGCCTACGTCTGCTTTAACAACAGCCAGCGAGGCGTACTTTGCTAGTCCAAAGGAAAAAGACAGACAAGCATTTTGGGCCATTTGCTTCTAAAGCTGTGGTTTTCAAACTTGGGTTAAGCACCAGAATCCTCTGGAGAGCTGTGCTTTGCTGAGACCCAGCCCCAGAAATTCGGGGTCAGTAGGTGTTGGGGGCCTGGGGATCTGCATTTCTCACAAGTCCCCAAGCTGTGATGGTACTGGAATGTCAGGGTCCTTTGGCAGTGCGGGGACCTGGGTGATGACTGACTGGCGAGGATGGCACCCCACAGAGACAGAGGGGGAGGGCTCTTTTGTCCCTCCACATGCACTAAGGGCAGTGCAGCATTTTCGGGACCCAGAACGAAGGTAGACACACTAGCTATTTTAGTCTCAACCGTGCCTGCTAAGTGGCGTCACTCACACATGAGTGCATGGGATCCTGTTTTCTGATATTTCAGGATTGCTGCCACCTCCCTTGAATCATTTCGAAGAAGCCGGTGGTGGATGCGGCCTGCTGTGTGTGCCCAAGGGAAGGACTGACTGCAGAAAGCTACCTTTCACGCCCAGCCCTGCCAGGGACCATCCTTCTGACTTTGACCAGGTCGTGAGAACCGGAAAACCTACATTCAAGTCCCTTTTCTGCCGCTTTCGTGCTGTGTGATTTTGTGTAAACACTTTAACCTCTTCTAATCTTATACTACTTTTTTCATCTGTATAATGGGGCTAATAATACTAAGCTCGCAGGTTGCTCTAGGACCAACTGAGGAATGTTGGAAGCTTTTCAAGGGCTAAACAAAGATTACAGAAGTACTAATGCTAACTATAATAGCGACTACCTACCCTACATCCACCGTATGCTTTTCACTGTCTAGAACTCTGCAACTATTATCCAGTGTAAATCTTCCTCTTCACAACAACCTACAAAGTCTCTGCCATCATCTCTGTTTTGCGGGCTGGCACGGCAAGGCTCGGAGAAGTAACACTCCTAAGGTCCTACTGTACAGTAAACAAGCGTCAGAGCTTGATGGCAGCCTGAGTTTGTCTGACGCCAGAGCTCAGGCCCTCTCTGCCTGTAACCCTGGGTCGCTGCCTAGCTTGTGGCTTTGCCCCTGGCCGGCCTCACAGACCAACGCGAGGGGTTGTAAGTACTATCTCAGAGCACCATTTCGTGGGCACTCCTGGGTACAGGCAACACTGTTTTGCAGCCGGGCCTCTGAGTACCGCCGCGGTGGTGGGGACCTTCCCTTTGAGAGGATCCTGAAGCAGTCTGGGTCCAGCAGCCCGGGTGGCAGGCGGTTCTGATAGCGTTCACTACCCCTGGGGCATCCCACAGAGCCTGGGAGTTCCTGCAGGGGAGTCCCTCAGAGTGGCCCCATTTCTACCCCCAGACAGATGGCCTCCTGATGGGAGGTCCTGTGACACAGTGGGAGGTACACAGGCCCCGGGGTCAGCACGGTCTGGTTCCATCATGCCCCGGGGCCTCAAGCAGGTGAATCCGTCTCTCTGATCGTTCATAAACCGGGAGACTCACTCTCCTTAGAGATCCAGATACTTCTCCTGAAGTATCATCTGGCTCATGCCACTGCCCTGCTCTCATCCCTCCAATGGCATCACAGGAATAAAGCCTTTGCTGCTATTTGCCTGAATCACGTGCCCCCAAATACCTGCACAGATCAGTCCCTCCCTTCTCACCCTAACTATAAAAGCTCCCACCCTACTCTATCTAGTCACCCACTGGCCCCCTGAACTGCTTTAGATTTCCACGTAGCACTAGACATGCACACACACACATATGTATATACGTATATGTATGTGTGCAGGCGTACGTGTGTGTGTGTGTGTATATATATATGTATATAATACGCTTACTGTGCTTTTTCCTAATGCCGTTTAGTTTCATGAGGGTAGAAATCTTAGGTCGTATTCTCTGCCCGTGTGCCCAGAGTCTAGAAGAGTACCTGACACATGGAAGCAGGCACTCAAATAACATTTGCCGAATACTGCAGATGACGAGGTATACAAAGATAAGCGTGCCTGGCATATCGCTAGCATGCAGTTGGCGTTTAATTGAGGGCAGCGCAGGTGAGGTTTTATTATTATTTCATCCATTCCCTGCATTTCACGAGGAAATTTTCAGCCTTCTTATAGTCTATACGGCCCAGCCTGAGCAGGCCCTAACTGCCCCCTGTCCAGGGGCGCCAGGGATGAGTTCTTGCTGCCACCCTAGGGCCTGAGGGCAGCTGCGTGGCATGCTGGCCAGAACGTGTAGGAGCCTGGCCTGCATCACTATGTAAGGACTATGCTCTCAGAGAGTCCAATCTATACTTAAGACGCATCAGAAACAAATAAATAAATACATTCAGGGGAAAAAGACAAAGGATAAAGATCAAAATGTTAACAGTGGGGATTTTCCACTATCTGGTTCAAGAGTCATTTTAATTTTTAATTTTGTAATTCAAAAGGAAACAGTTATTTAAAGAGAGAGAGCAGACAAGTATCTCCTAAAAGTACAGATCTATTCAAACAAGGGAAGAGGCAATGCAACAGAACAAAGGGTTTCTAGAGTGACAGAGTGTATAGGATTTCCTGAAAGAGCGTCCATTCCCATGCTAATTTGGATGTTAATCATTTAGATCACTCGGGAGTTTGGGGGGACATGAGCACTTGCTGAAATGCTGCCTATTCAGATGCTATTATTGTCTTGAAATAGTAAGCCTCATTCTGTACTTTCAAAACTGAGCTCTGGGTCAAATTATTAGGTCTCATTTGACTGCTGAGAAAACCAAGACCCAGAGAGACACGGGTCCTGCTCCCATCCACACAGCAAGTCAGTGGCAGAGCTGGAACGAAAACCCGGGTGTCCAGACTCCCAGTTCAAGGCTCCCCGCTAAATTTCCTATCTCTGCCCCCGGAACTCTGGGTTTCTGGTTCTTCTGAAACACAGAAGTGACGAGGATTTCCTGATGGGGACCCTGGGCTGCTGAGCCCTCCTTGGGTCACAGCGCTGCAGGGTCTCCAGCCACTGCTGCTGGGAGCTCAGGTATGGCCACTGGATTCATCTGACCTCACGTTGGTGGGTGTTGTTAACTTATTTTACAGATGTGGAAACTGAGGCCCAGATAGGTTAAGTGACAGCCTAAGATCACACGGCAGTGGAAAGCTAGAGATGGGACTCAAACTCAGATCTCTCCGGCCTCACAGCCCCAAGCTGCCTGTAAGGAAAGAGCTGCCGCTGGCTTGGAGAAGGAACTGCAGTGTAGTGCTAGACTGCTCTCAAAGCTCTTCTTAGAGAGGGGAGGGGACTGGCTCCCCTCTAAGCCTGAGGGGGGGCCCTGGACCAGTCCCCGAGCTGCCTGAAGCAGGGTTCCATCTCTCTGACCCAGGGCCGGTTGAGCTTGCCTCCCAAGCACAAAACGCACGGCTTTGGGGAAGGAAGTGGCTGGGAAGCTGCAGTGGTCAGTAGTTCTTCTGGGACTGCCCTGTTCAACAGCCCAGCTTCTCACCATGAGCCCACTGTCCTGGACCATGTTTCCACCCCCTAAGCCCTGGGACAGCCACCCGGTAGAGCAGGACAGGCAGGGATCACACCCCACACTCTGCAGACCCCCAGCCCTGCCAAGGTGTGCAGGGTGTTAAGAGACTTGGCCAAGACCACACTTAGAGTTAGTTATGGAGCTGGCATTTGAACAAATGGATGAACAAAGAAACAAAAATGAACCAGGTCTTCCCTGCCAATCTCACGATGTCACTCTCGATTTGCAAGATGTTGGCAGCTACTCACCCCTACTTCTACCACCCCCAGTCCCCATGTCACAGGGAAGAGTGCAACCTCCTGTTCATGGAACTCAAGGTCCTCCACCAGTGACCCCCATTTACTGTCATCTCCACTGGGAAGCCCCTGCAGCTCCCACTTCACCAAACTCTTGACTCTCTCTCCAAAAGGCCAAGCTCCCTCCTGGCCTTTGCACAACTGTCCCTCATCTCAGAATTCCTTTCTCCCTGCAGAGTCTACTAATGCATGCCCCAAGATGCTACCTTTAATAATCAGGAAGGCAGCACTGGACAGCGATTAGGGGCATAAGCTCCAGAGTCAGCCGGCCTGGGTACGGCTCTTGGTCCTGCCATGTACTGGCTGTGGCTCCTTAGGCAAGTTACTTAAGTTTTCTGTTCTTCAGATTCTTCACCTCTAAAGTGAGGAGGGTAATAAGACTACCTTTCTGTGCAGAAGAGTTAAGATAGCAGTCCTGACTGCTATCCTTCGAAAGGCCTGCTCATAAGGTTGGCCCTTGGCTGGTGTCTGGGAACTTAGGGTTCAGGAGGGTTCCCACCGTCAACTGATAAGAGGGGCTGACTCACTGAGTTTTATTTGTACAAGCGATATGGTTTATGCTGAACACCTGCTTTCCTTCTGGCAGTCTGGATTGTGGGTACTTGCCAGGCAGGTGAATGTCCACGCGACCAGCGCCCAGTAAAAATCCTGGGCCCTGAGTCTCTAATGAGCTTCCTCGGTTGGGAGCTCATTAGAGCACCCAGGGGGGGCCCTCTGAGTGTTTGTTGTGATTGTTATTTGAGGCTTCCAAGCTGAGGGAGCAACACCCTCTCCTCTCCTCTCAGAGCAACACCCAGACAGCCCTGTCTCCATTCATTCATTTATGGGTCTGCCTCCCTCCCCAGACCTCCAGCTTCTTATGTGGCAGTGGCTGTATCTTATGCATGTCTGTGACGGAATCACCAATGACAGGGACGACCGTCCTTCCCAATTCCCTGCGATGCTCAGGGGCCGGCCTGGCGCACCAGCAGACACCGTGTGCCATTCTGGGAAGCGCATCAGGGCCGGGCTGGAGACCACGGGATCGTCTCCCATCCCTGAGGGTGGGCAGGGCTGTTCCCCAAATTGAGTAGGACCACAAAGTGGCCCCCAGGCTCCCAAACCAGGCCTGAGATCACATGAGTTAGAGCTGAGGTCTGGCAGCCTTCTACTCCAGCTTCCCCTTCATCCGACAGGAGCCTGATGGGTTATTAATCAGGCAGTCCCTGTGGAATCAATTACGCGTCTGATGCTGCAGAGTGTGAGAGAAGTGGATCAGGTTTTAGGGGACCCTGAACACATGGCTCCCACCAGAACGGACCACAGATGCACCTGCAGGGCTTAAAGTAATACCACACCCCGGCTCTGGGGAGCACAGGTAGACAAGATCTCCTCCTTGGGGGACTCAGTCGCCCTGGGGGAGTGCCAGTGGCACAGCGGCGGCAGAGAAAGGAGTGGGTTAACCAAGCCCTCTCTCTTCTTCGTCCTTCTGCTAGCCTTCCTTTTCCTGCCAGCATGCAACTGAATTTCCCCCTGGTCATTCTACCAGCTGTTATGGTATTTGCTCAGCTATTTATTTTAGACTCTCAACAGAAACTCAGTGTGACAATTAGGGAAGGGTCTGTGGCTGTTTCTCTGGCATCAGGAGGCCCCCCGTTCTGGTGGGGCTTGGCAAAGCTGTTTAGGACAACGGTCTCAAACAGGCCCTGCTCTCTGGGGCTTCTAGGGCTTTGCTCAGGCTGCGCCTCTCCAGGCCCTCCTTTCCTTCCTGCCTCTCCCTGGGGCATCCTGCTTTTCAACACAGTCACACAGCACCAGGTCTGTTGGGAAGTCTTCTCTGTGCCCCACTCAAGTCTCAGGTGAGTATATGTATCCATTCATTTGTTCCATCATTCATTCACTCATTCATTTCACCTGTGTGTTAATATCTGCCAAGCCCCCAGCAGGTGGCAAGGCTGTGTCGTGTGCTGGGGATCCCGAGGCAATTAAAACACGTTTCCTGTGCTTATCTCTATCCTACTGCAAGAGTCTATTCTCTTAAATGTCTCAGGCACACAGTAGGCATTGCGTGAATATTTACTGCACAACAAGTACTACATGATAAGCAGATGAGCACTTACTATGTGCTAAGACATTTGCAGGCATTATTTTATGTAATTGCTCCAACATCCTTATGAGGCAGTTTGGTAGATTCAAGGTGGATGAAAATTCTTGGCACTTCTCCCTTTGAGAAGTGGGGTCTACTGTCCCTCCCTTGAAGCTGGCTGGCCTGTGACTGCTTTGACCAACAGAATATGGCAAAAGTGACACCGTACCAGTTCCGGGCCAAGCCGTTTAGGAGGATCAACGGCTTTTTGTCTCGGTGCAGTGGAGCCTTGAGCTGCTGGGGACAAAGTACAGTTCCCTGCAGGGAAGGCCATGTGGAAAGACCCTGAGACCACATCAGAAGGAGAGGGGCCCTACCGAGCCCAGCTTTCCAGCTGTCTCCCCCAAGGTGTCAGGCATGTGAGTGAAGCCATCTTGGATCCTTCAGACCAGCCCAGCCAACAGCCAAATACCACTGATGGACCCCAGTCTATCCCACGCGGAGCAGAAGACCAGCCCAGCTGAGCTCTTCCTGAACTGCTGATTCACACTATGAAGTACAATCAACTGGTGTTTTTAAACCACTAAGTTTTGGGTAGTTTGTTATGTGGCAATAGATCATCAGAACAGGAATTTGCTAATATTTTGTCCCTTTTAGAGACGAAGACTTACAAGGTCTAGGTCCACAGCTAGTGAGCACTGGGGTGGGGGGTGTCTGAGCATAGGGTGTGTCTGACCCTGAAATCTGTGCTTTGAACAACTCGCTACAGTGAGTGGACCATCACTGATGCCCTCAGAACACCAGGGCCAAACTCACTTCTTCCAAGTAGACAAGAGATAGAACCTGTGGTTTCCTCTCAATTCTTCTGGTGAGTAGGAGCTTAATAAATATTTTTGAATGACTTTTTTCTTCACAGGGTTGATATGCGGAGCAGATATATATGGCAAAAATGGAAACGGCTTTTATAGCGTGTATTTTAATGCCAGGCACTGTGCTGTGTGTTTCTCATATATTTCATTTACTTCCAACCCAAGAGGCGTGAATTCTTGACCCAATTTACAGATGGGGACGTCAAGGTTCAGAGATGTTAAGGAGGCTTTCCAGCTAGCAAGCATTAAAGCCAAGGTAGGAATCCACATCCATCCGATCTAAAGCCCACATCCTTCCCACCTCACCAAGTTGATCACAGTTACTTTTGATTCTATCTATCTGCCAGACTTGACATTGATCCCTCTTAAACTATACCTTGTTAGTTTTGTGCTGTCAACCAGTTGGTATGAAGATCTAGAATTCTGACTGTGTTATCCACTGTATTAGGCGCCTCTCCCAGTTTTAGGCTATCTTTAGAGGCACAGAACTCTGAGGTCACAGTGGAAACCTTCCTCAAACATTTCACCTGGGTCTTCAAGGACTTTGCTAGGCCAAGAAGCGAGGAGGAAGGTGACTCTGGCAGAGAGTTGTGCAAAGAGTATGTGCAAAGGCACAGGGGCATGAAAGGCCTGGGGATTTGATGGAATACTGATAAATACACATATATGTACACTCACATATACACACATATACTGAATATTAAATTGACATAATTATGTTATATATGTGAATGGATTTAGAAAAGCAAGAAAATGTGATATAAACATGAGTAGACGCCAACATGTTAACAATGATTACCATTTGGTGGTAGATATGGGTGACTTTCTTTCCTTGCTTATTTCCATTTCCTAACTGCTCTACAGAACATTAGTTGAATGATAAAGTATAAGAAAAAAGAAAACAAAGTTCCATGTGGTTTGAGCAATGGACGTGGGAGGAGAGAGGGTCAGATAGGCATGTGGGCACTGGCTAACGAGGCAAGAGACTTAAGCTGGGACCACCTTCACATCTCAAACTAACCGTCAGGAGAATGTCCCTGCTACTGGTCCTCTATCTTCCTTTCCCTTGAAAAACTTGGAGAACCACCTCCTTTTTTTTTCCCCCCCAAGCCCCGGAATACCCTTTCTAGCAGCAGGGGAAGAAGAAAACAGCACATAGAAAAAGCACAGAGGCGGACAACAAGGAAAGTCAGCCGCAGGTCCTCGGCTCAGCAACTCGGGAGACTGGGAGGCCGCAGAAGGGTCGCTCCACTCCGGGACGAGAACCACCTACTTTGATCCTATGTGAGAAAAATGAACATCTAAGCAGAGGAAGTAGCTGCCATGCTCCATGCAGAGAATCAGAACCATCGATTACTTGCTGGCTTCTTTCAAAACCAACCATGTGCTGTCATTCAATAAGCACTTTGGAAATAATGGAGATCTGATTAAGCTACTCTGGGTAGGAAGACATACAATTATCTGACTCTGTCCGTGAAGAGAGCAAAGGAGGCACGTAGGAAAAAGTCACACATGATTTTAAAGACTGTCAACGGAAACATATTAATTAAGGGACTAGGGGCAGGTTGGGCCGTATCTGTCAGAAATTTGCTTTTGGAAAAATGATTCTACAGGAGTAAAATGGCACAAAAGGATGTTGATTTTCTCTCACTGGACCCACTAGCTCAGTGTGGGAATACCACCGTCATGCGCCAGGCAGAGTCAGATGGGTACGCCTTCCACGTATAGATTAATTTCACTTCCTCAAATGTGGTATGACTTTTGTCCTCTTCGCAGATAAGGAACAGGAGTTTGAGAAAATCTTTGTTCCCCACTACTTTGAGAACTACTTTCTCTTTGAGAAAGAGCTTCCAAATGTCCAGCCTGGGACACTTCATCCTCAGTTTAGAGAAAATAGGAAAAGGCTATGTCCCCCAAAGCCAAGAGCGCTTATCTCAGAGTGGTAGGATTATGGGTACATCTAACTTTCGTCTTTCTATCTTTCTGCGTTTTCTCCAGTGGGTTTGTATGGTTTTTATAATCTTAAAAAACTCCCTACTGTTTGGGAAAAATAGTGGCTTAGCAAAGGGAAGGAAGAAGGCTATGAACAGAGGCTGATTGAAATCCCTGAGCTGAAAGAAGCATTCGAGGAGGCTGGAAGAAGGGAGAGGTAGAGGGGGTCCAGGCCAGGAGAAGACGGTTGGTGGCATAGGGAGACAACACTGCACCCGGAAGCTGGGCCACTTGGGTTCAAATCTCAGTCGTGCACGGACTGCCTACCCTTTTTGAGTCTCAGCTTCCAAGTCTCTTAAATGGGATCACAATAGTAATACCTATTCCCTAAAGTTGTGAGGATTCTATCATATCCCACATATGAAAGCCCTTGTAACCAAAACTCAAATGTATCAATGTTAGGGATTATTAAGGCTCTGGGTATAGAGGGGCTAGGCCAGCAGGAGAGGAGGAGAGGAGGTGAGGGGAGATGGCAGTCACCGAGCACCCACCGCAGGCCAGGCAAGCTCATGCCAGGCAGAGGGTGACCAAGTCACGGCAGGGAAAGGCAGAGGTGTGGGCCCAAATCAAACCCTGGGAGCCTGCTCTCCGCCACCTGCCAGCCCCGCTCACACACATCAGCTCTCATCTACTGTTGCAACAGCCTTCTCCAGTGGGCAGCAACCCCGTGGTGTATGAAAGGGAGGCACAAAGGGGGTCAGCAAATTGACCAAGGTCATACCTTCAGTAAGCAGCAGGTTAGCCCTGAACTTCAGGGCTGCTCGGTTCCCAAGCCCCAGCTCTCTCTCCCCTACATCATGCCACCGCCCTTCTCGTATCCCTACGCTGTGGCCCAGACCCCAGCCGCCCGGGCCGGGCCCGGTGGTGGGCACACAGCGGGGCCCCTCCAGAGCCCGAGGGTCTCAGCCCGGCCGCCCGGCGCCCCGCACCTGGTCTCCAGCGGGATGTTGCTGTTGAGCAGCCAGTTGTCCTGGGCGTGGGCCGGCTCCTGCGCGCCCCCGGCCGCGGGCTCTCCGGAGAGCGAGTGATCCGTGGGGGCCGGGCTTGGGTTGCTCCTCGGAGTGAAGTTGCCCCGGTTCAGGGAGCTAATGGAGGCCGCGTGGTGCTGGTTAGGGGTGTGGGCGTGCGAGAGCGGCAGCGGCGGTGTCCGGAGCCGAGAGTGGTTCTGCAGGCCGCCCGGGGGATCTAGGGCACAAACACGCGCAGTCAGCGGGGCGGGGATGGCCCCATGGGGACCGCGCGGCAGCAGCCGGGCCAGCCGGGCCAGCCGCAGGCACTGGCAAACCGGACACGGTCATGCGGTCAATACACAGGTGCTCGACAGGCACTTATTGAGCACTTGCTCTTCTAGGTGCTGGAGATACATCAAGGAGCAAAGCAGACAAAACTCCTGTCCCCACTGAGCTGACATTTTCGTAAGAGAGATAATAAACAAGATTAAAAAAAAAAAAAAAGACTAGCCTCGCATGTCATCAGCTTCCCGCTGTTTCTTTGGTACTTTTAGGGTATGGCTAGAATCAGTAACTTCAACATCACCTGGGAATTTTTTCGAAATGAAAATTCTTGGGCCCTGCCCCAGAGTTACTGAACCATGAATTCTGGGGTGGGGTCCATTAATCTGATTCCACAAACTCTCCAGGTGATTCAGACGTGTGCTAAAACGTGAGCATCACCAATTACACACAATGGTACATAGCAAGTGGAAAAAACAAGATAAGTTAATACATAGTTTACCGAGATGGTGATAAATCTGAGAACACGTAAAGCCACGAAGGGCGCTGTGGGCTGTGTATTTGGAGGCAGTGGTGAAACTTTAGGTCACACAGCCAGTGATGGCCTCAGGTGACTTTTGACTACAGGGAATGAGCCACACTGGTGTCTGGGGGGGATTAAAAACCACCACTAACATCTCTTGAGCCCTTACTATGTGCCAGGCACTATTCCGAGCCCTCTACCTGTGTTAATTCAGCTCATCCTCACGACCCACTACAAAGCAGGTACTGTCTGTATCTCCATTTTACAGGTGAGAGAATTAAGACACATATTTTATTTATATATATTAAATATATTTATATGTATATGTTTTATTTATATATAAATATTTATATTTTATTTACTCCTTTCAAGTACTTGGAGCAATAGGTATTATTATCACCAAATTTATAGGTGAAAAACTTAGACTCAGAGCAGGTAAGTAAAGTGCCCAGGGGCATATGGCTAAGTGGATGCTATTTACGAAGAAAGTTTCTAGTGATGCCGCTAGAGGCAAGTCCTGGAAGTAAATCTGAAGTACCATCCTCCTAAGCTATGCTCACAAAAAGCCTAGCTTTGTAAGCTAAGGATATTATGAGGGTGGAGAAGGTCAGGAAACTGGATTCTGTTCTAGATTTTGCCACTTATTAACCACATGACCATTGTCGTGGACTGTATGTTTATGTCCCTCCAAAATTCATAAGTGGAAGCCCTACCCCCAGTGTGATGGTATTTGCAGATGGGGTTTCGGAGGGTAACCAGGTTTAGATGAGGACATGAGGGTTGAGTGTGCTTATAAGAGGAGACCAGAGAGCTAGCTTTCTCTCTTTCTCTCTGCGCCATGTGAGGATATGGCAAGAAGGTGGCCATCTGCAAACTAGGAAGAGGCCTCTCACCAGATGCTAAATCTGCCCATCCCTTGATCTTGGACTTCCCAGCCTCCGGAACTGTGAGAAATAAAAGTGTGTGGTTTAAGCGACCCAGTCTATGGTACTTTGCTTTAGCAGCCCAAGGTGACTAAGACAGAAATTGGTACCCAAAAGTGTGATGATGCTGGAACAAATATCTAAAAATGTGGAAGCATCTTTGGAACTGGGTAATCGGTAGAGTCTGCAAGAGTTTTGAGGTACGTGCTAAAAAAAGACTATGTTGCTCTGTTGAGGGAGTGTTAAATGTGATTCTGGTGAGTGCTCAGGAGAGAAAAAAAAAAAGAAGAAGTGTAGAGAAAGTTTCTATCTTCTTAGAGAATACATAAATATGTACAGACTAGTGATAGAAATCTGGACACTAAGGGCAATTCTGATGAGATCTCAGAAACGAGGAGCATGTAATTGGAACAATGGAGGAAAGGCGATCCTTGTTCTATGGTGACGAAGAACTTGGCTGAACTGTGTCCGTGTTCTAGTGTTTTGTGGGAGGTAGAAGTTGTGAGCAATGAAATTAGATATTTCTCTGAGGAGATTCTGAAGTCAAGTATTGAAAGGGTGGCTTGGTTTCTCCTGGCAGCTTCGAGTAAAATGAGAGAAAAGAGAAATGAATCAAAGAAAGAACGGTTAAGCAAAAAGAAACTGTAACTTAAAGATTTGAAAAATTCTCAGCCTGCCCGTATTGCGAAAAATGAGAAAGTATGTACGGAAGAGAATACCATGGGTGGGGCTGATTGACCATTTGATAAGAAGATGTCTATGGGTGTGAACCATGGACCTAGTCAGCCACCCCAGGAGGAACACTGCCAATCTGAACCGAAGAAGATGGAGACAGAATGAAGGACAGCTGTCAAACGTAGAGTCTACAGGACAGGACCATAAAGCTAATTGGCTCTGAATTTGCACTATTCTTCAAGAAAAGGGAAGACTAGCCTTGAAGGTGATTCAGAGATCATCAGGGACACTGCCTCGGTTTCAAAAGGTCTAAGACTTTTTCATGGCTGAGTAGTATTCCACTGTATGTTGCACCACATCTTCTTTATCCATTCCTCTGTTGATGGACATTTAGGTTGCTTCCATGTCTTGGCTATTGTAAGTACTGCTGCAATGAACACTGGAGTGCATGTACCTTTTCTAATTATGGTTTTCTATGGATATATGCCCAGGAGTGGAATTGCTGGATTATATGGTAGTTCTATACTTAGTTTTTTAAGGAAGCTCCATACTGTTCTCCATAATGGTTGTACTAATTTACATTTGAGATTGACACATACACACTACTATATATAAAATAGATAACTAATAAGGACCTACTGTATAGCACAGGGAACTCTACTCAGTACTCTGTAATGACCTATATGGGAAAAGAATCTAAAACAGAGTGGATATATGTATATGTATAACTGATTCACTTTGCTGTATACCTGAAACTAACACAACATTGTAAATCAACTATACTCCAATAAAAATTTTAAAAAAAAGAAAAAGAAAGAAAGGCCTAAGACTAAGACAACCATGCACATATCATGTTACCTCTTTGAGCCTCAGTTTTATCATCTGTAAAATGGGGGAAAGAGTTTATTAAGGGAACCACAGAGCTACAGTGATATCAAATGAGGCAATCAATGGGAAGGAAACATTTCTCAAGTTCACAGTTTACAAAGTATTCCACATCACTTGTTCCTCTCGAGAATCCTGTATTTCACAGAGAGGACTGAGAGTCAGTGAATATGGGATCCAAACCAAGACAGGTATGATATTCCAAAGGCTGTGCTCTTCCTTGGCTCAGCAGACAGCCTTCTGGAAATCATCAAGCACAATCAAGTGTGAGGCACTATCAGTGTTACGGCTACTTTTAGTGGAAGATGCGTCGCTCTCTGCTTTTTATGTAACCCCGTCTTTTATGCCAACGAGTTATAAAGCAAATCTGGTGGGAGTGGGGCTGGGTAGCAATAGAAGGGAAAAAGAAACAGAAACCCATGTGAGCGGATCACTTCCTTCCTATGAACCATTTTCAGGATAAAGCCCACATGGGATCTACCAAGCCCTTTAGAATTTGATCCATGCCTGTCTTTCCAGCCTCATCTCTCATCAGCTCCCTCCCTGTACCCTCCACACCTTTCTCTCAGAGGCCAAGAGAACTGCTGGGCCACAGAGTGGCTAACATTTCAACTCCAATGAAGATGGTCTCCAGGAAAGCCACAGAATATGAATGGTACCCTCTGAAGATGTACCATGCTGTGGTCCTGGACCAGAAGATTGCCAACAGAGATGCCCCTTGATGGGAAGGGAGAGGACCTGGGAGCCAGGAGAACAGGCAGAGAACAGACAGCCTTGGACCAGGGAGAAAGCGAGAATATGCAGGGTCATTTGTTTGGTCCACCTGTCCTCAGGCAGCACTTTAATGGAGACATGTGGAGCCTGGAAAAGAAGCCAGCAGCAGAAGCAGCCTCCTGGGTTGACTGAGGGTCCCTCCCTACCCCTGGCCTTTCAGTCCAGGGCACTACTGTCCAGTGGTTATCAGGAGGCCAGCAGAGAAGGGTGACCTAGTCCTTGCCCCTGGCCCATCACTAGGAGTCAACCTTCCCATGGCATTTTACCTAATTGATATTAATAGCTGCTGCCATGTATTTGAGCACATACTAAGTGTACTTTCACAGCCTGAACCTTTCTAATGCTCACAGCAGTTCCTAGGGGGCAGTATGATTATCATTCCCATTTTACAGACGAGGAAGCTGAGGCTTACAAAACTAGTGAGTGGTCCTTACTAATGCACAGCCTGAATTCTGTCTACCAAACCATGGTGCCTTTGCATAAAACACAGATACCTGCTTGACCGTCTCAGTCCATGGCCAAAGGCAAGAAAAAGACCCTCAGTGAAGAGAGCAAGCATCTGAGGTCTGGGTCAGGATAGGCTGGCCTGCAAGCCTACAGACACTTGCTTTGTGACTAAGTAGGATGCCCGACTCTGGCTTGATAGAAGCACTGCCAAGAGTCCTCAAATGATGAGATTTTAAGTATAAGCGTCTAAAAGGAAATTCTCCTATGGGGATAAGGAATGTCCTGGTCCAAATCCGTTCTATTTTTTGAA
This sequence comes from Balaenoptera borealis, assembly GCF_965194805.1. Lineage (NCBI taxonomy): Eukaryota > Metazoa > Chordata > Mammalia > Artiodactyla > Balaenopteridae > Balaenoptera > Balaenoptera borealis. Next base: position 57,596,106 of record NC_138868.1, read on the forward strand.
GCTCAGCTCAATTGCCACCCCTTCCAGAAAGCCTTCCTTGATCTACCCTCCCCAAAGTTCTCTTTTCCTCCACTGAATGCTAACACAGCAGGTAACCTGGACCACTCACCTTTTCTGTCTCCCCCAGAGCATGCATACTTATGTCCCCACCTTGCCTCCTCTAGTAGGTATAAAAATCCCTGTTCCCTCTGTGCTGTTGATCACAGGTCCTAGAATGAAGCAGATGCTCAATGTAGGTTTATTGAGCGAGTGGCTCTTGTGAGTGGTCTGGGCAATCTGTCCAGGAGGGTAAGGCTGGTGTGGAGGGTATCTGTATGCCAAAAATGACAGCAGGCCACCTGGGCTCTCTAGGCCATGGGTCCACACAGCCCTTTACTTACTTGCCTGGAACCAGAGTCCCAGATGCTTCAGCTGGGCTCTCTATTTCCCTTCCATTCTGAGAACACTAGGAAAGGGGATTCTGATGTCTCCCAGGTTTCCCAGGGAAAGGCTCTGTGTTTGGGGGCTCAGCAATGGGAGTGCACTCACAACCCCAAAAAAGACATGGCCTTCCCCAGGAGCAAATGTTTTCTCTGGTCTGAATGGAGACTCCTTTCTGCTCCTATGGCCAGGAGGGAAGACAGAGAGGAGAGGCCTTCTTTTCTCCCCTTATCCTCCCCAATTTATACTCTCATCTTTAGAGGGAATTCAGAACCAATTCACTCATTCAGCATGTACTGAATCCCCTTTCTGTGCCAGGACCTGTAAGCCGGGTGTTGGGAATACAACGGTGAATGAGATAGTGGTGGCCTAAGAGAGAGAAGAACTCTCTTGTGGTTCCTACTCACTGGCTGGGTGGCCTCCAATAATTCATGTCACCTTCCTGGTCCTTGGTCTGTGCACCCGTGAAGGGTGCACACATTCCTGCGTCACCACTTTCTGGAGGATATCCTTTGCTCAAGTGCCAAATACAGAGTGAGCCCCTACTGTGCCCTGAGGGAAAGGGCCCTTGCGCCATTCACCCCAAATCACCGGTAAATATTTATGGAACGTGGCGGGCAGGGAAGGGAGAACAAATCAGGTAGGTGGACCTCTTGTCTGCACAAGCAATGGCTTCTCTTCTGCTACCTGGGAGTAAGCACCGGTACATTTGCAAAGCTGTGGTGTAATTCCAATTTATACCCTCTTTTCGCAGATACAGCCACTAACTATCTCTCTGAATCAAGCCCAGATATGAGTCATTTTTATTGTTACGTTGCACACCTCTGTCAGTAAAGGCCACTTGCTTATCTGAGTTTTGCAAGCCTGGTTTTCCAGGAAGGTTTTTTGCTTCCTACCAGTTCTCACATATATTTACAGTTGCTGGTTCCCTCCAACACCTCAGATGTTTTTCATTTTATATGCACAAAAATCCTGAACACCAAATGCCTCTGGGCTGCATCTCCCTGAACCAGGATCATGGTGAGGCTTCTTCAGTGTGCTGGGCAGAGCAGTAGGTGATAGAAGGAGACTAGGCTTTGATGTCAGACAGCCCTGGGTTCAAGGTTTGGCTTTGCCACTTATAAGCTGTGTGACCTTGATCAAGATACTTAACTTCTCTGGAGCTTCAGTTTTCTTATCATTATAGGGAGATAATGCCCAACTTATAGGGCCATTATGAGAAGTAAATGAGATTTTATATATATATATATATATATATATATATATATATGGTTCTTAGCACAGTGCCTGAAATACAGTAATGCTAAAAAAAAGTAACTATTAATTCCACGGTTATGGTAAAGCCATGCTGAATGGATAAGGTGTAAAGTGCTAAATTGTCACCGCGACGATCACTCTACAGCATTTACAATAGGGGTGCCAAAGCAAAAACCCTTGAGAGAGAAAGAGCAGGAACATGCCTGGCAGAAATGTGGTCCTCTTCTTCTACAGGTGAATCCCACTCTGGACAACCCCACTGGTTTTCAGGAGCCCTGGTCTCGGGAAGGTGCTTGTAGCTCGATGTGCAGATCAGAAGCAATGAGAATGGCTGCAGCCTGACACGCAGTACTAAAGTGGACACACGGGGTCTCCATGTCCTCAAAGAGTAGGGCCCCTTTCTGCGTTAGGTAAGCATCTCAGAGCAAACCAGGGTGCTGCTCTGTCCTGGGTTCAGGGTGTACCCTAAGGAGAGGGCCCCTGAGGTTGTGCAACCAATCAGCAATAGAACAGCCCTGTGTTGTGTGCAGGGACTTGGGGAGTTTTAAGATTAGGATGAGCCCCAGCCTTGACAAATAGCTGGTGTTTGGGGGACAGATGTAAAAGGAGTACCAGAGCGGAGCTCAGGAGCCTCCCAGACTTAGGTTCAACCGTGGCTCTGTCTCTGACAAGTTACATGATTTGAGATGAGTTACTCAAGTTCTCTGAGCCTCTAATTCCTCACCTATAAGTATATAGTAGTAATGTAATAAAAGGAAGAGGAGGAGGAAGGGCTATCATCAAATGAATATACAGAGATCTAGAGATGAAAGAAATATGGTCTCTGACTTTGAGCTGCTCACAATTTAGTAAAAATAACAGACACACCAAGAGATACTACACAAGATAGTAATTATGATGAGATGATAATAGTTAACATTTATTGAGTACTCTCTATGTGACTGGTTCCGAATGCTTTACTTATTTAATCTTTATAACACCCCTATAAAGAAGGTACTATTATTACTCCCCAATTTATAGATGAGGAAACTAATGTACAGAAAGGCTAGGAACTTTGCCCAAGATTCCTAAACCACTGAGTGATGGAGCCAGAATTTAACTCAAGCATCTGGCCCCAGAGCCCACACTCTTAACCATCCTGCTTTACGTACACGGAGGGAGTGGACACAGGGAAAGTGCCCACATTGATGCCCATCACATGGCGAGCGGTCCACAAGCATTGGCTCCTAGAATCCTCGTTAGCCTTACACTGAAGCCCCGCTGGAGCTCAACGGAGCACAGAGAGGGCTGCCAGCTTGACTGTCAGGGTCGGGGCAGGGTTCGTGACAAGTGACATGTGCCCTGTGTCTAAAGGCTATTCCAGGCATTGGATGATGCATGTGTGGAGGTCCAGAGTCGAGAGAGAGAGAGAGAGAGAGAGAAGGAGAGAGTGAACGTGAGGCCGGCTTGGGCACTTCTCTAACTAGTGTTGGGGTGGCTGTGAGGGGGCAGCGGCAGGAGGCCAGGTGAAGACACTGGGAGCAGGTCTGGGCGGTGGTCGCCTGGAGATGCCAAACAAAAGAACGTGGCCTTTATCGGGAGGGCACCCCGATGGGCTTTGAGGCGGGAGGGCCGTGATCACAGCAGTGTTTGAGGCAGATTCCTGGCGGCCCTGTGGAGGATGACCCAGGCGGGGGCAGGCTGCAGGCAGGACCCAGACTGCCTGTGGGATGCTTGACTGCCAGCAAGACCCCAGTGGAGCGCGTCGTCACCCTTTTATAAGAGCACGTTCAGGAGAAAGAGACATAGACGTGCAGAGCTGTGGCTCAGGCGGAGAATCTGCATGTGTCAACAGCTCTGCGATCTAGGCCCGCACTGGCTCTGAGAAAGGGTGCCAGGCTGGGCGTCCACCTCCAACCCTGCGAAACGGCCGCCAGGCGCCGGAAGGTCCCCTGGCTGCAGAGTTAACGATGACCCAGCGAGCGCTGCAGTCATTCATCGGGCCCTAAAGATTGTCAGATATGAGGGATGATGGTATTTAATTATCATAAAACACAAAAACTCCAGCTGCCTGAGCATGCCAAGAGAAAGAGTGATTTGGCTTCCATTAAAATGCCATCGACGACCACTGACTCGGGATGGTGCAGTAGCGGTGCTGAGAGCTTAGCTAATGAAGCTTGGCCTCCTCGACCAATTCAGAGAAGCCAGAAAGCTCTCTTGTCACCACAGTCGGCAGCCGGGATCTGATGGCTTGACTTCCAGCCTCCGCTCTGCCTCCTTCAAGCTATATAATCTCGGACAATTTACTGAACCTGAGTTTTGGTTTCTTGTCAAATGTCTACGAAAGCACCTCGCAAACTGTAGGGTCCTGTGTCAGAGACAGAACTATCAGTGTTACTCTTATTGCCTCAGAAGGAATAAAAACAGTGGCGTCCGAATGGGAACCACTGGTCTGAGCTCGAGGCCAGGGGCTGCATTTGTGTGCTGTTTTCTCTGCCCATTCGTTCTCTCCCTGAACACATGCTTTCTGTTCACTTTCACTGCTGTGCTGTTTGTTCTGTGTCATGGCCCGTGTGCAGGGACTCTAAACGGGGAGGGTCCACACGGGCTGGGGCCGCAGGCTGGAGCTCCCTGAGGCTACTCTCCCAGTGCTCTTGATGGGGAGTGAAAAATAGCACCATGAGGTCACATTGTGGCTGTTTCTGCTCCCTCGTTCACTTCGGGCAGAACTTGGAGTGAATTCAGACTGTTAAAGTGCTTGTATGTGAGAAACAGTAATGAAGGGACAATGCCTTAAACTAATGCAAAAGCCCCATTGTAGTGCAGTGGTTTTCCAAATAGGGCCGTCTGGAAATGCGGAAGGGGCTGTTTTTTGGTTGTTCCAATGACTGGAGAGCACACCTGGTGTTTGGCAGGAGGGGGCCAGGGAAGACAGCTGCACGCCATGCACAGCAACCGGTTAATCTTAAAGGTGATCCTAAAGGGTATGCCATCCAGTCAGAGGTTAGTCTAGTCCTAATTAGTCTAGGATGGGTAAATAGCTAATAAGACAAGATTTTATTCCCTGTTTGCTTCCACCCCAATCCCCAGTTTCACTCACTCTCTGTCACAGGAGGTGACTGCTAAGGGCTGCCATCACCTGTGCTCCCTTGCCCCCTGGCTTCCAGACAGGTTTGGCTAATTGTTAGCGCAGCAGGACACCGGAAGGAGGAAGGGGGAAGAGGTTGAGGTCACCCCCTGGCCCCATCCTCTGAAGCCCTGCTTCAGGGCAGTGTCTCAGGCAGGAGCCTCATCCCACAAGGCTATAACGGGTTACACTTAGAGTGGTCTGGGGAAACTTCTAGGAAGAGTGAGACCTTGAACTGGGTACTGAGGTAGAGACAGGGTGAAGGTATATAAAGGGGAGGGAGCGGGCATTCTTGGCAGGGAGCTGGCACCAGCAAAGGCCCACAGGCTGAGAGATGCAGGCCCCTAAGGCAGCAGGATGGTGTGGAGACCTGGGCACTTGGAGTGGAGGGCTGTGAGGGGGAGCAGACGGAGAGGCTAGAGCCCACCTGCAAGAACCTGGGGCCAGAGGGGCAGCTTTAAGGGTATTCAGAGGGCTCACCCCAACTTCCAGCCTTTTAAAGCCAAATGTCAGAGTAGTCACAAGAGTTAACCAGAATGCCCAGGCTTCATTAAAATGCACTCAGGATTCCTCATCCAGCAACGAATGCTCTCCTAGGGTGGGGTGTGGGTGAGGGACACCCTGCTGCCTTCATCAGACAGTTGAGGAAAGAGCAGTGTCAAGAGTCTCTGTCAGAGAGAGGTATAATCAGCATTGCTATTTCCAGAGTCATGGTAATTTACAAACGAAGCCAAGGGCATCAAAAGCTATCTGTTCTAAGCGTGCGAATGAACAACTTGGCAGGGCCACCGTCTGAACCTGGAAGAACTCTCTCCCAGTAGACATTTGCCCAAACTTCATTCTTGTGCTTGTCCCTATCAGCTGCTATTTGCTGTGTGACCTTAGGCAAGGCACTTAACCTATCTGAGCTCCAGTTTCCCCAACTGACAAACAGGAGGAGGAGGTGGTGGGAGTCCCCTCTAATTCTAAAATCAAGGCTGAATCATTCTTGGCAGATGAGCCTGGGGTATCTGTTAATGAACATCTGCTTGCTAAAGATGTGCACAGCAAGTTGGCGGATTGGATTGTGCTGCGTGACTGGGCACCAAAGAAGGCAGAAAGATGGACTGGAAGGAAGAGAAACGTGGTCCTTCTTTCCTCCCTCCCTCTCTTCCTGCTTCCCTGCTTTCCTTCCTTTCACAAAGGTCACTCTCTATAAGCCCTGTGCTTGACACTGGAGACCCAGAGATGGATTAGTCGAAGTCCCTGCCTGTAAAATCTGAACAGACCGATCAGAAAAGGTCGGTTACAACCACAGGGGATCTTTCCTGGGTACATGGCTTTCCCCTAGCTTAAAGCTGTGTCCACCTTAGGGCAGAACTTGTCCTGGGAAAGCTTTCTGCTTGTCAATTAAGTTTTCTTTCCTTCCACTGTTACCTTCTTGCCCTTTTCAAAAATCGTCTGACCCATAAACTGTTAGGTTAAGTCCCAAATCAGTAAGGAGCCTTACCTATCAATAGGAGTGTGAGTGTCTGTGTGTGTGTCTGTGTGTGTGTTTGTGAGAAAGAGTGTAGGAGGCGGAATTCAGTTCAACAGGAGGCTGCAGTGTGCTGGAGCAGATTAGGAAGCTCATGGAAACGCAGTGGGCTGCATTCGTAGAGGTAAAGCACGAAGGAGGGAGGTGATGGTCAGGCTGTGCTGATCAGCTGGAGTGGGTCCAGAGAAGGGACACCCGGATTGGGGGTCATGCCCGTGCTGTAGACACTGACCCTCCCCTGCAGTCTCTGGGGCTAGTCAGTGCTTTCCCTGCCTTCCTTGGATGGTGAGGGGTTTAGAAACTGTGTTCCTATGGGGATAAACAGCGGACCAATGCTCTTAGCCTGGGGAGGAGACAGGTTAGGGAAAGGGATTAAAGAAAGAGTGTGTGGCTAGGAGTCCAGCTGAAATACACCACATGCCTATGATTAGCTTTCCCAGCCTCATCACTTAGGCCACACAATTCATAGCTCGGAAATTAAACACCCAATTATGTGGTGCAGTAGAGAGTCCTAGACTGAAGAACTGTTCCCCGCTGTGTCATTAACTCACGCTGTGGCTTTGGAAAACTCCCTTCCCCTCCCTGGGCCTCAATTTGCCTGAAAAAGGAGGTTCCTTCCTTTTATAGATGATCTCCTGAGGTTCCTTCCAGCCTTTGACAGTCTGATTCCTCGCGGCTTCCCTTGTTCCTCTCGGGGAATTTTCTGGAAAGAAGGAGATGGGCAAAGCACTACTGCTGCCTTCAAACAGCCAAAGGATGGAGGAAGCGGCACATCTACTCCACGGGCTTTAGGAGGAAGAATTGGGGCCAAGCTCAGGGGGTTACCTGGAGGAACTCGCAGCGCAACTTCAGGAAACCCTTCTTCCTGCCAATGAAGTGGTTCGAAATAACTAGCCTCAAACTCCTCCCTGCACTTCAGGCCTCTGCTGCTCAAATGAAATTCGTACGGAGCATTCTCCAGTCGGCTCCCTCTCCTGTGCTCCTGATCTCAGCGTTACCACCTGCTGCTACACCACCCACCCCATCCATCCAAGCAGGCGGCTGGGGATCACCATGGCCTTCTCCCTCTTTTTCAGGTTCAACGACTTAGCCGTCATTGCCAGACTCTGGCTTGGCTCTCCACATCCCTGGGATTCTCACCACTGCCACTGTCACAACCTCAGCTCATCAGTGGACACCCAGACCAGGGCCATAGATGACACTGGGGTCTCAGCCCACCGGCTCACCCCTGCTCCAGGTCACTCCCCTGCCATAAAGCCTTCTATGGCTCCCCACTGCCCACAGGACAAGACCCTCACCATCTGACCTGAGCCCGCCCACCACTCCAGGGCTGCGCCCACAGCTCCCTACTCCCCTCTTTAAGAAGGTGCCAAGGGCTTCCCTGGTGGCGCAGTGGCTGAGAATCTGCCTGCCAATGCAGGGCACATGGGTTCGAGCCCTGGTCTGGGAGGATCCCACATGCCACAGAGCAGCTGGGCCCGTGAGCCACAATTACTGAGCCTGCGCGTCTGGAACCTGTGCTCCGCAACAACAGAGGCTGCGATAATGAGAGGCCCGCGCACCGCGATCAAGAGTGGCCCCCACTTGCCACAACTAGAGAAAGCCCTCGCACAGAAACGAAGACCCACCACAGCCATAAATAAATAAATAAATTAAAAAAAAAAAAAAGAAGGTGCCAAGGTTAACAGGCTAATTATAAACCACTTATGAAACGGCTCGCTGCCTGTCTCACATTCACGGCTTTGCACATGCTGTTTCCTTCTGCACGGAAGGTGTTTTTTCCTCCTTCACTGGTTAACTCAGACTAGAAGTTACCTTCTCTAGGAAGCCTTTTATGACCGCCCCCTCAACTCCCCACCCCCGTCAGTTTGGGTTCAAAGCCCCTCTTCTGGGCACTTCTAACCCCCATGGCTCACTCAGAGTTATGATCACTTGTTTGCATAACTGTCTCTTCTACCAGACGGTACGCTCCAAGCGTGGAGGTCTTATCTTCATATATCACGGGCTGTGAGGCTAGAAGCATGACTCCTCTCTCTGGGGTACCTGGTGGGCTCTTTCACCCGGGTGCTGCCACTGGTTCCCAAGGGGCATGGGGTAGTTTGGGCTCTCTGGGCACCCTGATCTTTCTCTTTAAACTTGACCTGATGTTCTCCAAACTGCACAGGTTAGACAGCTGATCGCTGAGGCTGGCATAAACTCTATATATTTTTTATCAATGGTTGAAGAGGCCATGGAAAGGAAATCAAGACCATGAATCTCAAGGCTCCCACAGGGAAGAATCTATTTTGTTGAAATCGATATCAGCACTGAAGGTCAAGGTAGTTTATTGGGTGGTTTTCCTTACTGTACTCCCCAGGCCCGTCCCTCCCCCATGGTATGGGCCCTGCAGGAGGCTAAATGCCAGCACGTGGAGAGGTGAATTTTCACCCATCATGTTCACATTCCTCCCTCCATCTTACATCCATCAGTAGTTCTGAAGAAACTGCCTTCTCCTGGAAGAGACATTGACATGACTAGATGAAGCGACAGGCTGCTAGAACCCACGGAGCATTACTGCATGTGGTTAAGTGCCACGGCTGAGGCTCAAGTTGCCTTGGGTTCAAATGCACTTACCCCGCTTACACACTGGGCCGCACTACAAATCTTTTTTGGGACCCCAGTTTCATGCCACCGTGGCCAGGAGGGTGAGTGGTGAGTTGGAGGGAACTGAGTTTGAAACCAGGTTCCACCACTTACTAGCTTTATGGCTGGCTCTGGGTGAGTTTTTAACCGCTGAAAGCCTTGACTTCTCCATCTGTAAAACGGAGATAATAGCGCCATCTGCTTCTTAGTCTTGTTTCAGAGGTTTAGTGGGACAGTGCATGTTGGGTCCTTAGCACAGGACTGTCAAATAGAAGGACTCAGTTGAGGTTAATTATGAATTTCCTCTCACAGGATTCCTTAGATTCCTTAGAATCCCATCGAGTTACATTCCCCTTGGGCTGTGGAATCTGCAAGGGCAGAGATCTGATCTTTTTCACCCAGGGCTTGGTCTTCACTGTACCTTTAGCTGTTTTCCCTCTAGAGGCTATTAAGGTATCAGTAAGTGTTTGTTGAATGAAACGAAAGAAGCCCTTGTCCATGCAGGGTCTTTGGGTCTGGGCACCAGGAGGCTATCAGTGGGGAGGAGGATGAATAATTATTGACACATGACTATAAGCTGGGCCCTCAGAAAGGTTTTCTCATTTCATTTTCAGAACAACACTAAAGGTGGGTCTTCATGTCCCCATTTTACAGACAAGGAAACTGAGCCTCATCAGCCCGCTCTGTCTTTGCCTATGACTTTTGCAAATGGGGTATCTCAGGCCTCAACATTCGGGGCAGCTTCATGAGATATGACATCTTGATTTACAGAAACCTGCCCAAGGTCATACCACTAGGAAATGATACAAAGCCAAGATCCCAGCACAGACCTCTCTGCTCGCTCTACTCTTGCAGGGAATCAAGCCTCCTAGAGGCAAAGGAAGAAGAAAAAATAAATTCAGAAGTACTTAAGCTCTGTGTATTGAGCAATTTATTAAATGCAAAACCTCTCATATATTTTTGCTTTGACTGAGCAACAGTCATGTCAATAGTTACATGGATGAGGTGTTTGGGGACCCCAAAAGCTTTACTGTTTGATGACACACCCGAATAACAACACTGAGAGGCAGGTGTTATTATCCTTTTACACACGGGGAAACTGAGGCCCTGCAAGGCTAAGAAGCTTGCCCAGGCGCAGAGCTCGTAAGCAGTGGCCTCCCAGCCTCTCGAAACTGCATGGAAACACACACCTTCTACCTCGGCAGAATGGCACCCACACAACCCCAGCAAGTCACAAGGCAGCATGAGACCCCGCCCGAGTGATCCTGACCTTTTTCCTCAGGGTGTAAAAGGTCCCACTTCCAGGAAAAGGCAGAGGGTATCCAACTAATTATACTATCAGAGAAACGCTTTCTATCATTTATGACATGACCACATGTGGCTTTTCCTTTTGATACAAGCTCAGGAGATCTTAGGCAGGTATTCCATCCATCAATGCCCATGAACCAAGTCATACTAGGAACAGATAAAAGGAATTTGTCCTCCTGAAGTCCTCGGCAAACTGTCCAGCTCAATCCCCAGGCCATGCAAATGTAATCATAGTACTAATAATGGCCTCAAAGGCTTACTGAGCTGTCAGCTACTCTGCTAAGCATCTCTAATGCACTTTTTTTCCCATTTCCTCTCCCCAGGAGTCCTTTGAGGCCGGTGTACGAGGAACACAACACGGAGTGGTAGGAGTGTGGGCTCTAGAGCCTGGCAGCCTGGGTTTGAATCCTGGCTCCAACACTTCCTAGCTGTGTAGCCCTCTTTCCTGACTTCAAATATGGAGATAGTACTCGTGGGGTGGTTGGGAGGATTCACGTAAAGCTCAAAGAGCATTCATGGCACACAGTAAGGACTCACCAAATGCTAGCTATCGTTATGTCTATTTTACAGATGAGGAAACTGAGGCTCAGAGAGAGAATTTGCTCATGCTCCATAGCTGCTCAGTGCCAAGACTGGAATTCAGATCTAACTTCAACTCCCACGCTCTTAATGGCTATGGCTTACTTTCTGCCCTTCACCCTACAGTTCACCAGCATGGCAGGTGCTCCAAGATGGTATGATTATTGTTATTCATAGTTGAGAATGCCTTGTTAAGTGTTATGCTCCTGGTCACTGCCCTCCCCAAGGTGACTGACCTCCAGCTCGTGCCCCTTCTCTTCCATGGCATCATGTGCAGTTAACAGAGCAAATCCCTGCAGCCAGGGCACAGACGGCACTAACTTCATTTCAATGCAAAAAGTGTACAGTCTGTGGGCACCACCTGGGCTCATTCCCCAAGTTAATTCTTTTCTCTTGGCCGTGGAATATTTTATTTTTCCAATTTCAGAATCTACTTACGTTAAAAAAGAAAGAGAGAGAAATCCAATCAGCCCAGCTCAGGTTTGTGAAACAAATAATGCAGCTGGCATAGAACCTTAATCAAACAGTTATATTCATAACCACAGTTATCACTGCTCTACCTAATTTCTACAGCCCAGGGCCTCCTACAGAAAATGTCTCTTGACGATATAGGATGAAATGCAGAGGCTTGCTGACACTGCTGAAGGGGTGTAAAACTCCAGGCCTGGCATATTAATGAATCTGAAGCAAATATGGATTTGGAGGTACATGCTCCAGGAATTCCACCCACACCTGAATGTCATATTACATTTTCTTTCTTTCCTTTTTTTTTTTTTTTAAATAAGGAAATGGAAGAAGTAAACTTTTGCTTGGCTGCTTCCGTTGTTTTCTGGAAGAAATAAAGTAGAAAGGCCAAGCTTATTGTCCTGAAGAGGACAAGTGCTTCAGAGTCTGGTTGACATGGGCTTGAATTCTGGCCCTGCCATTCATTAGCTGTGTGACCTAGACAAGTTACTTAACCTCTCTGAGAGCATCAACAAAATGCAGATAATTATTCCTACTCACAGATTGAAAATTAAATGAGAGAACAGTGAGTTTCCTACTAGACTGTGAGCTTTGTATTCCCAATGCTCAGCACAAGTACTACTTTATTGTAGGTCTAATATAAATGTTTACTGATTGTACCTACAATCCTACTGTCCATTGTTTACTGAGTGATTACCATGTGCCAGGGATGATGCTAAATTCTTTACAGGCATGATCTTATTTTACCCTAAAAACAACCCTGTAAAGCATGTATTATTATCCCCCTTCCAGCTTTGAGATAACTGAGGCTCTGAGAAGTTAGGAGACTTGTCCCGAATAACACAACTAGTAAGAGGGGAGCAATCAGGAATCCCACAATCACAGAGGCAGAGCCAAACTCACACCCAGGCCCGCTGACTCTACTTCTCTGTCCTGCCCCCTCCTTTCACAGCACCCATCAAACATCACACACAGCACATTCTTAAGGATAGTTGTTTCCCCTTTCTTCCTCCTTTTGACCTCTCATGTTTTAGATTTCCTTGGGGCAACTCAGAAATCAGGGTAATATTTCAGGATATTTAGAGGGGCTTAGTCATCCTTTTCAGCCAACATCTGTTGAACATTTGCAGCAGGCTTGCTCTTGGTTAGTTCCTGGGCAGACACTTTTATCCGTGCTGTGGCTTCCCAGATTTCTGGACTAACCAGAAGAAAGCAAAGTGAGGGATCTAACTCTCCTGAATGACTTGGGGGAAGAGAAGGTGTCCACCCAGGTACTTGGTGAGTCTGATTCAGCCTACTTATGCCCCTGCCCGTTATCCTAAGTGGCAGGGGTAGGCCTGGGCCCTAGTTGCAGCCCTGCCCTGATCTTGCTGGAATCTGGTGCAGTCACCCCACCTCTCTGGGTCTCAGTTTTTCCCTGTGTGGATGGAGAGTATTAGACCCAATTCATTTGCTCAGCAAATATTGCTGTCAGTTGTTTCCAAACTCTTCACTCCTAGAATCCTACTAATAATCCCCTTACAATTACCCTATGTTTCAAAATACTTTGTTTCCAACATAAGCTATATTAATTAACTAATCATTAATTGTTCTCCCATTTTTAAATCAAACACATGTAAAACTGATGATCAGAATTTCTGATAGGACCAAGAGGATTCAGTGAATGGATCCGTAGCACCCCACTCACTGCTGACATGCGGTAGGCCCTGAGTTCACTAAACGAATGAGTGAATGAATGAACGGATGGATGGATGGATGGATGGACACCTGGTGCTAAGCAGAAGGGCACTAAATGGTGGGAAAATACAGAGTCAGAGAGACCTGGATCTCGATACCAGCTCTACCATTCACAAGCTGTTTGATCTTGGATAGGTCACTTACCTCCCTAAGGCTCAACCTTCCCATCTATGAAAGGAAGACAGTTAGCTATGTCTTGCAGGACCATTGTAAAGTTGATTAATAATAATAGTAACAATGATAAGAAAAAGAATAGGAGCTAAAACATATACAGTGTAGAGTATGTGCCAGGCACCAGTCTAAATGATTTACACATATTAACTCAATCTTCCTAATAAGCCTAAGAGGTAGTTACTATTATCAACTCCTGTTCTACAGATGGGGAAACTACATACAAGAAAGATGTTATGTAACTTGCCCAAGGACAGACTTGCATGATGGAGACAGCATCCAAACCCAGGAGGTCTGGCTCCAGAGCCTGTGTTCTTAACCCTCCACTCTACTGCCTAGGTAGGTCATCAAAGTGCCGAGCACATAGCACGGTAACTCCCATCCTTACTGAGGAGAAGCCCTCCAGGCTGGCTAGTGCACTCTTACAGCAGGACAATCAGCACGGTTTCCAGCTGGGCTTTTTGCAATAATGGCAATCACTCACAGCATCCCTATATTTACATGATCTGTAATGGCCCAGCAACAGCACTTGGGATGGAGCAGGAGGTGCTGTCAGACACTGGCTCTGCTGGGGACTGTACCACAAAGACCTTAGTTAATGGGAGGAAGAATGAGGCAAGTGTTGTCCGTTTAGCCTCCGTTTCTGGAAGACATGCAGAATTCCTCCTGTTCAAGGCGGTTCCCATCCACCATGCCTTTGCCTCTTTAGGGTACATAGGTGGCTTTTACTTGCCTGGCATTTCTTCTGATGATAGAAATTCTCTTTTTGTTCTGGGAAGCCCTACTCTCAGCTTCTGAATTTGGATGGAACTGACTTCAGGGAGGCCAAGGAGGGCACCCACCCCCATTCCTCCCGCCAGGGTGTCTGATTCAGGCAGGGACATGTGACCCTGGTCAGGCCATTCAGAGTCAATCCTGGATTGTCTTTGGTGCTATGGGGATTTTGCCGGTGCTATGGGGATTTTGCTGGTGCTATGGGGAAAGAGGCACTCTCCTTTCCCTGGTTTACAAAGCTGGTAGCATATAAGCCTGGGGAGTCCCTTTGTCATCAGATGGGGAACACCTGTGTGAAAACAAGGCCAAAACAAAGAGAAACGGTCAAGAGAAAGAGATTCATGGAGACATTATTTGAATGCCTGGATCTAGCTACACTGATGGAAAAATGACCCCTGGGCTTTTCAGTTATATTACCCATTACATTTTCTTAAAAAAAAGCAGTTGGAGTTGGGTTTCCATCCTTTACAGCTGGGAGTCCCGTCTAACCCACTCTGACTGCTTACTCGTCCAGATTCCCTTTTCTGGCCCCTCCTCAATCCATGAGGTTGAAACTCAACTCAGAGATGGCAACACCACATCGAAGCCCTTGCACAATCTTCAGATAGACCTGGCCACACCCTCCTTTGGCCCCATGAACTGCCACAAAATGTCCCTGCACTTGCACACCCAGGACACTAACGTGTGTGCATGCACGTGTCCCCCACTGATTGTAAGCCCGAGGTAACTTCTTCACCTCTATGGCCCGTGCACCCAGCCCCATGCTTGCCACAAGGTAGGTGCCTATGCTCTGACATCACCAACGTTAAAGCACCTGACCACAAACATTCCAATTAAAAAAGAATGCTCCACTCCTATAAAGTATGACCATTTCTACCTCATGAGAAAATGTCCTGTAATGATCTGTGGATATTAAATAATGAGAGGACGTCCACGTCCAGGTGGCAGACCATGACCCCTGCGGAAATGGGAGCAGCTGCGGGGCTGAGCCTGGAGGCAAGGAAGGACCGTCCACTGGGAACAGCACCACAGTTCCCACCACGTTCAAGTTCTCGTCCTCCACAGCATCAGTCGTGGACACATTCACTCTCACTGTTTTCTTTTTTCTCCCCGAGGACAAACTACGTCATCCCTCCCTAATCTAATGACCGAAACTAGGCGAAAGCAGCCATCTGATACATGTTAGGCATCACCCCAGAAAGGAAGTCATCAAACAAGATGTTACCAAAAAACCTTTTAATGTCTCCATTCTCTTAACTGCCCATGCAAATCAGGCAGAATCGTTCCAAATGGAGAAGAACACGCTTGAGGCTGTGACTGTTACTCACGACCCTTCCTGTGTCGGGTCAATCAGAGAACACATCTTTGTGCTGCCCGTCTCCCCTTGTCAGCAAAAGCTGAGGCTCCTGTGTGCCAGGCACTGGGCGAGGTGCTTTAACTATATATGCTCACTGATCTGTGTTACAACGCTGTGAAGTTAGATCGCTATCATCCTCATTTCCCCAAAGAGGAAACTGAGCCTCAGAGAAGCGAAGGGATTAGCCTGAGGTTACCCAATAAGTGGTGGATTCAAACCAGGACTCTACAAGGACAGGCTCTTTCTACCTCTCCCCACTGTCCCCCACTGACACTGTGTGTGAAGGGATTCAGTAAAGCTGGGAACAGCCAGTCCTGTGAATGCTGGCACGTACGCTATGTGTTCGGTCCCATCTGTAGGCTGGCATTACCTACGCCTATGTAGGTATAGGGGAGATGCCTGGGTCTGTCCTATCTGGATATTCCGAGATACTGGGACCCAGCAGATAACTCAGCTCCCTCGAGCTGAGGTCTGGGCAGGGAATGCCGTGTTACAGTGACCCATGTCCAATGACAACTGGATTGTCCCCAAAGGAACTTCAGATATACATCTCTGTTTCTCCCTCTCTAGAACTCAAATGTGGCATTTTGGAGTATTTCTAAATGTCAAAAGCCTCCATGAAGATAGAGTCTGACTGTCCCCTTCACACACACTTGAGGTCTGAGC
Source organism: Balaenoptera borealis (assembly GCF_965194805.1). Lineage (NCBI taxonomy): Eukaryota > Metazoa > Chordata > Mammalia > Artiodactyla > Balaenopteridae > Balaenoptera > Balaenoptera borealis. Next base: position 57,612,084 of record NC_138868.1, read on the forward strand.
TATAATTACAGACACTTTTTCTCGACTCTCCATGTTTGCCTCGTCTGAGCCCGTCACGCAGCACAGCAGGGCTGTAACCAACTCAGGCAGGCATTGCAGGCAGGGCTCCGGGGGAATCCTGCTCTCCCGGCGGACTGATGGGGAAGGCCTGGAAATGGACTGTGTAGGGCCAAGGCAAGGAGGGAGGTGTCGGTCCTGAGGAGCCTGGTGTCTAGTTGACAGACCAAGGCAATTCTTGTCCTGAACCTATCACTGGGCTAAGTCACATACTGCCTGTTTCCCTCAAGATCTCAGAGTTTTTCTGAAGATCAAAAGCACTCGCTTGGGGCCCTGAAATCCACAGACCTTTACCTTCTCTGGCCTCATAGTACAGAGTCAAGTCAGCCACCTCTTACTGGAATCTCCTGTGTACAATGCCAGGTGACAGTCATTCAATGAGGAAGGGTGAGGCATGAATATCATCCCTGCCACCAAAGCACTGAGTCTCCTGTGGGAGATGGGCTTGGAGACAATGAACCCTAACGGGATGAGTAAGGGAACTGCTGGTATCAAGGTGTATGTGGAGCACGATGGGGCTGGAAGGGACTGATGTTCTCTTGCAAACTTGGGAGACAGAGCCTAGGAGAAGGCAGTAACTGCCTTCCAGATGCCAACACGCGGTGGACCTTCTGAAAAACTCTTCTATATCTGGTCTCAGAGGCAGTCTCTGGAGGCCTTGAAGGATGGGTAGACTTAAGGGATAGCAATAATGTATAAAATATGCAGGGACAGCTTGAGCAAAGGCAGGCAGGCAGAAAACAAAGGGAGTGTGGCCTGTACCATTCAAAATGCAATTAACTAAGTCCTGCTGTCATGATGCCTTTATGATGACAGTTCTTGTTACTTAATTTTGCTGGGTTTTTGCCCAGTGTCTCCAACTAGGCTGACATGTCTACACACTTCTTTAAATCTGTTTCTCCCCAGAGCTCTCACAGTGCTCTGCTTGTCACAAAAGCTGACTCAACGATTCCTGAGAAGAGGAGGACTACATTCCAGTATGATAAGAGAACACGGACTGCAATGATGCAAGAACAAATACCATTTCTGAGTAGCCTATCCAAAGGCAGGTTGTAACATCAGAAAGAAAATCCTTTGCGTGGTGACTCAAAGACTGGAAGTGAATGGATGCAACAGTGTGGAAATCCTGGTCAAACGTGTGATTATAGTTCAGAGGTGTCATAACCCCAAAGGCCGACAACTTTAGAAATCAGGAAGTGTGTTCAACAAAAATGTCCCTCAAGTACAAAGTACAAACAGCAGCACTAAGGAGGCAGAAAAGTCTCAGGATCAACGTCAGGATGAAGGGAGGGAGGAGGCGGTACGGAGAAGGCACCGTGTAATGCCTGGCATGGAGCTGCCCACGGCATCCTCCGCATGGCCACCATCCTTACTGCTACCGCCTCGGTCCAGGGGGATCAGCTCTCAGCCCAGAATTCCTTTCAGAAACTTTTTTTTTTTTTTTTTAACTTGAGCACCTGTCATAAGCCAGGCATTGAAAGAAGCACAGGGTACACAATGACAAACAGGAATGCTTGGTCCTTGCTCTTAAATGGAAGACAGAGCAGTAAACAAACACCATGGGCAGCGGGCAGCAGGCAGCATGCTATGACCAGGGCTGGCTCTGTGGGTGTGTGACCACTACAGCCACACAGGGTCCCATGCTCAGAGGGCCCAGTATTTGGTTTAATGTGCTGCTGCCATCTTAAAACTCTTCAACATTTTTGCAGAAGGGGCCCTGCATTTTCATTTTGCAGTGGGTCGCACAAATAATGCAGCCTGTCCTGGACATAGGAGAGAGTTCTGCCACGCAGCTTCCGTCCTACCCTTTCCCCACTGAGTAGTAACAGTACTGTCTGGGGAAATGATCACCACACAAGGTGCCTGAGAGATCTAAGGGTGATTCCATCCCCTGGGTCAGTGAGTGGTTCAGGAATGAGCATGTGACAAAGCTCTGGCTTTGTGAACTTTGAGCGGGAGGTTTGCTGGAAGTTCCTGGACAAATTCTTGTTTGTTTTTACTACGGAGCAATGGGAAGCTGGTCTCTCTTGCCCATTAAATGAACAAGAAGGAGCATATACTCTGTGTTGCTACCAGCAGCCATCCTACAACTACAAGGGGGAACCAGCCTAAGGATGATAGAGCAGAAACATGGAGAGAACCTGGGTCCTTGATGGTACTGTTGGTCACTGGAGAAGCCAACTCTGAAGCCCACCCTACCTCTGAGCTTCCTTTTATGTGACACAATCTAGGTCCTAATACTCGGTGTATTCTGTTAATTTCAGTCTAAAGCATCTTAACTGACACCAAGTTGACCAACTTTGTTTTAAATCCTGATTCTGCCACCTACCAACAGCACACCTTAGGGCAAGTCCCACTTTCTGTCCTCCACTGGGAAAAGAGGACAAGGAATCACATTTTATCAGACTGTAGTGAAGATCAAAGGAGGTAATGCTAGTGAAGTTGCTTGGACAGTGCCTGGCACACAGCAGGGGCTCAATCAATGATGGGTATTACGATGATGATAATGCTGGGACCTAACAGATAGCTGTCTACCACTGCATTTCCTGGTGACGAGTTGGTTATGAGCTGAATTTCCAAACTGGAAATAAAAGCAGCAGCAATCTTTAAAAACAAAAACAAAACCTTCTTTTTGCATAAACAGCAATTTGTAACTACGCTAATAAAATTTAAATAACTTGACAAGCAAATTCAATCCCTTTACACATTATAGAGGCAGTTAGTGAGTGGCTCTCTCAGAAATCTGGACATTCCCTGATCACCCATCACAGTAGAGTTGTTTTCCTCCTTAGGAGTTCTAATCACAAGGTTCACCTGTGCAGGCTAAGACAGCAAAGCTATGATTTTGCAAAATTAAAAATAATTTCATACCCATTGCCACTGATACAAACCTTAGTTTCTATTCTTATTTAAGTAACCTTCCAAATCTTAATTCTTATTCTGGATTATTTGTTCTCTTGACTACTTCCAGCCTTTCTTTCTTTCTCCCCCAACAAAACAAAACAAAGCAAAAAGCACCGCTGAGATGTGTGTGACTTCAGCTTAAGAGTTGCGATGTGTGTGACTTCAGGTTAAGAGCTGCATTTTGGGTGTAGAATAAGTTATAATTCATTGGTGATGGGTGATGCACAAATTCCATCCATCAGCATTTTAGCTATTATTACTTTTTTAAAAACTGGGTGTCAGGGGGAGTGGGGAGGAATAGTTTCCCTGTTGCCCACAACTTGGACCACTTTATGAGTGGAGCGTTCCAAGTGAATCTTGGGAAATTCCAGTTGGGGACAGCCAGGGAGATGATTTTTATCCTTCCTTACAATGTATTGGTATATGTGGGGAAGGAAAATGCAGGAGAACTGGAGTGTGTTAGTGACTTGACAAACACCTATCCAAGTGTGGGATTTGCCCAAAGATGGCACTGGTTTTGCTGGAAAGATGGTAAGAATGTGGATGCTTTCAAACATACTTCCATGTCAGTTTGAAAACTGTTTCTATGTGGTTCTCTTACACAGTCATCGGAGGAATGTTCCAGAAGGTCATTTCCCTGCCTAAAGTCCTTCCTAAAGGCTCCTTGTTCTCTTCAGGATAAAGTCCAAGTTCTTCAGCCTGGCATTCGAGGTTCTTTAAGATCTGGTCCCTTTTACAGCCTCATCTGTCATCACAACCCTTAGCCACACTGAACCTTTTGCCCTTTCTCAAAAAGGCAATAAAAGAAAGGCAGTCAACAACTCCAAGAAAAAGAAAGGCATGCAAAGAAAGGAGGGATGGTTATGGCACACTGCTTGGCTCAGGAGCAAAAGAAACAAAAACAAAAAGCCCATATTTTAAATAATCATAATTATATAACCAATGACTACATATTTAACCAAAAATGATTATAACAATCATATTAGGATTGTGGAGAGAGGAAAAGCAAGAGAGTAGGTAGTGAGGGGGAGTTCTTCCACTGCAGGAAGTCAACAGATAGTGGCTAAAATTTATAAATGAAGAAATACCACTATAGGTACTTAATTTAGAAGCATGGAGATAAAGAGCAGGGGAAACAACTGGAAGAGATCAGAGTTGCTGTCTGCTGGAGAGTGGGGCCTGGCAGTGGAGACAGCTGGGGCAAGGCACTGCTATGTTTTTATTACAAACAATTTACTAAAATTTAACTTTAAAGATTTTGTGTATATATTAAGAATAATTACAAATTAAGTTTTAAAAAAGCCATAGAGGAATAGCTTTAACAGGAGGTTTGATGCTAAAGTTACACTTTGAGAAAGGACACAGTGAACAGAGCTGCAGGGTGGTATCTGGCAGATCAAGATAACTTGCTTTCTTACATTGTGAAGACCAGTAATTAGGAGAATCATCTGGAATCCATCAGTGACATGGGCTTTTGAAGACTTTGGAAATGCTGAGTTACCTGGCTTTGCAGATGATGATTTTCTAGATTTGGGGGATAAAGATTAAAATCTTTATGATACTGCACATTTTTGCTGCTTGTTATAAAGCACTGATATTCACCAAAATATGTTTTTCCTGTAAACCATTCACATTTTTTGGTTTGCAGTGCACTAAGATTCAGTGATGCATTTGCTTTTAGTCCATGCATGAGCGTGATGTTGGAATTCCTTCACGTGGATGATTTACTGTATGCTTGGAGCTCATTTCTGATGAATTATTTGCTTGTGTGCATTGTGGCTACTGGCAAAGGAATTGATTTAATGTTAAAGTTGTTTGCAAGCTGCTGTGTGCTGTTTTTTTTACTGATATATTCTCTTTGTCTATAGGGATTGCACAGGAATTTATTCCAGTTTGCGCTCCAAGAAAAGAACCAATGGTGTATTACATTTATGTTAGAAAAAAACAAACAAAATTTGTCAGGAAAGTAGCTGGCTCTACACCACTCCCTATCCTCAAGAAACCTTAGAACACTGTAAGGTAAAGGATGTAAATGGAGAAAAAGTTTATACTGATCAAAAATATAAAAAGCAATATTTTGGGGGAAGGGATGGGATTTGGATAGTGGCTAATGTGGTTTCGAGAGGTTTCTCTTAAAGGAGCTTTTACCCATAATGCAGGATGTATGAGTGTCTTTCAAGTGCTCACTGGACCAGTCATGCAGGGCGGACACTTACAGTGCTCCTGTGTTAAGGCAAAGGGCTCAGCATTTTTAAGGCTTAGAAGATGTGTATAAAGTTTTCTGCCAACTTCTGCTATCAGTGTCCTTCAAGTCAGGAACGACGTCAAAGCACAGAACCCATCAGAGAGTTGGCACTCAATCAGGCTCAGCTTCCCTTCCATCCCAGAAGGAAGAAAAAAACAGTCCTGCTTTCTCTCTCTTAATCACACTTAATTCAAAGCAACCCTCAGTCATAGCCAGAGCTTTCATTTCCAGCTCCCTGAGATCCCTAAAGCCTCTCCCAGGAAAGCACCAAACTTACACCTCCTGGCCCACTGGTTGCTGCCGTCTAAAAACAGCGTCCTGGGATGTGGCGGCTGCCTTCCCTTAGGCCCGCACCATCACCACCACCCACCCACACGCTTCTCAGCAAGCAGAGGGCTGAGGCCCAGGACTGGATCCCTCCTCTGCAGCCCTCCAAACAGAGCAGCCCCTGGGCCTGCAGCCATCCCTTCTGCTGAAGCTGCATGCCTTGCAACCATTTCCAGGCAGGAGACTGGGAGGCCCAGGAAGACGCAAGGCCTGCAGGTGAGGCTATCACCCCCACCTAGCTGGAAAGTTTCAAGAGGACAACATTATGCTTTAAGAAGCAAAGAGGGGACGTCCCTCGTGGCACAGTGGTTAAGAATCTGCCTGCCAAGGCAGGGGACACGGGTTTGAGCCCTGGTTGGGGAAGATCCCACATGCCGTGGAGCAACTAAGCCCGCCCGCTGCAACAAAGACTAGCCCCCGCCCGCTGCAACTAGAAAAAGCCTGTGCGCAGCGTCGAAGACCCAACGCAGCCAAAAAAAAGAAAAAGAAGCAAAGAGGACTTTTTTCCCAGCCTGGGAGGAAAAACACCCCTCTGTCACTGATATTTAATGTAACAACTCTCAACTACTTGGATATGTAAGTAATAAAGCCAGAACAATTAAAATGGTGTGCAAATAGTTCAAAAATCTGCAAAGGGGCTTGACAGAAAAGATTCATAGCCTTGAAATGTATCTCAGAATACACGAGAACTCACTATATAATAAAGGAAGGAGTAAAATGTGAGGGTTACAGTGTGGCCTTTGGAATCAGATCCACACACATTCAAATTGCAACTCTCCTGTTTGCTGGCTGTGTGACTTTGTACCTATTGCATAACGTCCATTATGAAAATGAATTCTGTTTTCCACATAATGGAAATAATTAAACCTGGTATATAATTATAATAAATTATTGTTGTAAGGCTTAAACAAGAAAATATGAGATGCACCCAGCACAAGGACGGGCACCCAGGAGGGCGCACTGGCTGGATGGAATGGGCTTTGGTGTGAAGGCCAACTGGATTTGAACCCAGGTTCCATCACTTATAAGCTGGAAGGGCTTAGGGTCACTTTCCTCATCAGCAAGATGGAGATAATGGCTACCTTTACCCAGTATGGTGGTATTAGTCTCTTCCTACATTTTTGTGTCTGCCACTTGCAGAATGAAAAATTCACCTGCCCAGAGGTTGAGAGCAGAGCCAACTGTGAAGCTGATGGGGGAGGCCTGGCGCGCAAGCACCATTCGGGTCAGTGCCCTCGCAGGTGCCTGTCTACACCTGCAGCCTCAAGCACAAAAGAATCTCACCCTTAGAATGCTCATTACCCACACCTTTGGCCCCATTTGCCCATAAATCTGGCCCCTTCAAAGGCTGCCTGTAAATTCAGATCACTCTGCCTTCCTGTGGCATATTCCAGATATTCACGGAGGGTAAACTCGCTGTCGGTTGAGGTTGAAACGGGCAGGACAAAGAAATAGCAATCAAAGTGCTTCCCCGTGTGGCAGGTAATTACAGAATCTGCTAAATCACAGTGATTAGGCATCGCCAAGGAGAGGTCAAAAGAAGTCTCCAGCAACTTTAGAGGCAGGAGGGGGAAAGTTTAATTAAACAGCTCCTTGCAACAGATTCAATCTCTCCCTTGGAAAAAACAGCAGGTTCAGAAGAGACCAGAGGGAGAGAGGGCCAGAGAAGGGGATCCAGGGAAATCCTCCCACAAAGGGGCTGCCTGGGTCTTTAAACGGTTCTTGGAGAGTAAGTGATGAAATGGGAGACGGTGGCCTTTACTATGGAAACGTAAGGCTTAAGTTGAGGATCAGGGCCCCTGGGGGAGGAGGTAAAGTGGAGACCCTGTTATAATAGTTGAAAATGTCCTGCTGAGGCTGGGGCTGATTTGCATAAATACAGCCAAGCCAAGCTTCAGGTGGCTGTAGATTTTCTCTTGAAGGAATTATTCTCCTTGTGTCAAAAGTTCACCACCCCCAGACTGTCATTTTGGTACGAAATGTGCCTTTTTTAGCCACCAAACATTGAAAACAAAGGCTGCTCTGCCGGGAGCCCATTTTACCAGCTTTCTTTGAAGACTAATTAAATTGAGATTCTGGACAGAACAGGACCCATTGCATTTGTGGGGTGAGGGTGGGGTGGGGGACAGAAAGACTGCACAACTTAGATGGCGCAGCTCTGTGCCTCTGTCCAGGATTAATCTTAACTTTACCCTTAGGGCTTTACAGAGAGGGCCTGGCTTCTACACACTGCAGAAGTGCCTGCTGAGCTGGCGTTCCCCAGGGGAAAAAGTTCTAGAGGGACGATCAGTGAGCATCTCATGTGGTGTGTTACTCATCCATTAGCTGTGTGTGATCCTGACAATGACTTAACCTCTCTGAGCCTCAGTTTGTTCATCTATAAAATAAGAAAACTACAAAGCCTCAGTGCCAGGATCTTTGAGAAGATTAGATTCACCCACCTCTGTGAAGTGGCCTGGGTCACAGCAGGTTCTCAGTGAATGCTGTTGATTGTGACAAAGGCCATACTCTAAAGATTACCAGGAAAAGGACAGGAACCTTATCCAAAAAAATCTTGACTGTAAACTCGAAGAACATCTCGGATATTTTAAAAAGTGAACAGTGTGGATAAGAGCCCTTTCTCCTGACTGTGGCGATGATTAAAACCAGGCCTTTAGCAAAGAAAAATTCAACACACTCTAACCCTTCAGAGGCAGGAAGCTATCGTTAAAAGGTCATCTTTTCGGCCCAGACTTCATACGGTCCAGGCGAAGGGTTCCAAATGGTTATGCTTTCATTTTGCAGTGTTGCCAAGAGGATCTGACAATCCACAGGGCCTCATCTGTTGTTCCTTAAGCAAACATCTAATGTAATTTAAAATTTCACTTCATCATTTTGATGGCCGCCAGCAACTCTCCCCCAGCCTGTTAACCCTCCCTTTCAGGGAGGTTAGGGCACTTTTTCAGCAACCAAAAAGGTGCCAGCTCTACATGGATTCTCACTGCCCACCAGGCATGAAGAAAATTACAAAACAGGTTGTGGAGAAGTGCCTTGCCCATGATTTCCCCATGTGGCTTGCAAAGTTTTTCTTTCCTTTCTCTCTCTCTCTCTCTCTTTTTCCAGAAGCCAGTATTTTCTGAGGCACGCTACCTCTGAGTCCTAACAGAGGCCCCAATACATATTAAAAAGAAAAGATATCCACAGCCCTGAAAGGAGGCACGGTAAGAAAGCAGTCGGCCGGGGCCAGGGGGTTGTCTGACTCTAAAACACGCAGCCTAAAGCAAGAGTTTTCGCAGTCGTTAAATAGAAAAGATGTGCCGAAGAAAACAAGTAGTAGGTATTGCATTTGCATCAAAGCATCTAAAATATAAATCAGTAAATAATTACTGGTTACTGATCCCATAAGGAAGGAACGAACGAAGGAACGAAAGAGACATTTATTAACACCCGCTGGCTTTTGGCAAACTGTCATCTTATTTAATCCTACATACATCCAGTGAAGGAGGTATTATTGTTCCCATCACAGAGCATCTGGTTAAGTGACTGGCCCAGGGTCCCTGTTGCTGCTCAGTAGGGGTAAAGCCACAGTGTGGAATGGTAGTATATGGGTTCTGAAATCAGATCAGGGTTCCAGCCTAGGCTGGATGTGAATTCCACTCCTTCCAAACTATGGAAGCCAGGCAGCATATCAGACCTCTGTGCTTCAGTTTCTTCATTTACAAGTGGCAATGATAATAGCAATACCTACGTCTTGGGTTCCAGGAGGATTTAGCAAATAATTCTGTAAAGCACTTAGTAGGCTGCCTGGCACGCAGAAAGTACTCGGTAAAAGTTAGCCATTGTCCTCACAGGCAGCACCATGTATAACTCAGAAGCCAGTGCACCATGGACTAGGCCTCCTGACTGCGTCTGGGGCAAGAGGCTACCCAGAGCTTCTCCTCTGGACAAGGGAGAGTCAGCCTGACTGCGTCTGGGGCAAGAGGCTACCCAGAACTTCTCCTCCGGACGAGGGAGAGTCGGCTTCCGCATTTGTAAGAAGGGGGTAATACTTCCCTGAAAAGGTTGAGGAGAGAAATGAAAGAGCATATAGAAAGAACTTCACACAGTACCGGGCACCCAGCTGGGGCTCAGTAAATGGCAGCAGTTATTACTATAATACTCGTGAAAGAGTCTGAGAAATTAAAATGCTGCATAAACTCAACATCTTATTAGTCTTAATCTACTTCATAGGTCCTCAATTAAGGCATAATTAAAGATTAGCTAAGGTTACAAGGTGGGCTGCCCACCTTTTCTTTCTTGGTATGGGCTTCAGTGCTGCTTGTAACTTTTATTCAGGCCCCAGGCAAGACATAAAAATACGCTTAAACACCCAACCACATTAAATGCCAATGAGATTCTGCAACATCTAACCTAGAGAACACTGCTCCTGGTTGGTTAAGTTTAAATCTCAGAAGCACTGGGAGGCCAAAGCAGTTGGCTGCAGGGCTGTAGCGTAAGGCACCGTGGCAGGCGGGCGGGCAGACTCGAATTGGCAGCCAGAGTGCCACGCGTGTGGAAGCCGAGGGTCTCACCCACGTACCCAGGCCTCAGTCTCTGGAGAAGGAAGGGAGGAATACCTGCCTCTGGAAAAGAACGCATGTTGCTCCTGGCAGGTGCTCAATAAACGTGAGCTCCCCTTTTCCCTTCCTTGCTTCGTAAAGAGCTCAGGGCCCCCTGACACTTGGCTCTTTCTGTTTACCGACTGTAGATCCAAATTCAAAATACCTTCCTGGGCAAAGGGAAATGGGACAAGATTGGCTTGCTGGTCTCCTGGTGCAAAGATGCACTGGGAATTAGACCTGACTTCTGAGTTACTCTTGGGAATTTAAAACATACCCATTGCTTAGGCGAGTACTCAGGGCAGGCTGTGTGCCAGGGAGGGCAGCCCAGGATGTAAGGAGGGTGGCGCCTCAGGACAAGGCCAGCTGGTACCAATAAAGGCCAAGAAAGGGGGCTGAGGAGATGCTGCAGGAGGAGAGTCTGCAAAAACACAAATCAGGGCTGCGGTCACGACACAGGGGCTCTGGTGCCACTCCGCTCACACACGTATTCATTTATTCATCTCCCACAGACCCAGCAAATCTTAGAATCTTCGAGTCTGACACACTCATTTTACAAGGGGGAGACAACACCGTAGGGCAAAGGCACAAACAAAATCCACAAAAAGACCTCGATTATTGCTCCTCATTGTTTTACCATGAGGTGAGCAGAGGGGTCTCAGGAAAACAAGAGTCCCCTGCGATCTGTGCCAGACTCTGTCTTGGGGGGAATCTCGACCCGTCTCCAGGCCTCAGTATCTTTACCTTTTAGGGGTCAGACTAGCAGACCTGGACCATCCTTCCAATGGTAACATCCTTCCCTCCAAGTCTATGGAATCCACGCCGAGTGCTATTAAGCGTGCTTATGCATATCACCCAGAGGCTTTCTCTCTTCCTAGAGTGAATTTAAAACAATTGCTTCACATCAGGTCAAATTTCACATACTTGGGGGATTCAGCGATTACCTAGAGCGCCTCACCTGATCTGCTTTTATGCACATTCATAAAGGAGGCGATGGGAGATGTGTTAATAATTTTCATGAGGTGCTACGGCCCAAGATATGGAGATGATATGAATTATGCTCTGTGTTAAAGCCTTCTTTATTGTCCTGGGAGGAAGAAACGAGGCATATTATACGTGCTTTTTTGGAGCAGAGGAACGTTTGATTCACTACTCAGGAGGCAGTTGTGTTTCACGGCCAACATTTATTTTGGTTCTATTTCATTATTGCTGTGCACTCTGCAGGCGAGGAAGTGTGCAACTTTTAAGAGTTTCTTGAACCCTTGGAAGAAAGGAAGGGAAAGGAGGGAGGTGAGCACCTCTTACGTTCCAGGCACCTTTTACTCCTTGTCTGACAATCCCATGAGATAGGTTACTGCACTGGGCCCATTTACAGGTAAGGAAATAGGCTCAGAGAAATGAAGTAACTGACTACAACTAATTAGCCAAGTAAAAGTCTTAACTATAAAGCTCCCAGAGTTTGTTCAATTTTATGAGTGTGTGTGTGTATAAAGAAAACCAGGACAGTGCTTCTGAGGGTTGAAAAGGCCCTGATGAGGTTGGGTAAAGGGACTGCAGCAGACATCTGCCGGTTCAAAGGAATGGCTGCATCCTAGCCTAGTGTTATAACGCTGATTATGAAGATGATCCCAAGACATGCAGAAAAGTCTAAGATGGGAACCAGCCACTTGACTCCAATGCCAAAGAAATACAGACTCTGTTTTAAGAAACCTGTCAACATATTTTTAAAGTCCTAGGCTGGAAGTCAGAAGGTCTGGGTTCTCATCTTGGTTTGACAATAGTGTGACGAAGCCACCTCGAGCAGGTCACCCCGTGCCCTTGAGCATTTCTTCCCCTTAAAATAAAATGGGGTTTTGCAATGAGATCTCTACGGCCCCTTTGAGTTAAAGCTCTGTGGCTCCATCTGTAAAATGCACTTAATATAACAGCTCATTCCCCAGTGAGGGATAAATGAGGTGTTACCGGGCTGCCTTGTAAGGTTCTTGCACATGTTTCATCTCTTTCAACGAGAAGGTGAGTTCTTGGGGGGCTGGAATGTGTCTTCTGTCTGGCACCCAGCACATGTCAGTAACTGTTGAGTAGACTGTATGAGTGAAAGAAAGAATGGATCTTATCATTCCTGGTGCAATGTTAAAGGACATGGACTTAGGAATCAGAAAGATCTGAATTTTCATATAGCTTTACTCTGAACCTTGTTTTCCAAGTTTATAAAATGTGAGCAAAAATACCTACCTCTCAGGGTTGTATTATCACCAAGTTAAGTGTTTTTATTGAAAGGAAGACCAAAAACAGAATATATAACGATCTTAAAGGGTACAATTCGCCCCTTAATTAATATCTTTGTTAGGCTAGCAGCTGCTGTGTGCAGGTACCTGCGTTCACTCAAAAGCATCTTTGAGGAATTGCTGAGTGAAGAGTACAATGCTAATCACTGGAAAGAGACTATCAGAAAGAATATTTACCAAGTACCCAAACATACTATATGCCCAGCACTTTTCTGCACTAGCTCTGGGAGGTAGGAATTGCTCCTCCCATACCAAAGATAAGAAAGTCATGCTCAGAGAGGTTGAATAACTTGCTGAAGGTCAAACAACTGGTAGAGACTAGTAGATGTGACAAAATCAGAGGGTTTAACGAACTATAGTGAAAATGCTGAATAACTTGAGCATTTCAATGATCAGCAAGCTCTAGCCAACCACAAGGTAGAGTGAGGAGGGGGGTGGGGAAGGAGGAGAGGCCACCTGAACTAATTACAGCACACAGGTCAAAATCAAGGTGGAGTTCATTTATAAGAGGGAGGAGGAGGAAAAACTACCATATCTGTTCATTCAAATGCAAAAAGAGAGGTTGATTAAGGGACTTAATTAGAAAATTACATTTAAAGAATCCTTCAAACATGCTTCCCTTCTTACAGAAACATCAAATGATTGCTCATTCCTGCAATTTTTAAAATTTGGGTTGGAAATGTGTCCTAGGCATCTACGATATTATTGTTCTCCCATTGTTACGGAGCCCACAGAAGAGCCTCCCATGCATGGGGAAGGGTGGTGACTCCAGACATGCCTGAACTCCTGGGCTCAGACAGCTGGAGAAGGAAGGGGAGTTCTCGGGGGCACTCAATGGCCCAGTGCAAAAGGATCTGAGTATGTTTAGGCCATGGTTTCCAGTTTGCAGAATACAGAAGTACGTAGGGATTGTGCTACAAATACTTGGCTCCTCTCATTTTCAATGCCAGCCAGTATTCCCTGAAGTGCTTTTTTCTGAATACAAGTCCTGTGAGAATTTCTTAAGAGGGTTCCATGGTCAAAAAGCTTTGGGAAACACTGGGAAACTTCTCTCTTTAGAGAATCACAGGGCACATTATCAAGTTAATGGCTCTGAGAACTCCTGCAGTAAGGCATCTCTTTAACATTTTTCATATTTCTTTGTCCATGGAACCCCTCTTTCAAGTAGTACCTATGAACACCCGGCAGAGCTAGTTCTCTTTGGGATACTATTAAAGATGATCCTCTACCATCTGGGTTATTGCAACTGCCTCCAGGCTCACTTCTTTACAACTGGTCAGTCTCTGATTATCAACTGATCACCCTTAATCAAAAACCCTCCATGGCTCCATACTATCTACAGAGTTAAGTGTGAACTCGAGCTTGATGGTCAAGATACTCCTTCATGCAGCTTTAAATGACAACCACAGGTGACTCCTTCCTATTATCTACCCTCTGGCCCCCCTGACCATTCACCTTAGGCCCTAGCCTTTTAAAAAACTTTGTATTTTGAAATAATTTTGGATTTACCTACAAGTTATGAAAATAGAACAGAGTTCCTATGAACTTTCCCCCAGCATCTCCCCCATGATAACATCCAGCCTTTTCTAAATGCTACTCATCACTTCCTACCTTGGGTTACCACTCATGATCATGTCTTCAAGGGCCACGTCCATGTCTGATTCAACTTCACATCTTTCCCAGAACCTGACACTAAGTATAGATCAATTAGGTACAAACGCTCAGTAGTTCCCAGACTTTTGCATTTCATAGTAAAGTTAAAAAAAAAAAAGTCAAAAACAAATATAACAACCTGCTCGTCACCGCGTCACTGAAAAAGGGATATTTCCATAAGAAGGGCAATGTTAGAATACGAGACAATCCTGATAACATATCATCCTGATTGTGTCTTCTGCTGCAAGCAGAACCCTTGCGGACAAGCACAGCAGAGCATTACCTGGTTACCCCTGTGTTAGCTAAAGCCATGGTAAAGGGAACAAGAAGGGTGGCCCAGCTTTCCAGCATTTTCAGATCTGTGATGAGGGGTTTGGGGACTTCTGTACTAAACGTAGCTCCAACCGAGCTTGGACTCTAAGTACTCATAGCATTGCCACACAAGACTTTCCCTTGTTTTTTATGGCAAAGACAGAAGTGTTTGGGGCTAATTAAGCACAGAAATTTCATTCGGAACTAAAAGTCTATTTGGAATTCTCAATTCTCCCTTCTGGTGCTAACACCTTGCCCCTGTCTAGATGGCAAACACATTTCTGTGTACATACGTCTCTCATCTTGGGGCTGGAGTCCACATGGCTGCAGTGACTGTCTACAAGCAGATAAGGGTAAAAGGAAGTCACACATTTCATGGCCCCCCACTGTTTCCTTTCTCCTTCTCTTCTACCTCAGCTGGCACGGAGATGAATTTTCCTGCAACACTCAGCCTCCAGAGGAACACCTCTCTCTCTACATATGACTTAAGAAGCCAGAATCGTCTTTCTCCAATGCAGAGCTGACCATGTCAGGGCTCCTCAATGGCTCACCACTGCCTAACGGAATTACGCTCAGACTTTTCAGCATGATCTTCTATGCCCTTCACACAGTGGCCCCGAAGGTCTTTCCAGCTCCTCTTTGGGGAGGAAGGAGTGTGGTGTTAGCCACTTCATAACGATGTCTTGCTCTTTCCTCCCTTGTGCCTTTGTTCATGGTGTTCTCGGTACCCGAAAAACCTTTCCCTGCTCTGCCTGGAGAACTCACATTTATCCTGTAAGAATCAGCACAAGTGCCAATTCTTGACTGCAGCCTCCCTGGCCCCGCCCCCCCCCCAAGACAGAATTAATCTCTCTGTTCCCACAGCAGCCTCTACTATCAGTAAAATGGGTTAATAACTACCTGCTTCATGGAGTTGCAAAGTTTAAGTGTAAATATGCATAAGGCATTTAGAACATTCCATAGCACTTAACAAATGCGTCATTATAATCGCTGTTGTTGGGACTTCCCTGGTGGCGCAGTGGTTAAGACTCCACACTCCCAATGCAGGGGGCACGGGTCTGATCCTTGGTCAGGGAACTAGATCCCACATGCATGCCACAACTAAGGGGCCTGCCCGCCACAACTAAGATGCGGTGCAACCGAATAAATAAAATAATTAATTAATTAAAAAAACTGTTGTTGTTGCTGATGTTTTTGTTAAAAACATTAAAAAGAAATCTGCTTATATATGTTTATGCCCTGCGAGGCTATGAGCTCATAGAGGGTAGGGGCTAGGTTCCTCTAAATCTCTCATCCGCAGCACCTGGCACAATGTCAGCTATAAACTGGGAGTCAAAGAAGTTAATTTTCTTTTGACTCTAAAATAACATTTTCACTAGAAAATGTATGCATAAAGGAGAAAAGTATAAAGGAAAAAACCAAAAATCTATCACAACCAGAACACTTAGAAATAACCACTGTTAACACTCCCTGGTCTCTTTCCTTCTAGTCTTTTCTTATACATACGTAAACATATACTTATCAAATTAGGTTCAGACTGTATATACAGTTTTCTATCCAACTTTTTTCCCACTTAATGTTACACTATAAGAGTTTTTTCACATCTTTAATATTATTTGAAAACATGATTTCAATGGCTATCTAAAACTTCGTCGTATGGACAGAAGATAATGCTATTTTACCAACTTTCTATTCTTGGACAGCCAAGTTGTTTTCAGTTTTTCTGCTTTTGAAAATATTTCTCAGTTAGCTGTAAGCTCTGCTAAGGGGTAGACTAAGTCCCAGATTAAACAGACCCTCACCCTACCCCCGCCCCCTTGAGAGTAGAGGTCTGGTCTAGAAAAAGCAGAGGATGAATCCTCTTTCCAGGAGCTGATTTAAGTACCTCTTGGAAGGATAGCAGACAAGCTTGGATGAGCTCACTCATGAGGCTGACCTGAGAGTGGGCTCGGGCTGAAGTTAGTCTTGTCTCCCTCCCATCCCCCCTCCATTCTAGGTCCCATTAACATTCCTCCTGGGAGATGGCAGTTCCAAAGGACAAACAAGCATTGTTGGGACTCAAGGGCCCCGAGAATGAGCCCTGTAACACGAGCCCCACCAGCTTGGATATAGTCGGGTAGGTCACCCTGGGGACGCCCTGGTGACAGATGAAAGTGCATCTCAGAGCACTGGATTGTGTTTCCAGGGCACAGGTGTGGGGAGATTACCTTTCTGACAAGCCAAGCACTTACCCCAATCTCTACAGCTGCTTTCTCTTCTTTCTCCGGTCCCAGCACCAGAAATAGCACCCTCAAGCCACGGTCTGTTAAAGCCACAAGCTGTCTTCACTGGAGCCCCTTTGCCGAAGAGTTACCAAAAGGTCCCGACAAATTGCCTCACTTTGTCAAGTGAAAGACTGAACACACACGCTGCACTGGGAGTGCCTGGGCAGGCGTGTCCCCTCCAGCCAGGAGAGAGCCGTGACGCTCTTGCCGGGAGCTCTCGGTGTGGTGGCTGCAAAGACATGAGCTCTGGCCCCAGACCCCTGCGGGCTTGCTGCTTGCTCACTGCCTGACCGGAGGCAAACTGCTTGATCTCTCTGAGCCTCAGTTGCCTCACCTGTGAAGAGGGCATAATGCTGGCGTCCCAGAATCGCTGTGATGATTAAACGAGACCAGACACGTGAAAGCACTTAGCACCACGTGTGCCTGGCAAAGGAGCTCCTGCAGAAAAATGCAGAGCTGTGAGAGGGGCCAAGTGTGCTTGAGGAACAGGAAAAGTGGCACACTGCAGAGCTGGCAGATGGGCCGACATGCCAAGGCCTGGGGACCTGCCTAAGACACTTGAGCCGGCTGCCAGCAGTGGAGCGTGAGGGTAGGTAGGCTGTTCTGTTCAGGGCTTGGCAACACGCACTGGGATGGGACTTGAAAGCAGCCTGGTCTCAGGGCTGGGAGGCAGGAAGGTGAGCCCTGGCAGGGCGCCCGCTGGGACCCCACTTGAAGCAGCTGCTGGGGCAGGGCGGCCAGAGGAACACAACCCACTTGGCTCTTGGTGCCCACCCCAGTGTGCTGTACCGTCCAGAGCAGGCTCTCCCCGCAGCCCGAGGCTGCCCTGACTCGTTCTCACCTCACAGAGCTGTCCCTGAAGCGGGTGGGGAGTTGACTCCGACAGAACACAGACTACGTTCTTGGCCTGTCTTGAACCAGATTTCTTGCTGTTAAGATTCAGCATTTCCTGAGCATCTACTACATGCCTGCACTGTGCTGATGCCTCCGTACACGTGATCGCAGTGGGTCCCCAGGACGATCCCGTGAAGTCGTTATTCCCATTCCTGAGCGGTGGTGAGACTCGGGGTGACGAGGTCTTTTAAACACATGGACAAGCGTGGCGTTAGCCCTGGGGTGAGGCGACGGAGGGCCAGGCCTCACCGGCTGGCACTGCTCTAGTGCAAAGGCTGATCCGCCTCCCCTTTCTCAAATGCCTTATTTGTTCACGAGGGTGAACTCTGTGGGCAGTACTCAGGAGAGCTGATCCTCTGGGATCCCGCGGGTGAAAGAAAGGACCGACTCGTGTCTCCCACGCACCAGGATGCCTGCTCACCTCTCCACAAATACCACCTAACTCAGTCCTGCCAATTGCACCCCTGCTCCCCGAGGTAAGAACTATTATCCCTATTTTACAAAAGACAAAAATAAGGCTCAGAGAGGGAGACTGATCGTCCAGTGCTATGCGGCTAGACATTGGAGAAGCTGTAATGAGAGGCCAGTGCTGGCTGCCTCCAAAATCTGTGCCCTTCCTCAAAAGCCTGTGTCTTTCCAAGAGAATCCCTGTAAGGCTGAAAGTGTGTGGGGCCTTCAAGGTGTACTGGGAGTTCTGAGCAGACTTTTAAACCTGATGAAACTCTCCCCTCAAGAGTTGGCGCAAGAGCCTGTGAGGGTCTCGAGGACAGACTATTTCTTCCCACCCCAGAAATCTGCATCTGCTGCTAGCCCCCCAAAGGGGACCTTAGCTAAAGATCCTTAATGAGTGTGTACCTTTCAGACAACAAACACTCAGCTGTTCCCAGTCCCCAGGCGGCAGCTCCCAAGCTGGGGCAGGAGGCCCCAAGGAAGGGGGTGACTTCACACCTCAATTCTTTAGGCAATTTTTCAGTCCTGGAAAAGGCATGTTCTAAAGCTTCCAATCCAAGAAGGACCTTGACTCTTGAAAGAGGGAGACAGAAAAGGAAAGGAACCCTAATGAGGGGGTGAGGGGTTGGGAGTGTGTGAGCAACAGACTTATCTTATCCCAAGGGATGCAGAGATTGGAACCATTCAACCCAACCTGCAAAGAAGCAGGAAACAAATCCAGCCCCTTTCTAACCTCACCTGCCCTTTTTACATACGACTTCCTCTGCTTCAGTAGGAGAAATACACATTCAGCAAATACACATCATTTAATTGCCTGTCATAAATTCTCATCTGTCCAGAGGGATGGCGATCTTCAAGGCATATTTGAAAACCATTTTTTTTTCTAGTAGAGAAAGATATCTAGATCTTTAGTGATATTGTAGATGATGACCTGTTTGAAGGTCTTGACAATCCAGGTGTGCTACTTCAATGTGCAAAAATGCACAGTCAAGGATCCAGATGCCAAAACCAGAATTAAGGGTAGCAGATGGGAAGTAAATACTAGCTTTCTTTATCTCTTATTCTGTATTTACAATGTTCCCATTTACTAAATATTCTATTTACCAAGTATTTTAGTAATAACGGCCTCTGTTTTCATATAGCTTTTTGGGAAAATGCCTAGTGGTCCCCCTGGTTTGAGAGCGTGCTCCTGGGGCTGCCTTCCCAGACCTCCCTTTGTGCAGCACTCACGCTTCCCTGTGCCTTATCTCCTAGGAGCCACATGACAGGCTGCAGAGGCCGGCAGAACAGGGTTTTTGTTTTTGTTTTTTTTTTAATTCCTTTAGAGATAAGGAAAGTAAGGGCCAAGGAGGCAGAGTAACTTTGCAGTGTCACAAGGCTAATGAGGGGCAGGGCTGGGATTGGAAGTAAAACCCTGCCTAGGATGAACTGGCTGACACTGTAGTGATGCAAATTACAATGCTGAAGCAGTATGGGGCTCTCCATCCTGATTCAGGCAGAAATAAAAAGCAAGGAACCTGATTCTGGCCCACACTCACCTGCCCATCTCTAGCTGTGTTGGCCCAAAGAAACAGGCCAAGGAAGGTTATCTCCCTTGCCTGACTCATGTCTAGGTACCTAGGCTCTGAACAGACCAGCTTGCCCTATCAGAAGGGGCTCTGAAATAACAAATTGAAGTTCCTTCTCATCCTCAGTGTCCTCTCAGCCCCATCAAACCACCAGTAGCTTGAAGGGATAGGCTAAGAGACTGCTTCAAAAGGGCAGAAATCACAGTGCATTTTCATCATCCATTGGAAGGTCTGCAGGGCGGGGCTTTTGATGTCAGTTGGCTGCCCTTGATCTGTCATTCCTGGTACAAAAGAACAACTCTTGAGAGGCAGGTTTGGGTATCAGGGGCCTTCCTGGTCTTCTCAGATTCAGTACTAATTGCAGCTCTGTTCACTGAATGCTCATTATTTGCTAGGTGCCAGGCTAAGAGTTCTCCATAAAGTACGTTGATTTCTCGCTCACCCAGCTAGGTTGGTATTATTATACCTTATTACACAGATGAAGTGACCGAGGCTCAGAACGGATTACTAATCTGCCTGGTCACTCTGTCACTGGGATTTGACCCCAGGCCTATTTGACCTCAAAGCCTATCCACGCTTTTACGAAAAACACTTAATAAGAGGATAAAATCAAATTATTTTCCTGTGACTTTCCATGCGACTTCTCTTCCATTAAGAACTGTACTTTGGCTACCTTTTGGATAAAAACAAGAGTAATTTTGGATACACTTTTCTTCATGATCAAAATAAGACAACTATTTGCTACAGATCTCTATGTATTTGAAACACTCTGATGTAATCAATAAGACCATATTTATAGAAGCACCTACTGTGTGTACAGGCTCTATGCACTCAGTGACCACACACCTATATGGGCTGGGCAGCCCTGTAATAAATGTTGTCTACAAATAACCAAGAAGCTGAAGCCCAGAGAGGGGAACCCACCTGCCCAAG
Source organism: Balaenoptera borealis (assembly GCF_965194805.1). Taxonomy (NCBI): domain Eukaryota; kingdom Metazoa; phylum Chordata; class Mammalia; order Artiodactyla; family Balaenopteridae; genus Balaenoptera; species Balaenoptera borealis. Next base: position 57,632,553 of record NC_138868.1, read on the forward strand.
GCCACACAGCTTCAGGGCTCAGACTCAGAAACCAGGACTTCCCGGCCACAGCAGAACCCTCCCAACCACAGGATTCAGCAGCTTCTGTGTTGGATTGGATTGTGGTTTGGGTTCAAGGTGGGAAATGGGGCGGGGGTGGAGCGTTTGGGAGCCTGGCCAAGGGCTGGAAAAGCAAAAGGAGATGGAAAAGGTTTCATTCCCAAACGCTGCCTCCCTAGAAAACTTTAAACAGAAAAGTTTGCCTTTACAATCTGGAGGAGTGTTTCATGTTTCAGCTCACGTTGAACTGTTTTATGCTTTAGCTATAAACCTCCGACAAGGAGGGTGCAGGGGCAAGGCTGGCCCAACTTTAACTATGGTGGTGCCATCGTAAAGCTCAGGTTACGAGGATCATGGCTAGTGCCAAGGCAGTTTAACAAGTATGAAGGCACATAATTCCTTCCAGTTGTCCTGCCTCAGCACAGAAAGGCTGGTCCTGGGGCGCGGCTGCGTGCACCCCAGCCAATGTGGTTCCCATCACTGGCTCCAGCGCCTTGCGGAAGTCCCCTCCACGCCCAGGAAGGGCCTGTTTTATCACAACTGCTAAACTATCAATTTTCTGTAAAGGTTCAGAGGGTTTCTGTATTCTGAGTTCCCAAAGGGGGTAAGGAATCTTGCTACAAAGAGTGCCCACAATTCACCCATCCCAAGAATCCTTTCCAAAAACTCAGTTGCTATCGTCTAATCTCTCCCCAACCCAAGTTAAATCTCCTCCACTTTTTATTTTGATAACTTTAAACCCTACAGAAAAGTCAAAATGACAGTATAAAAATACCCATACACTCTTCACCTAAATCTGCCAATTGTTAATATGTTGCCATGTGGCTTTATCTCTCACTATATATATAAAATTTTTTTCTGACCATTTGAAAGTTGCAGACATCAAGACACTTTCCATCAGCATGCATCTCCTAAGAATAAGGATAGTCTCCCATATAACCAAAATATCATGATCACAGCTGAGAAAAATGAACAATTATATACCATAATATCACCTAGCACACATATATGCCATATTTTTAAACTTCCCTAATTCTTCCCCAAATGTCTTCTTTAAAGCCTTAAAAAAAACTTAGAATCCAATCAAGATTCAAGTGTTGCTTTTGGTTGTTACCTTTTTTTAGCCTCTTTTAATCTAGCGGAGCCTCCCACCTACCCCAACTGTTCTATTTCCTTTTTTTTTTTCCCCATGATATTAACCTTTTTTGAAAGTCCAGGCCAGTTGTCTCACAGACTGTCCTATATTCTGGATGTGTTGCTTTCTCATAATTAGACTCAGGTTCAACATTTTAGGCAAGTACATCTCATGCATGATGGAACGTACTTCTTATTGCTTTATGATAATGACCACGAAGTTTGGTCACTTGTTCAGGTGACGATTCCTGATCTCCCCACTGTAAAGGAACCTTTTTCTTTTGTAATATGTAAGCAATCTGTGACACAAAGTCTAATCTGTTAGAATCAGTTAACTGAACCGTTTCTGCCCTCTCACCTCCCATCCATCCTCCTCTGGCTTTAGCCTCCACACCCTGAAAATGCCCTCACCAAGGTCACCAGGAGCCATCTAGATGCCAAAGTCAGCGGGCGTGTCTCACGTTTGCATTCTTGAACCCTCACAGCAGGAACCGATGTTAGTGCTTGGGTCCCTCCGTGAGGGCATGACCTTTGTCTTACGTCTTACTCCAAGGCCTACCTCAGTGCTTGGCACATAGTAGGTGCTTAAGAAATCTGTGTGGAATGAATCAATGAATCCATACACTAAGAAAAAGTCAGGACTGGGATCCAGAAGGCTCGGCTTCAAATCTAGCTCTGTCACCCTTCACACAAGGAAAGGGTTGATTTAAATCAGTGGTTTTCATACTCCGAAAAAAAACAGCTTTCATATTAGAAGTGTTCTTTAAAGAGGATCTTACTCAGAAGCAAATGTAGGCATCTGACAAAAGGAAGCTGCTTTGGTTGAAGCAGGTTGTGAAGGCCGCCTGATGGACCTCACTGGAGTGGGGGGTTGGGGGAGGGTCAGAGAGGGTCAAGAAGGAGGGAAAGGGGTAGATTCTCGGAGGTCCTGACTGCCAGCCTAAGATGCCTGAGCTGTAATCCGTAGTGTTAGGTTTCAGTGGTGAAAGGGGCTGCTGGGAAAATCGGTCCGGTCACCATGGGCCTGATGCACCTGGGGGCGCAGAGCTAGGAAAGCACAGGCCGAGCGGGAAGTCAGAAACGATCCTTTGTCCCCTCCCCGTCTCAGCTTCCTCCTCTGGAGTCCTTTGTCCCTAGAATGCTCTTTGAGTCCTCCTCCCCCGTTATTCTGCGTGTTCCTCCTTGCTAGGTGAGGGCGGCGCATCACAAGATGAAGAGCGGGGTTAGCAGACAGCAGAGGGGGCAGAGGCCTCCTGAGCTCTGAGGGACTCGGGCCATTTGCTGAGTGGTTTGGTGACCTGAGAAGCTTGCCCATTGTCCGGGCTTTAAAGAGACACTGCCCCTTACCATTAACCCAACTTGGGACAAAGGCCATCACCAGCTCAGACAAATAAGCTGCTTAGCCAGACCTCATGCATCATCTTGTCACCCATGCAGTGGCCCAACAGGGGTATCTTGAAAGAGTTAAGAGCCAGAGTGCAACTCAGCAGTTTCCATTCTGGGGGGCTCTGGCCAGGGGGCGGGGATTGCTGACGAAATATGCATGCAGCCTCTTCCTCAGCAGGGGGGCAAGGTGAGGGCGAAAGAAATCTCCCATCTGTTGGGGAGGCTCCCTGAGACCTTCGGCTTCCAGAGGGTTGTCAAGAAAGGGGGGTGACGGCTGTCAGATGAGGGAGGGCAGCCCAGTGGGAAGAAAAGAGGCTGGGTGGAGCCCGGCACACCTGGGAGGTGTGGCCTTGGGCAGGTTACTGTACCTTTCTGAGGCTATGTGCCGTAAAACAATAACCAGAACAACAATGATAACAGTAATAGCAGTTTCCATTTCTACTTTTTTTTTCCATTTAAGACTTTATAATTACCAAGTACTTCGCTAAGTACTGCACATACATTATTTCATATTGAATTCTAACAACACTATGAAGTAGATACTATTATGATCCCTATTTTACACATGAGGAAAAATGGAAACTCAGAGGTTAAATCATTTACTACAGGTCTCTGCTAGGAGTGGCAGAGCCAAAATTCAAACCTGCACTCTTTAGAGCCCACCAGCCATACAGATTCAGCAGGGTGCTAAACACCTATCTTAGCACCTGCCGCCCTGCAGGTGCACAGTAATGGGATTTCCTCTTCTGTTACACAGTCCAAAGGTGTGTCAGGCCCTTTTTGGTTCCTGAGGCTGCACCTGCCACCGTCACCCCCTCTCGATGGGCTCTGAAATTAGACGTGTACAGAGCCGTACACCTGCCTTCAGTCCACGCCACTCACTCCATCCCCACCTCAAACCCCAGGAAAATCGAGTCTTCTAAAGAAGCTGCTCCCTGGCGGTGGGAAGGGGGGAGGGTGGAGACGGGCCCTGCCACACCAGCTCTTTCTCCATAGAGAGGAAGCCAGACTTGCCTTCCACCACTGCCCCCTGCAGAGGACCCCCGTGCTCCCCTCCTGTGTCCCCTCCCACATGTCTACACACGGAGGAAACAGATGGTGTCTGATCAGAACTCCTCAGTACAGGACCCCTGGAAAAGTCTGCTGAACGAATGAATGAATGTTTGAGGAGGAGAGAGTGAGCGAGCTCTGGTGTCTCTTCCTCTTTTATAAGGACACCAGTTCCTTCAGATCTTAAGGGCTCTACCCTTAAGACCTCATATAACCTTAACCACCTCCTTACAGGACCTTTCTCCAATGCAGTCACATGGTGGGTTAGGGCTTTAACCTATGAATTTGGGGTGTGGGACACAATTCAGTCCATAGCAGCCTTACAGATCCGTAAGACTAAAGCTCACTTCTGGGCAGAGCTCCTTGGGAGTTACCCTTTCTCCAGGAGGATCCCCTGAGCCTCCCAGTTTGCACTAAACCTCTGTAGCCCCACACACCCTGGCACACTCCCCTACCTTGCTCCCCTCACTGATGCCTGCTTTAGGGCAGAGCTGCTTAGGTGTGTATCTCTCTCCTCAACAGCCAGCGGATGAGCAGATGCTTTCTATTCTCCACGGGACCTGGCACACAGTAAGTCTTTAATAATACTTTGCTGAATTGGTTCTGAAGGGTAAACAAGCTTCATTTCTTCCCATATCATTCCAAATCAGAAAGATCTTCACCAGTTCTCCCTCTAAATTATGAGTTGTGTTCCGAAGCCTTTGCTCCCAAGATCGTCAGCTATTCATCAGAAGCCCTGTTCTGGGTACCAGGAATGTCCTCTGTCCCCTCAAGAACCATTGTTAGTTTGCTGTGGCCACAGCTCCCTAGTGGGACCATGGAAGTAAGCAGCTTGAGAGAGTGGGAGGGCCTCTGTGAAGAAGGGCCTTGGCACCAAGCTGAGGAGATAGGACCTGAACCGCCAGTGGTGGGAAACAAGTAGAGGGTCCCTGCAAGGGCTCTATGATAGGGGTCTGGGCTTTGAAAGGATCACCATGGGACAGTGTGAAGATGGATTAAAGGAAGAAATGGGAGGCAGGGAGGCCACTGAGGATGCTACGGCAGTGGTCCAGGGGAGAGAAGACATAGTAGTAAACATTTTGGCTAAGGGGAGCAGAATTTTGCAAAACTAGCAAATTAAGTATTATCTCAACTTCCATTTTTGCTTATTCTCAGATGACAGCAGGTAAGTGATCACAACTTCAATTTTGATCAGATAATCTCCTCACTGACTAAAAACTCCATTCTTTGCCCAAGATTAGAAGGGGAGACCAGTCAACACTCAGCACCCCCTGTAATCTCAGTGTCTTAGATGTTATCCCATCTCACTGTTGAAACAACTCCCAGACTGCTACTTGTATGCCCACTTTACAGATGGGCAACTGGGTGAGAGAGGTGAGGTCACGCAGCTAACGGGGAGGGGAACTTGGTTCATAACAAGTGTATATTCCCCCAGAGCCTCTGCTGTGGCAGCTAAAAAGAGGTTTCTGGAAGTACAGGGATATGTATTATTATTATTATTATTATTTTTTAATTTCAACAGATGTTGACTCTTTTTTTTTTTTAAATTTTATTTATTTATTTATGGCTGTGTTGGGTCTTCGTTTCTGTGCGAGGGCTTTCTCTAGTTGCGGCAAGTGGGGGCCACTCTTCATCGCGGTGCACGGGCCTCTCACTGTCGCGGCCTCTCTTGTTGCGGAGCACAGGCTCCAGACGCGCAGGCTCAGTAATTGTGGCTCACAGGCCTAGTTGCTCCGAGGCATGTGGGATCTTCCCAGACCAGGGCTCGAACCCGTGTCCCCTGCATTGGCAGGCAGATTCTCAACCACTGCGCCACCAGGGAAGCCCGATATGTATTACTGTTAGCCCGTGCAGCAGCTTCCCAGAGAGGGAGTGAAGCGTAAATGAATTACCAGTCATTTTCCTCTCCTTTCAACTCTGCGGGGGAGGCCAGCTGACCAGAAGGAAAAGACATCACAGTGTTTTATCTGGTACCGAATATCACACGCAGTCCTGGAACTATGGGGAATGGCCAGCAGCACAGGGAGCTCCGCAAGGAAGGCGGAGGTTCTGTTTCCAAGACCCCATGCTATGTTTGTTTAGCTGCTGCCTTGGGCTCACTCTCCCACCCTAAATCTCTGGAAATCACCCAGGAGGAGGAAGGGGATTAAAGCTCAGGACAGACCTATTAATTGCTACACCTCCTCCAAGCCTGGAGGGGTGGGAGTGTAGGAATCTGCCTTCCTTCCAGAGATATCTGGCCAAAACCTTTTGGGTTCTAGAAAGGGAATAAGGAAACTAACATTCACTGAGCACCTATTACGTAGCAATCACCATGCTAGAAGCCTTGCCCATAGTTTCTCATAGACACAACAATTTTGTGAAGTACTATTAAAACCAATATCCATTTTACAGAGGAAACTGAGACCCAGAGAGGTTAAGCAAGTTTCCCAAGGCCACACAGCACAGCAAGGATCTGTAGACCCCCGTAACCTATCTTTCCTTCCCATGGCTCCATATTGTGCTGTTTCTGTTTTCCTTCTAGCTTCGGTCCTTTTACGTCATTTAAAACCGAGGGAATTTTTTTTTAGTTGTTTAATCTCAGACACCTTTATAAATAATGGCAGTTCAGAAGGAGAGGGAGGAGGGGAGAAAGGAGAGGAAGGGGAGGGAGAAGAGGAAGCCACATGGTTTCCTGGTCCAAACTGGGAGCTATTAACCAGTAATGCAGGATCCAGCTGAGCTCAAAGCACCCAGCTCAGACCTGATGACAGGGGCAGAGGGCAGGAGGCTGCCAAGGGGAGGGTGGGAACAGATTGCTCGGAAAAGACCACATTTAGGAAAGGAAAGGAGGGGAGGTTCTGGGAGCAGCAAGAGATGTTTATTCTCAAGGTGAGCAGGCTGTAGGGGTGTAGCATTAAAAGCTTAGAGTTCTGGAAAAAGCCACGGAGCCATGCATCCCATGGGCATGGTTTTAGGTGGTGTACAGTGCGAGCAGACATTAAATCACACTGAATCACGTGCAGGATAGCCTCCATCCTCTTTCAACCTTTTTGATGATGTCAAGGAGGAAATCTCAGCTTGGTACTTGTGTGTTTTTAATACCTAACACTTGCCCATGTCCCTATTTAACAATGAGAAGCAAACCTCTGCATCCTAGAGCAGGCCTAATCTCACCAGAACATGATAACCAGCTTTCACTGTATTTATTTTTACAGCTACCTTCTATTTATGGCAAGTGAATTGCCACAGTAATATACAATTTCCTTTTAAAATAACTAAATTCACTTAGGTTAAAAAAAAAAAGTTCGGAAAAGGAGGCAGTTTAAAGGAAAGGAAAGGAAATGGCACGTAGGTGGGCACACTGCTATAGTGCAGACTCTGACAGTGACACACAAAGGAACAAGCTTGGGAAATGTTGATCTGATCAAGTCCTCCCACTGCCCGGACGAGAGAGCCAAGGAACCAGAGGACAAGGCTCTGGAGGTCACACTGCAGGTCAGAGGCAGAGCTGGGCTCAGAAGGCAGGTCTGCTGCTCTCCGGCACGTGCTTCCTCCCAAGCAGGTTTCCAGGATGGCTTACGAGGGATTCTGGAGAGGCTTCTCCGGGGGAGGGTTATAACTGGAAAACTCAGCTTATGTGGATGGCAGTGGCCCTTGCAGGTTGGATCACCAACTGTGAGCAAATCTAAAACTGGCCCAAAGAAGCTGGTAGCCAAAGGGGCAGCTCTCTGCCCAGTTGCGTCCCTCTCTCCTACCTGGTTCTCTACATTCGGCCAGCCTCACAGCACTGTGCTGGGGACCCAAGGAGATGGTGGAGGTGAACGTACTCAGGGAATGTAAGGCTTACGATAACGTGAGGTACACTAATCTCCCAAGCTCTCCTTAGCCTCCTTCCAGGTGCCTCTTCAACAGTCTGCGCCCCGAAGTGTCAGGAGATGCTTGAAGATGTGGTCTGGTGTCCACAAGGGCCCCTTGGAGCAGGCCACTAACATGTCCACAGGGACACAAACCAGGCTTAGCTTCCAGATGGAAAAAGCCCGGACACACGGCTAATGTGCCTTCCTCGAGGGGTGGTCTAGGAATTACTAGATCCAATCAAGCCAGACACCAAAAATGTTACTTTTGTACCTTTTAATGCAATGGCATTTGGGGAAATTAGTGGAAAAGGAGCTGTAACCGTGTCACATGAGTGACTAATTAGAGGGCCCTGGTTTTCCCAGGACGTTCGGTTACATTAATTCAAAACGTGACCTGTTTATTTTGCAGGGTCAGGAAGAAGGCTTACCTCCTAGAAAGCCAATGTGGCAATTAAATTAGAGTCACCAGAGTTTGCCTGAGGTAACATATGAAAAAGTGCTTGGTGAACTATACAAAAACAGAAGTGACCCCTGTGTGGTTGTCCCCACTGCTCCCACTTAGGGGGGCATAATTGCCTGCCCCTGGTGGGAGGCTGCAGGTGAGGGCTTTCCCAGTGGAGGGAGGTACCTGATAAGGTGGAAAGGGCACTGGAGTCTGGGGCCATACATTGAATCTTGACTCTGCACTTGGGCAAATCACTTCATCTCTGCAGATTTCTAGTTATATCATGCATGTGGCTCACTGTACTATTCCTAGGGAGGTGGTTGTGCGTGTGTGTGCGTGTGTGTATGTGTGTGTGTGCGTGTGTGTGTGTGTGTGTGTGTGTGTTGGGGGTGGGCTGGTGAAAAGGAGGACGAGAGAATATCAACTTTTTTTCATTTTTGATTTTAGCACCTACAGGTGCTCAGCTGTGAAGATATAGCCTCAGACAAGGCCTCCCTCAAGGAAGTTGTAGTCTAAGTTGGAAATCAGATATGGGGACATTCAGGTTCCCAGACTGTTAGGGAGGCATCTGTAAAGAAGACAGCAGGGCATCAAAGAAAGGGGAGGTCCATACAACCAAAGGGCTGTCAGGAAAGGTTCCTTAAGAACTCAGAGTTGCCGAGTTCTAGGCTTTGGAGAATTGAGCAGTTGGCCTCTCTCCTCCTGAACTCCCAGGCCTGAGAGTCAGCCAGCCTGCTGGCGCTGGCCTCCTGAGGCCCCATGTCTATACCAGAGGGACTTGGCCTTTCCAAGCAGTCATTACAGGTAAACATAGAGCTTCCCAGTCAGCAACTTGCACCTGTATCATGCCTTCTAGTTACCAAGCTTTCTGGTTATCTCTATGACTATTCTGTTACTAAACCTTTCTGAGTCATGGGACATCCCCCAACCCTGCCCATTTAAGAAGAGGCACGATTCAGGATCACCAACCATTAGCCACCATTCCAAAAACCTCAAAACTCTAAGACTGAAAGGTTTTTTCTTTTTTAATTGTTTAAGACTGAAAGTTTTTTTTTAAAGTCATTGTCGAATTTGTTACAATACTGCTTCTGTTTTATGTCTTGGTTTTTTGGCTGTGAGGCACGGGGGATCTTCGCTCTCCAACCAGGGATGGAGCCTGCACCCCCTGCATTGGAAGGTGCAGTCTCAACCACTGGGCCACCAGGGAAGTCCTAAGACTGAAAGTTTTGTCAAAATTGTTCTGGGGGCTTCCCTGGTGGCGCAGTGGTTGAGAGTCTGCCTGCCAATGAAGGGGACACGGGTTCGAGCCCTGGTCTGGGAAGATCCCACATGCCACGGAGCAAGTGGGCCCGTCAGCCACAACTACTGAGCCTGCGCGTCTGGAACCTGTGCTCCGCAACAAGAGAGACCGCGATAGTGAGAGGCCCGCGCACCGCGATGAAGAGCGGCCCCCACTTGCCGCAACTAGAGAAAGCCCTCGCACAGAAACGAAGACCCAACACAGCCATAAATAAATAAATAAATAAATAAATAAAATAAAATAAAATTAAATTAAAAAACTGTTCTGGTTGCAAAACCTGACCTGAACTGACATGTATCTCAGAGTCTTTTTTTGTTTTTAAATCTTACCAGTGTAACTGTTCATATGTTTGACTGCAGAAATATCAATGTATTTGATTACCGTGGGCCATCCCAGCACTCTGGGAATGTTAGGAAAGACAGTATGTGTACTGTATTTTATTCCTTAAATCTAAAAATTTCTGAATTCAAAAATGCATCTGACCCCAAGGCCTTCATTTAAGGGATTTTTGACCCTATGGATTAAATACCTATTTTATAGGATCTTTCTGCTTAGCGTCCCCTTCACCCCTCATCTGTTAGGAAAACATCCGCAAACACTTCAAATGTCATTGTGGATGAAGGCAGGAAAGAAGGAAGAAATCAATTTGTCTTGCTCCCAGGAGTTTAGGTACTTAACTTCTTGACATAGCTGGTGTAAGGATTTATTTACCAACAAGGGTCTTTTGATGCAAGAGGGTTGCGAAGAGCAGTGAACAAAAATGCCTGAAAACGTCACATGCCCCTATGTCCTTGTCCCTTGGGCAACACACAGACCCAAGTACTGTGGTTGGCATGGAACAACTAACACAGGTTCCATGAAATTCACAGAGAAAGGAGACAAAAGCCTCACTGGATACTTCTCCATTGTAGGAAACAGGCACAATTTTGCCTTCTGATTTCACAAACTGACTTCAAAGGACCCTGGCAGACTCCCTCGGGAATCTGGATAGGTTCCAAATTAAGTTGAATTTTTTGTTTTGTTTTGTTTTAAGAAAACACTTTTGGAAGGAGCTCGCATACATAGCAGTGTTTCCCATTTAGAAAGAAAAATAAACACTCTTCCACTGGATTGGAAGTCAAAACAAAATAATCCCAGCTGCTTAAGACCTGAGGAAGTCAATGAAACTGCCAAATAACAGTGATGTTGACCAGTGTCACCAGCCTGAGAAATCTTTAAGGTGAGGCAGAAGGGCCCAGAATAGGGGGAAAAGGGAAAAAAAGCCACGGACGGCCTAGCATCCAGGGCTTGGCTCTCATGAAGCAGCACCACAATTTAGTGTCTAAGTCATTGGCCTGATTCATCTTTGAAACTCCCACATCCTCACCGAAACACAACGGAAAGATTTCACTCAATGGCTTCAAACAGACTTGGGATTCAAATCTGGTTCTATGACTTCGAAGCTGTGTGATTTCGGGGAACTTACTTAATCTCTCTGGCCTGCTATTGCCTCAATGAGGCTAAAAATGGCTATGACACAGGACAGACATGAAGATTCAATGAGATTCCCTGAAATCTCATGATTTAATGAGATTAAACACCTCTCACATAATAGGGGCTTCATCAAGGTTTGTGAGGTGAGTACTAGGAATCCAACAACTAGTAATTTTTTTAAAAAATCAGCTTTTCTTTGGTGGACTTCCCCTTATCTTCTCCAGCTTCCTACTAAGAAGACAGAAATAACAGCATCTGGTATTGAAAACAAAACACAAAATTTGGGTGGGGCTCTAGAATCAGGTAGGCTTGAGTGTGAGTCTCTGCCTGGGCCTCGGCTTCCTGAATAGAGACAAACAGAAGCTCAAAAAAAGATAACGCATGTTGGGGACTTCCCTGGTGGCACAGTGGTTAAGAATCCGCCTGCCAGTGCAGGGGACACGGGTTCGCTCCCTGGTCCGGGAAGATCCCACATGCCGCGGAGCAACTAAGCCCGTGCGCCACAACTACTGAGCCTGCGCTCTAGAGCCTGTGAGCCACAACTACAGAGCCCACGAGCCACAACTACTGAGCCCATGAGCCTAGAGCCTGTGCTCCACAACAAGAGAAGCCACCGCAATGAGAAACCCGCGCACCGCAATGAAGAGTAGCCCCCGCTAGCCGCACCTAGAGAAAGCCCGCGCACAGCAACGAAGATCCAATGCAGACAAAAATAAATAAATAAATAAAATTAAAAAAAAAAAAAAAAGATAACGCATGCAAAGAAAAGACTTCTACGCGGAAGGGAAGGTGCTCATTACATGTAAATTCTCCCACCTGCTCCTACCTCACCTCGGCTTTTAGAAACGGACAGCTTTCTCTGAGCTATTTATTCCCCGACACTCTTAAATATTAACCACCAAGGTTTTAAATCCCTTTTACTTTAGACTTTAGGTGACAACAATTCACGGCACATTTAATATTTATTCTGAAAAGTTTCTGTGGCGGTAGGGACAAAGATCTACTTAATCCAAACCACCTCCTTAGCTTCTCGGCTATGACAAGTTGCTATTTTAGTGAAATCTTTCTTTATATCTATCAGTGATTTCTAGATGGTTATCCTTGGGGCGGATTAGGATTTTGAGGACAGAAAGAGCTGCTTCCCCTGTTTTCTTTTCTGTGATGCCCCACGCGGCCTCCGTGCTCTTTACATGGGATTTTTGCAGGGCGGTTCTGGGCACCACGGGCCGGGGATCGCAGCCCGGGCAGGAGCAGACACAGCTGGAGGCAGAGGGCCTCTGGGAGCCACTGGAGTGTGCAGCCCAGCTCCCGGAAGGCTGCTTCCCAAAGGGTCAGCCCTCAGAGGAGGGTGCTGAGTCAGCTCCCGCCAAAGGAAGCTTCATTTTCACCCTTTAGGCGCCCAAGGGGCTGCCTTTGTCATTTAAAATACCTTCTGAAAGAAGTCTCTGGGGAAGCAGGCCTCTAAAGGAGCCAGAGCAATTAACCCATTTAGGGTGGTCTTTAAAGTCTTCAAGTGGTGGAAGGGAATGGAAGGGTGGAGATAAGGAAGGGAGGCAGGGACTTTGCCTTGTTGAACTCCATAGCGACCCCGGGAGGTTTTCCCCATTTCACCTGCGGAGCATCTGAGGCTCTGAGAGGTTAGGTCCTGTGTCCAGGCTCGCATCTCTTGAGACCCAATTTCGGAAGAGTTGACTATGGCTCTGCTCTCTTGGCTGCACTGTGGTCCTTACACAGTTCGTACTGCTTGCTCACCCCTTCATTCCCACTCATTAATTATCACTACATAAAAGGCATCTCCAAGGCCATGCACCAAACTGTTACAAGTGGCTATCTCTGGGAGGAAGAATTACAAGAGAACTTCACTTGTTGCCTTTCTGCATTATTTGAATGTTAGCAAGCATTGTTACTTTTATAATTGACAGAAACAATAGAGATAATCGCATTAAAATAATTTCACATTTTTCCATGAAAAAAAAATCACACGAAACTTAAACATTTATTGGGCACACTACGTAGCAGGGCCTACTCATCCTCCCTTGCTAGGGCTGGGTCCATGCCAATACCAGCAGGCCCTTTGGCTCACAGAAGACCCCTCAGTTTGGGGTTTCAGGGGACAGGAAGGTGGCAGGCAGAGTCTACTTGTGGGGTAACACTCACTGGCTCTCTCATGACCCACCAAACCCAGAGCAGCAGATCACTAAGGACCCAGACTCTCCCTTCAGGCGTGGGACACATTTATTACCAACCTTTAGAGTGACACACTCAGAGCAAGGCTCCAGGGAAGGACTCTGAAGTGCCTCTAGGTCCCCTGGGGAGCAGGAGTACAGAGGAGTGTAGCTGAGCAGACAGCTATAGGCCAAAGTCCCCCCATCTTCCCTGCGCATCAATAATGCAGTAATGCCATCAATTTGCTGCAGAACTTGCAACAACGTGATTGCTCTTATTCAGTTAATTAGCAAAGGGAGAGACTTTAATCTCCTGCCTTCTCTTTTACCTAGGAGGCTTATTTACTTAGAAATGAACAAAGAATATCACTATATATATATATTTTTCCCAAGTAAATCTTAAGAAGGCTACTGGCTGACACACCTGTCAGCAATCACACAACACTAGGAAAATCAGAGTACCTTAGAAATTGCTCCATCATTGGCAAGATGGGGAAACTGAGGCCTGAAGAGGGACAGTGATTGGCCAAGGACAAATAGCCAGTGAGCTACAGAGCTGGGCCTGCAACCCACTCCAGGTTCCTATTTCTCTGCATACTTTAAAACATGGGCAGCTAAAAGCTCTAGAGGAGCAATGACACTGACCCACCAAAAGGACAATGCCACCCTCAGGAGCACAGAGGGAGAAGGCCCTGGAGGATGGTTTGGTTTTCGGTCACAGATGATGCAGGGCTCAAGATCCTGTCAGAGGGACTTCCCTGGTGGTGCAGTGGTTAAGACTCCGCGCTCCCAATGCAGGGGGCCCGGGTTCGATCCCTGGTCAGGGAACTAGATCCCACATGCTGCAACTAAGAGTTCGCATGCCACAACTAAGGAGCCGGCAAGCTGCAACTAAGGAGCCCGCTTGCCGCAACTAAGACCTGGTACAACCAAATAAATAAATAAATAAAATAAGTAAATATTAAAAAAAAAAAAAGATCCTGTCAGAAGAGAGACACAGATGTAGAGAACAAATGTATGGATAACAAGGGGGAAAGAGGGGGTGGGTGGGAGGAATTAGGAGATTGGGATTGACACATATACACTACTGATACTATGTATAAAATAGATAACTAATAAGAACATACTGTATAGCACAGGGAACTCTACTCAGTGCTCTGTGGTGACCTAAATGGGAGGGAAATCCAAAAAAAGAGGGGATATATGTGTACGTATAACTGATTCATTTTGCTGTACATCAGAAACTAACACAACATTGTAAAGCACCTATACCCCAATAAAAATGAATTTAAAAAAAATAGGGGCTTCCCTGGTGGCACAGTGGCGGAGAATCCGCCTGCCAATGCAGGGCACACGGGTTCGATCCCTGGTCCAGGAAGATCCCACATGCCGCGGAGCAACTAAGCCCGCGTGCCACAACTACTGAGCCCATGTGCCACACCTACTGAAGCCTGCGTGCCTAGAGCCTGTGTTCCGCAACGAGAGAAGCCACTGCAATGAGAAGCCCGCGCACTGCAACAGAGGAGCCCCCACTTGCTGCAACCAGAGAAAGCCCGCGTGCAGCAACGAAGACCCAACACAGCCAAAAATAAATAAATAAATTTATTAAAATAAATAAATAAAAAGAAAAAAGAAGAGAACCATCAAGGCCAAAGACCTCCTCCCTGAGTTTCAAAGAGGACAGAGGCTGGGAGAGTTCCTGGTTAGGGGAGGGGGCTGGGGATAAAACACCTTTCTTTGTCATGGGGGATGGGGTGATGCCTGGAGGGCCTCAGCTCAGTACCCAGAGGAGCTCAGGTCACTTTACCATGTGGCCTTCTACACCCTTCCAAGGTTAATGCCTATTTACTGTCCAGGTTCCTAGGTGTAAAAGAGCTGGGGGCAGGATCCCACCAGCTCCCCACCTTGGGTCCTTTGTCCATGTTTTCCCTCTGCCCAGAATGTCCTGGGTTATTAAAGCCCTTGGTTATCTCTACCTGGCACACCCTACTAACTTTCAGATCCAGTGAACGCCTCCTCCAGGAAGCATTTCCTGATTTCCTCAGGCGCAGTGGAGGCTCTTCTCCTCAGTCACCTCCACACCAGGTTCCTATCTCCCTTACCACCTTGGGCTGTAATGATCCCAAAAGAAAAGAAGTCTGACATTATCTGAGCATTATTAAGTGCCAGGCAGTATGGTGGGAGCTTTCACATACAGACTCTCTATAAATTCCCTGGAGGGAGGTGGGTGGTGACTGTGACCATGACTAACCTTTACTAAACTCCTTCTCTATCCCAGGCCCTGTGATGAGCCTTCATCACGAGCTGGGTACCATACTGCCCATGTTATACTTGCTTAAGGAAACAAGCTTAGAGGCAATGTGCCCTATCCAAAGTCCCACAGCAATAAAGCTTATATTTAATGCAAAGATGTCTGATTGCAGAGCCCGTGGATCCTGCCTTATATCTCTCTGAATCTCTGCCTCCTTCTCCAGAACTTGGCCTGAAATTTAGTGCCACACAGGCACTTATTAATAAATGTTTGCAAAATCAACACACAACCTACAATATTAAGTGGGGAAAATCTTATTTCCTTTCCTCTTCGTCGATAATCAGGAAATCACGGGCCACCAGGGAGATCCCAGGTTACGTCACATACATCACCCCACCCCTCCTGTAGGCTTGAATCCCCTCTAGGCTTTGAATTCTTGCAGAGAAGTGGACTGGCCACTGCTAGACACAGAGACGGTAAGCACCTTGGCCCAGGTCACACAGCACCTGACCAGGGGCTAAAACCTGTGTCTGCTGGCTCCTGGTCAGCCTGGAGTTTGGAACTATTGCATCGTACCGCCCCCCGCCCCCCAACACACACACCTCTTCTCCTTAAGAGAGTCAGGGGGGCAGAGCTTAGAAGAGACGTGTGATTATGGGCAGATCCATGCTTAAGCCCAGTGGCTCTCTCTGCAGTCAGCATTCAGCCCTGCAGCTGCCTGGGTCTCCAGGGGCCCCGTCTCTGGGCAGTGTGAAAGTCCAAGAACTTCCAAAGCCAGGAGCCTTTCTCTCAGCTTTCTCATGGTCAGTGGGGAAACTATCATACTGGTCTCTTAGGCAGGGTTCTGAGGAAGATCCAATCCAATAAAGCAACACGTGACAGTGGCTGGCACAGTCCCTGGCACATAGTAAGTAGTCAGTCGGTGCTATGTTCATTGCAACCATTCTTTTCTTTTCTTTTCTTTTCCGGTGTCTATCTTTGTCTCAGTACCTTTGTCTTACTCAGGCTCTACCTGATCTTTCTGTCTCCTTGTGTCTGTCTGTGCATCTCTGCCCCTGCAGCACTGTCTGCCAGCCGTCTGTCATGGGGGTGGGAACAGCAGCCCCCCACCCCCCGCACACCCCAGCGGCGCAACCAGGCAGTAGCGGGGCTGCCCGAGCCCACCGAGCCCCCCAGGTCCCCGAGAACCCTGAGCACCCCCATGCGCCAGGCCCTTCCGCCCCTGCAAGCAGCCCAAGGCCGATTAATCAGCATCGCCAACGAAAGGAAAAAACAAACCCACAAAAGTTAGCAAGAGAGAGGGACTTACCGTTTGCCGCGACCCCCAGGCTGGCGGAGCCACTTTTAACTAAGAATGAATTAGGGACAAACTCTTCCTCAGAGTCTGAGTCCGGGGTTGGCTGGGCCACACCGTTGCCTAGCAACCGCCTCTGGCTCTCATTGGCCGGAGGGGAAGGGGGCGGGGAGGGGGACTGCTCAATAGGGGTTGATGAAGCGGATGAACAATGCAAGGGAGCACCTGCGAACCACAAAGACAAACACAGACAGAAAAAAAAAATAATGAAAATTGGTTTTGAGGCACACGGGGAGGGGGAGGGAGCAAAATAAAACACGCATCAACAGGGGGAGGGGGTTCCCAACACAGGGCGATCTACTGCACACGTGGCCCCGGGGGCGGGCCTGATGCCTCCTTAAAGTTGGTGCAAACTCCTTCTGAAGAGCTGGCCTCCTGCAGAAGTCTGCATGCTTGCAAAGAAGGCGCCCCTCGAAAACACCTGGGAAGCCCTTCCTGCTTTGCCTGTTCTCTGAGAGAGGTCTGAAAATCTGGGGTCTAGTCCTGGTGGGGCTGTGTCATCTACCAAACAGCTGCCCGCCTCTGAGCTTCAGTGGCCTTGCTGGTAAAATGAGCAGCCGCACTGGGTGATCGCTGAGCCCCTGCAAGCTGGCCATTCTGCGATGTCACCGAACTGAAATAATGTTTTTATTGGTGAGATTTTAATCCAACATGCCTGGAACAGGCTCTGGGCCTCATAAAAGGTACAGGGAGCTGGAGAGAATGATCCAGAGCCCCCTCCACCGCTGGCATTCTAGGATTTCAACACACTAATCTTTTACTTTTCTAAGAATCTGACATTTTAAGATTTTTAAGTCCTGACATTCTCTGCAAACTTCTTGAGAGAGCAAGAACTCTAGCAGTCTTTTTCACTTCTGTATCCCCAGAATCTAGCATAGTACCTGGCACATAGTAGGCACTATATAAATATTTGCTTAAGAGATGAATTCTAGGTGTCTAACAGACTGGGATTCTTAGTAGTCTCAACAGACTAGGATTCTTAAGTTCTAATAGTCTCAGATGAAAAAACTGTATACTATTTAGGACACTAACACTGTGAATTCCAAGATGCACTAAGTCAGGATGTTTGACTGCAAGTTTCTAACATGTCAGGGTTCCACGATTCTAAAAATCCCAGCTTTCTATAGTTTTGTGAGCACACTCCCAACTCTTCAAAAGGAGGAGGTGATGGCCGGCTGGGGACAAGACCTTTGGGGGCAGACAATTTGCAGTCCTATCTGTGTCTGGGCTTTAGGCATGTGCAGTACATCATCTACAAGAGAGGGAACATAAGCACAGACACATAAAAGTATACAGTACAAGACAACGCATCCACTTGATAGCAAGGGCTACGTCTTTTTTTCCCACCTTGACTGATAGAAGGTTTAAAACATAATCAGATCCATCCAGTTTTTCAGAGGCTGAAACTTAGGAAACATAATGCAGCCCAGACATGTCATCATAAGATCTGGTAGAGCTCTACGGGGCAGGTGGCAAATAGAGCTGCTGATTGTTGAAAAAAAGCAAAACAAAACAAAAAAGCTTTTTGTGGTCTGTCTACCAAGAGAAGCTCACTCAATTCAGTCACCAAATCTTGCAGGATTTTGCAGGTTCCGTGACTCTCATGTCAACCCTTGAGCCCAACCACGTGTGACAACATTTTATAGAGTTGCTGTGTATGCCATTTGGTTGGTTCATATTAGAAATTCAGTAAGAGCAAGTGAGGCAGCAGGGATCCACGATCACGGTACAATCTCAGGGTAGCTTTTCCATCCACGTTTTGGTTTACCTAAAAATCTGGGCTTTGATTTGCCTTAAAATCGTCCCAACCAGTGTTTCCAATTCACCCTAGGGAGAGCCTTCCCTGACACCACTTACCACACAGCACTATAGCGATGATCATTCCTATCTCTGAACTAACCTTTTTTTAGTTCTGTTATCATATTTGCCCTGCTGCATTTGTAGTTATCTGTAGTTCTCTCCTGTATAAAAGCATATGGCACATTCTTGGGATACAGTACATTCTTGGAGTGGGCTTTGGAGTTCAACAGAATTGGGGTTTGCATCACACCATAGCCTCCTATTGGCTGTATGATCTTGGGTAGATTTCTTCCAGTTCCTCATTTATAAGTTGGGAACTCCTCCCCTTTTATAAAGTTATTATAAGGACTAAAGATACTATACTACACCCAAGCACACAGTATGCTTGAGGAAGCAGAATCCCAGGGTCAGTGCTTACCAAATGTTTATTAAATTGAATGAAACCACCCCACGAAGAACCCCATTCAAGATTTCCCTTCCTCTACAGTCCCAGTATTGGAAAGATTTTTGTCCGCCAGGCTGCATTTATTAAGCAATATACATTCATTTCCTCATCTTTTATTAACCAAAGACATCTTCTAATCTCCAATCAGAGCTTCTGATGAGTTTGAAATAACCAGTGCCATACCATGCTGAGTTGTTAGAATTTCAGACAAAGGTTAAGAAACATGATATGTTGTTCCAGGGTACTTGTTACAGCCTCTTCCTGAGTAGATCTGTCAAGCTTTATGAAATAAATAGTTCCCAAACTAAGTAAATTGTTCCATCACAAACTTCAGAGACCCTGGGCTAAGAACAGCACAGTCCCTCCCAGTCCTCATGCCTGTTTCTTCTCCCTTCCATCCAATCTCCAGGCCTCACCCTGGGCCTCTGGGGTTGCTCTGAATATTCATAACTTAACATTCAAAGGACCTAACAAGGTGCCAGACCCTTGGTAGGCGCACAATGACCACAAGGTTTCTGTGATGTACAGAAACTACTGGACACATGTTAATTTCCTTCCTCTTATTCATCAGCATCTTTTAACTTAAGTGGTCCCCGGGGGCGGCACAAAACCATCTCCTGGGTGCAAGAAAATTCTAGAAGTATTTATCTTTTATGTCACCCTTTTCTAATATCTATTTTGTATATGTTTTATAATGTGTGTAATGTATTTGTGCTCAAAATACATGTAATAAAACACACTGCTGTATCAATTCGGCATCTACAGAAGCAGGGCAGGTTGTATTAAAAGAATGGGCTCTGGAACCAGACCCTACATTTGAATTCTAGTTGCACTACTTGCTAGTTCCGTAGTAGTGACCTTGGGCAAGTTACTTCACCCTTTGTCACTCAATTTCCTCATCTATATAATGGAGATCAAAAAATAAAAAAGAATACCTACGTTACAGAGTTGCTCGGAGGATTAAAGGAGTTAAAACAAGTAAAGTCTTGAGAACAGCGTGGCAGCCAGTAAACACCTAATAAACTTTAGATGTTAGTATGCATAAATATGTATATATATAAAGTGACGGGCCCTACCTTTCTTTATCTTTTCTTTTATTATAAGAGCAGCGTGTGACCATAGAAGTATGGTGAACACTGTTTCATTCCATAGACACTTCCTAAACACCCACCGAGCAGGCTAGAAGGTGAGGGATATATAAACTGTGAGAGGCGCAGCCTCCAAGGAGCTGGTGGAAGGGGAGGGAGAGTGTCACATGCAGCTGTAAGCAAGGCAGAGGTGGGACCTGTCAGAACAGAAGATAGCCCAGTGTGAGGGGAGGATGGAGGTGGGGAGCTCACTTCAACTGGAGGAACCAAGGAAGGCTTTCTGGAGCCATAGAGGATTCCAGTGGGAAGAGATGAAGAGATGGGGAGAGGATTCCAGTGGGAAGAGATGAAGAGATGGGGTCTTGAGCATCCATGGCAGAGAGAGGAATACTCCGCCTCAGGCCCTCATCCTTCACCTGGTCTCAAGCAACCTGCCCACTATCACTTTACCTCTCAAGTCTCATGTGTTACCATTAACTTCTCACCAAGGATGCTGAAACTTGCTGGCCTGCCCTCATTTCCACACACTCACTGCTCTCTCTTCAGCTCAAGTTCACCGATTTGCACAACTTCAGGGCACCACTGGCATTGAATCTATCTGAATGGCACCCCCTGGAGCGCAGCTACAAAGTTTTGCCTCTGAGTTTTTGCACATGCTGTCCCTTTTGAGCGTTTCCTTTCCTGTTCCCCTTTCCTCATCACTACTACCCTGTGTGTCTCACTAGCCCCCACTCAGCCTCTGGGCTTAACCTCATGATCACCACCTCCAGGGAGTCTTCCATGATGCCTCAAGCCTGAGTTTGGGTTTGGCACCCCTCTGGGGGCTCCCGCGGCTCTCTGTACTTTCCCTGTTGCAACATTTTCCACACTGCAGTGTATACTTGTCTGTGGCCACCCACTAGCCTGATTGGCTTGTCCATTACCATATTCTCCAGTGCCCAGCACAGTGTCTGGTACATAGAAAGCACTATAAATATTTGTTAAATGAAGAAAGGATGGAAGGAAGGTAGGAGGGAAGAGGAGGACCTTGATTATAGCACAAAAGATCTATGTAAAGAGAGAAGTGGGAAATGAGTCTCTGAGTAGCAGGTTTAGGCCTTGAACACAAGGAAAAGGAAATCAGACCATAACTGGGGAGTTACGCAAGTTTTTAAAGCAGGAACGTGACAAGACCAGGGCTGTACTTTAGAAGGATCTGCTCTTGAAACTTAAGGCATCTGCTCAGCCACCCAGATCTCCTTTCTAATTGGCTCAGCTCAGCCAGGATGTTGAAAGTCCACATGATCTGGGCTTGCTTTCCAGGTGGGGCCCAGTTGCAGGTTCGTGTAGGCAAAAAAGGATGCCCCATGCCATGGGACTAGGAAATTGGGGTTTGGGGTTGCCTTTCCATGTATCCTGATCATCAGCTGAAGGGAACCTGGTATTCTAGAATTTTCCACTGTGTCAAAATGAGATGGGATGACTGGAATGTCTCACCTCAACAACCAAGGGGGCCACTGAAGGGTAGAGGGGAGACATGCAAGTTTCTTGAGAGGAGGTCTCTCTGAGCCTAGCTCGAGCTTATAGTAGATAAGGGTGGAGAAAGAAAAAAAAAAACAAAGTGAGAGAGTGCAGACTCCCCTGTGGTCAAGGGGTGGGGCTGGGGGAACAAACATTTGCAGAACCCCTTCTTGAGGCCAGGAACGGGGCCAGGTGTTTTACAAGATCTCTTCCTCACAAAAACAATGCACTGGAAAATCCACCCCCATTTCCGAGGCCAAGAAGTGGAGGCCTACGTTTGCCTGTGGTCACAGGACCTGGGTGAGAACCCACACTGCAATGCTGTGTCCACTGAGGGTGTGAATTAAATTTATCAGCCCTGGTTAGGAGTAG
Source organism: Balaenoptera borealis (assembly GCF_965194805.1). Classification (NCBI taxonomy): domain Eukaryota; kingdom Metazoa; phylum Chordata; class Mammalia; order Artiodactyla; family Balaenopteridae; genus Balaenoptera; species Balaenoptera borealis. Next base: position 57,654,194 of record NC_138868.1, read on the forward strand.
GGAGGAGGAGATTCCTGTCCATCAACTGAATCACAGCTGAAGTGGAAAGACTACGGGATTCCTGTTGAGCAAACCAGGGGCCAAAGCCCAGGTTCATCCTGGCTCTATGACCTTGGGTAAGTCACCTCACTTCTCTTAGTCTGTTTTCTCCTTTGAAAAATGATGTGTCAATAGCCACTGCAAAGAGCTTCTGAGGGGAGGCTGAGAGTATTCTTGCAAGGAGCCTGGGAGTCTCAAGGTGAGGGCTCAACCAACATGGATTCCCTCTGCCATCCCTCCAGCTGTAGGTCTTTGAGAGTAAGAACAGGATGATTTTGGGGAATAAACAATGACAGATCTGCAAGCCTGCCAATGACACCTTTATCAATATGCATCGCTTACTGACATCATATAAGAGGAAAAGCGTTAGGGAGATGGACAGGATATATGAAAGGAACACATGACAAGGGAGTCCTGAGATCTACAGAAAGAGCGATTTCAGTCCCTCATACCTTTGTGTGCATTGATGGTAGCTTTCCTTAGCGCCTGAGATGTAACCTATAACTAGGGCAAGCTGGTGCTCAAGGAAGAGCCTCTAGCATTCTGGATCCTGAGTTGTCTTTGGAATACACCGTGAGACTAAAGTGTGAAGGGCTAGCTGATGGACGAGTTTATTACTCTGTCAAAGAAAAGAAGACCATTAACAAAATGCACTTTTTTACACTTTTCTCAGCAGTCCTGAGAAATCCATCTAAACGCCCAAATGGAACTTTACTGATCTCCGTGAGACCCCATCTAGGCTCCAGTGGGGAAAGTCATGGCCTGCTCACACAGTGGGGAAGTGTGAGTCCTAGCTGTGAAACCAGAGCACGAGCTGTATGCTGCAGGGAGCCCCTGGGTCAGGGGAAGAGCCTGCTAATAACCTTCGAACCGGCAGCCCCGCGTTGTAGAAGCTTGTTATAAAATGCTTAGCATAGTGCCCAGTAAACGGCAATTACTCAGTAAGTGATACCTAGAAAATACCAAAACAAAACCTGTAGACCTAAACAGATAGCTCATCTCAATGGAATTGGAATGGAACCCTAAGCTGATGGATTCATCCTTGCCGTGAAGCCTGCCTGTGTTTCATCTCTTCAGTCTCCCTTCTAGAAATACTCTAGCCCCTCCACTTAAAACCAAACGCATGCGTTCTCTCCTCACGAGCCAACCTCACGTCTATTGCCTCTTAACAGGGCAGCCAGTTGCTCCACTGAATAAGGAAAACCTTATTCAGTTCTGAGCAGAGGATGGGGCATTAAGGGAAACTTGGATCTCCTTCCGATATGAAGGTCTGAGGCTGCTAGAGGACCAGGAACTCCACTGCAGGGATAGCATGTCCTGCTTTTGATGGCAGTGAGTGATGGTCATGCCTGTAGCTGAAACAGCCCAGCCTGCCCAACAGGGACCACAGCTGCTCATCTCTGTGTCCTGGCCTGGCTCAGAGTCTCAGCTTAGAAAAGGTTTGCAGAACCAGTTCCCACTGTTATTTTAAATGGATTGAAATCTACTGTGGCAAGCATCTCAAAGTGCTGGAAATCTGAAGCTAGAGCACTAGAGGGACAATTTGTTCTGCTGTGCCAGTGACGGCTCCAATTGACATCTGTTATCCTGCAACGATTAATCATAGTGCCCTGCCTTTACTCTAAAGAGGTCCTGATCTGGACAATTATACGGCCACCCCATTTGAGGGCAGTATAGATTCAGTTCCACATCAGAGGCTACAGTTTGCTGCAACAGACTAGGGGTCAAGAGATCTGGGTGCAGGTCAACAGTGTGCTGTGGGATCACGGGCAGGACCTCTGGCCTCTCTGGCCCTCACATTCCCACCTGGGGAGTTGGAGAAGAATACCCTAAGGTTCTTTTGTGGTCCAACATTCTACAAGATAGGCGTAACAGTAGTACATACCTCAAGGGGTTGTTTTGAGGATTAAAGGAGACTGGGGGAAAAATGCAGAATAAAAACAATTTCATTTATAATGAAAAGTTAGGTCCTTTCAGTACAGTAAATGCTCATAAGACATTTATAGACTAAATGAATTTGTATAAATGCATTCCTATACAGAAAATTGGCTGAAAAAAATCTTTAACGATGGTTATCACTGATATGGGCAATTTTTAATTTTTAAAATATGTCTTCAAAATTCTCTACAATGAGCATATATAGTTATCTTTATACTTTTAAAAATTATTTTTTAAAACTTCAGGAGAAAATGAAATAATAAATGTGACAATACCTGGCATCTAGTAGGTGCTAAAATAGATGTTGGTTTTAAATACAAACAAGATTCTATGCACTGAGATTGGTAATATAATTTGATATAGTTGATTTTTAAAATGGGAAAAGCTTTTAACTGAGCAACTCCACTTCTAGGAATTTACCCAAGAACACAATTATGACTTCTCAGAAGATTTATTTATAAGGGTATTCATCACAACACTGTTTGTAATAGTCAAAAGTAAAATTAAAAAAAAAAATGTTAAAAAAGAAAAACATCCTTTATGTTAAAAAGTGACTAATTATGTAAATTAAGGCATATCCGTAGAATGTTAATATGCAGACATTATAAGCCATGTTTGTAAAGAATGTTTAAGGACCTGGGAAATAGGATATTAAAAAAGCATGGGGCAAGACTGTATAAAAAATAACTGTGACATTTGTTTGAGTGTGTGTGTGTGTGTGTGTGTGTGTGTGTGTATGTGTGTGTGCAATTAACAAAAATGTTAATGCCTGTTACCTTAAGGGCAGTAGAATTATGAATAAATTTATTTTTTATTTTTTTTTATATTTTCTAATTCTTTCAAGAAACAAATGCGATAATAAGATTTTTTTTTAAAAAAGTTATTTTAAAAAGAAGAAAACACACACACAGAAAGAAGCAAAGACAGCAGCTTCTGCTTTGTGTCCCTCATGGGATGAGCCTGGCAGACCACAACCTCCTGGGTCCAAAGTCGCCTTCTTTTCCAGCCCATTAAATCTTTGTGGGTCTTACTCCCCAAGCAGGGCAGCTCCCACTAAGTCAACTCTCCTCTCCTCGACAGTGGTTATTTTCAGAAGCAGGTCTGGGGCCATCTGTCTCTGTGACTTATGTTGGGAAAATAGTCTCTGGAAAACAGGACACAGTAAATTTCTCAGGCTCAGCTCATTTGATCTCCAGCTCTCCTCCTCACAGGTTTCTCAGGGCCAGGTTTTTTTTTTCTGGTTTTGGTTTTTTTAAGCATTCACCAGGAAAGTAACTCTACTTTCACCTGCCCGCCTGGGGAAGCCCAGTGACTGGTGTACCTTCCACATCAACACTGAATAAAGAGTGACTTAGGTCTCTCTGGTCTTCACACAAGGATGACCTATCCGCTGCCCGCTAGCTTGTTTGATACAGGTATATTAAATGAGGACATTCACTGATTTTTTTGTAATAACAGCTTTTCTGAGATATAAATACATACCATGCAAGTCACCCATGTAAAATGTACGATTCAATGGCATTCAGTATATTCACAGAGTAGTGCAACCATCACAATAAATTTTAGAATATTTCCATTACCCCAAAAAGAAACCACACAGCCATTAACAGTCACTCCCCATTTCCTTCCAACCCTCTGCAGCCCTAGACAATCACTAATCTACTTTCTGTCTCTACAGATTTGCCTATTCTGGACATTTTATATAAATGGAATTATATAATATGTGCTCTTTTGTGACTGTCTTCTTTTACTGAATATAATGTTTTCAAGGTTCATCTATGTTGTAACACAGATCAGGATTACATTTCATTTTATTGCTGAATGACATTGCATGGTACAGATGTACCGTATTTTATTTATCCGCTCTTCAGTTGATGGAAACTTGGGTTGTTTCTACTTTTTGGCTCTTCCAAATAATACTGCTACAAACATTTGCGTACAAGTTTTTGTGTGGACATACGCTTTCATTTCTCTCAGTATACGGCTAAGAGTCGAATTGCTGGATTGTACGGTAACTGTGTTCAACTTCTTGAGGAACTACTGGATCATCTTCCAAAGTGGCTGCACCATTTTACGTTCCCATCAGCCGTGTTTGAGGGTTCCAATTTCTCCATATCCTTGCCAGTACTTGTTATTGTCTGTCCTTTTTTGATTACAGCCAGCCTAGTGGGTGTGGAGTGGCATCTCTTTGTGGTTTTTGAGTTGCATTTCCTAATGGCTAATGATGTTGAGCATCTTCTCATGTGCTTATTGGCCATTTGTATGTCTTCTTTGGAGAAATGTCTATTCAGATCACTTGCCCGTGTGTAAATTGAGTTATTTGTCTTTTTTTACTATTGAGTGGCAGGCATTGATTTTTTCATCAAATATTTGTTTTGTGCCTACCTTGTGCCAGGCACTGTTGTAAGCATCACTGATAGGCAAGGAAGACAGAGCCTTGCCCTCAGAAGCATACATTCTAGTGGAGGAGAAAATCAGTACACAAGTAAGCAAATAACTATGCAGAGCAAGATCAGGTGATGATAGATGCTATGAAGAAAAGTTTAATGCAATAAGAGGTTAGGCGTGATGGGGTGGGTGTGTTGTTTTAAGTAAGGTGGTCAGGGAAGGCCTCTCTGAGGAGGTGACATTTAAGCAGAGACCTGAAGTAAGTAAATGAGTGAGCCACACAAACATCTGGGGGAAGAGGTTTCCAGACAGAGTGCCCAGCAACTGCAAAGTCCGGGCAGTAGAAGCAAGTTCATTTGAGAGACAGCATGGAAGCTAGTACAGCTGGAGGAGTGTAAGGAGGAGAGTGCTGAGAAATGAACCTTGAGAGGTGGCCAGGGGGCCAGATTACAGATGTACATATTGCAAACCAAAGGCCACTAGGCATACGTGTTCTTATTAGTGAGTTCCCTGAGGGCAGGGACTGGTTTTATTTATCTCCATATGTTCACAGCCCACACAATGATTTCATATATAGTGGGTACCCAGTACATACTGGAATCTATTTTAACTTATTGAGCTACTAATAAAACAATGCCCACATGTGAATCGTACTTACTCTAGAGTTTACAGAAAATGTTCACATCCATGATCTTATTTGATCCTTACCATATCCAAGTGAGGTAATGACCATCACCCCCATTTTACAGATAGAAAAACTGAGTCTAGGAGAGGCGATAGGACTAGTGCAGGGACGTACAACTGGTAAGGGGCTAAGTGGGACTCCGACCCAGGGGAGGGGCAGCAGTAAGATCTGAATTTAAAACTGGTTACTGTGGTTTCAGGTAGGTTGCTTCCTCTTTTAGAGCTCTGGGATCTTCAGGATCTGGGCCTACCTTCTAGGGGTCCTGTGAAGAGTATATAATAAAAGCATGCATGTCTGGGGCCTACCATGGGTCTGGCATACAGTAAGTGCTCAACAGTGGCAGTCTTCCCCAGCTTCCCTTTATTACCAGCCCTAGCTATACACTCAGGCAGGCTCTTCATGTGAGGCCTTGACTGGGTACTGGAGACAGAGAGCTAAGACCAGTCCTTCCCCTAGAGGGGAGCCCAGTCTCATGGGTGAAGGAAACAAATGCATTATTTAATGTGAGAGACAGGGATGCCGGTGGAGGCGGGGGTGAGCGGTGAGGGAGGTGCTGAGGGGCAGGGCAGGGGAAATGGGAGACCCATGGAGCTCTGATTATCAGCTGCCACCCCAGATTTCTCCCAGGTGCTGTTAACCTTTTCCAAGAGCTGCCTCCAAAGGGATTTAAGATGGTCCACCCAGGCCGCTGGAGGCTCAAATCAGCCTGACGGAGAGGCCACCTTCTGTGGGATGTTGGGGAGAGGGAAGGCACAGGGCAAACTGGATTATCTCTGTCTGTCAAAATCTGCTGGCAAACATGATCAAGGAGCCACTGAAATTTATGCTGGGCCTCGAACAATCTGTGGTCACAGAGCGCTCTGTTGAATGGGAAGCCTTCAGTTTGCATTTTTGCAGTGAGATTTGATTAAGAAAGTGCCTCCCAACAGCTGTTCCCAAAATCACTGGGTTAAAAAAAACACACACACACACACACGCACACATACATATATATATAATATATAGTTCCCTCTCCCAGATTCAACTTACACAGCTGCAAAATTCCAGGCCCTAAGACACAGGAAGAGCACAACCTGATTGCCAAGCCCCGCTTCTACTCAGACATTGCAGGAAGGGTGGAGGTATTGAAGAGGCAAGAGATAGGGAGCTGGGGAGAAAAAAGGGCCAAGTTGCTGGAAGGAGGGGAGGGCACTGATATTAACTGGGCACCTACTGTGTGTGCAGCATTGTGGAAGCTTTATATATACATCATCTTACCCAACCCTCACACCCCCTGTGAAGGTGTTAGGCTCTCTCCAGCTGACAGATGCAGAATCTGAGGTTCAAAGAGAGACTGTTCAAGGTCACCCAGCTGGTGGGCACAAGGCTGGGTTCTGGGTCTTGTTCTGTTAGACTCTAAGCCCATATGAATAAGAGTGATAAACAAGAACATGCACTTGTAAATTCAAGGGTTTACTTCCTTGATCTCTCATCAGCCATGGGAACAGGACTATACGTTTAAAGAAGTTAAACAATTTTCTCAAAGCCCCAGGGCTAGTGAGTGTGGAGCTGGGATTCCAACTCAGCCCAGCCACCTGAGCCCTAGTTCTTCCTAGAAACTCACTCTGTCTTTCAGTCTTAGACGAGGGTCAAGGATTAGTGTAATCAATGAACTGGGCAAAGATTAACCAGGAAAAAAAAAAAAAACTCCATATAAAATAAAGCCAGAATTGTATATGTACCATTTGTGTAGTTTTCCAAATATCCGTTATATTTCAACAAAAGGTTTTAAAAAATACCAGAAGGCCCTGTGGTGTGAATGTAAGCATACAGTGAGAGAATTTTCCTTAAATAGTTTCCTCCCATAAATGCCCTGATTCTAAACAGCTTTCCTGGAGCTTACTCACTGTGCCAAAGCCTCCTTCCCATCAGGTTTCCACAGAACTTTTTGAAACTTTTTTGGGAAAGCACAAATGTAGTAAAGGCCAAGCTTTCCAGAAAGTTCTCTACTCCCACTCCAGGGAATCGTGAAAAATCAAGGAAAGCAGTCAGGGGGAGACAGTGCACAAGTAAAGAGATGGTTGCCTAAACCTGCTCCCAAGCGGCTGGGTCTCCCAAAGACTGAATTTCCCCAGAGAGAGGCTCTCAAAGCCAGAGACCCTGTAGGAGGTTTTGGACAAAAACTGGAAGAAAAACGGGGTTGTTTTTTTTTTTTGGGCTGTGTTGGGTCTTTGTTGCTGCGTGTGGGCTTTCTCTAGTTGCAGAGAGCTGGGGCTACTCTTCCTTGCGGTGCGTGGGCTTCTCATTGCGGTGGCTTCTCTTGTTGCAGAGCACGGGTTCTACAGGCGTGGGCTTCAGTAGTCGTGGCACACGGGCTTAGTTGCTCCGCGGCACGTGGGATCTTCCAGGACCACGGCTCGAACCCGTGTCCCCTGCATCGGCAGGCGGATTCTTAACCACTGCGCCACCAGGGAAGTCCCAAAACGGGGTTGTTTTTTATCCCAAACTATACTCTGTACAGAAAGGAGCTTGTGAGATGGTAAGGGAAGGGAAAGGAATAAACATCTACCAAATGCTGTCTGTGTGTTGAGTGCTGCGCCAAGCACTTTACACACGTTTCCGATATACCCTTCAGAGCAAGTGTCACTCACTCACTCCCTCCACAAATCACTGAGGTCCCCCACCCCCATGTCAAGTTCTCCGCTAGGAGCTGGGGACACCAAGAGAAACAGAATCATGTGAAGTGCCTGTCTTGGGTAGCTGCAAGTTTCCTTGGGCTGCTGTAACCAAGTGCCACAAACTGAGTATCTTTAAACAACAGAAATTTATGGCTTCACAGTCCTAGAGGCGAGAAGTCCAAAATCAAAGTGTTGGCAGAGTCGTGCTCCCCTGAGACCTGAAGAGGAATCATTCTCTGCCTCTTCCTAGCTTCTCGTGGTTTGCTGGCCATCTTGCTGTTGCTTGGCTTGCAGCTGGGTCACGCCAACCTCTGCCTTCGATGTCACAGGACCTTCTCCCTCCACCTGTCTCTGTCCTCACATGGCTGCCTTCTTAGCAGGACACCAGTGATACTGGATTAGGAGCCCACTCTACTCCGGTATGACCTCATCTTGACTAATTACATCTGCAATGACCACTATTTCCAAATAAGGTCACATTCTGAGGTACTAGGGGTCAGGACTCGAACATATCTTTTTTTTTTTTTTTTGGAGGGGGTGCAATTCAACTCATAACACTGTCCTTGTAGAGCTTATACTATAGAAGCTTTGTTTTGAAGATGAATAAGGTGAGGCACAGAGAGGCCAAGTGACGTACTCAAGATCTATAGGTGGTAAATCCCAAGTCCAGGTCTGAGTCCAGAGCCCATACTCTGTCTACCATATCACCCTGTCCTGCCAGCATGGGGCTTCCTCAGCTGGTGGTCATTTTTATCAAAGGAGATTTTGCATACATCATCGCATTTTGTCCTTGTGACACCTCTACGAGGTAGGTACTATTATTCCCATTTTACTGACAAAGGAAAGGAGCTCCAGAAAGACTGGAGTCACTCAGCTTGCAAGAGGAGGAGCAGGATTGAACCCAAGCAGGTTAGACCCTGTACCCAGGCTCTTGCTGCAGCCACACCAAGATCAATGGCCCCATGGTGGGGGACTGGACACCAGAAATGGAGTGAGAAATCAACACAACTAGCTAATGGAAAGCCCTATCTCCAAGGCTGCCCCGGGGAAGGATAGGCACCCTGATGGAGGGCACTGGATTGGAAAAGAAAGAGGTTGGCTGGGTTTGTTTCTTTTAACCAAAGAGGCTCATCTGGAGAGGGAAGAATTTGTATTTTGGAAGCTAAAGACGTTCAACATTTTGAGCCCAGGAGTTCAGATCTCCCCTTACTCCTTGGCGAGCAGAGTCGGATCCCTGCTGGCAAATGGGATTTCTTGCTTACTGGAGAGGAGGGCCCTGGGCAACGCTTGAGTATAAATCTTCTTGGGTGTTTCTTGGGCAGGCACACATGGACTGCATTTGCCTCAGATTTCACATGGTGTGGGGAAATGAGAGGAGAGAGAGGTGCCTGCAGGGTAGGGAAGCTATTGAGAATGTTCCTACATGCCAAGTCCACAGAGTCCAGTGGTCTGTGAGGCTGGGGGATGGGTTCTGTGTAATTTGTCACAGGTCCCTGGGCTCGTCCGGGGAGGAGAGTGCCACCCTCTTGGGGAAGAAGGCCAAGCATCCTTCCGGAGTGTCCTGACAACTAGATCCTGCCCCAGTTCTCAGCAACCCCAGGGGACTCCAACCAGCACCCCCGTGGAGCTGGGGAGGGGAATCAGATTGGGTTCTATCTGCCTTTGAGAAGTTTCCAGTTCAGTGGCCGAGCAAACCCTGAATGGGCAATTATCCCTCAGTGCTGGGAGAGTGGGAACATAGAGAGCAGGGCCTTGATTAATGGAGCACGGGGCACAGTGGCACCTTCCTGCAGGAAGCGATGTTTAAGCAGAAGCCTAAAGGGGAACTAGGAGTTGGCCAGAGGAAGGCGGCATTGTGGGTGTGCGCTTGTGTGTGGTGTGTGCGTGTGTGTGTGTGTGTGTGTGTGTGTGTGTGTGGAGGGCTGGTTTCAGTGTCCTAGGCAGAGAGAAATGCATGTGCGGGGGCCCAAGGTAGGGAACTGCAAGTATTAACGGCGGGTATGTGTGGAGGAGAGGTGGGGAAGTGGTAGAGAGAGGAATGAGAGAGAGAAGCAGGGTTCCGGTGCTATAGAGGCCTCTGGTAGACTCCAGGGCCGGCCCCTACTCCCTGGGTTCTCAGCCCAGCAGTGGTGAGCAACTAGGCTGGGCCACCTGAATTAAGTCGCCCAACTTCTCTGGGTCTCTAGCTGAAAATTCCCATGGTTACACAGGTGGCCTTCTAAGCTCTCGTAGAGCCCCAATAATACAAACTAGCCAGGCTGACTTACGTGATTCCGCTTCATCCTCATATCCGCTCTCTGAGTTTCTCTTTATTACCCCCATTTAGCAGAGGGGAGCAGAGAAGTTCAAAGAAGGTTAAGTGACTACATTCTGTAAGTCTATGATTTTCTGAAAGAAACTGCCCTCAGGCTTTCTGCCTGAATAACTGAGTCTTTCGTTCTCAGAGGAATTTTATGCAGGAGAGAGATAACTTGTTAATAACACCAGTGATAACAATAGCTACCACTGCTTGGGAACTTTCCCTTTGCCAGATATCATAGCAAGCTGTGTATAGACATGCATCCATTTTAATCCTCACTACAAGCTTACCCTCATTAGAGACGAGGAGACTCGGCCTTACAGTGGTCAATCCAGTTGGCCAAGGTCACTGGGCTGACTGGGAATGGGAGAGCCAGGAGGTGGCCCCAGGTGGCCAACTCCAGCCACAGCCTGAGCTCCTAATCACTCCTCTTAAAAGGAGCAAAGTCTTCTAGCCCAACCTGTGGGTTTATACATGAGGAAACCGAGGCCTGGAGAGGTGACAGGATGAGCCCAAGGTCCATAATAAGGTGCGGCAGAGGTGGTTTTGTGACAGTAACAGGAATGAGAGGCAGCCTAACACAGAGGTTGGAAAGTGGACTCTGAAGCCAACTGTCTGAGTTCGAATCCCAGTTCTGCCACTTAGTAGCAGTAGAAGCCTGGGCATGATCTTAAGTTCCCCGAGGTTCAGTTTCTTTCTCTGTAGAATACGGATGATGACATACCTACCTCACAGGGTCGTGTGGGGATTAAAGAGCTGGGTCATGAAACCACCTGGCATAACGTAAGCTCTCCATCAGCACCTGCTGTTGTCATTGATTCACAACCTGCTCTGTGCTTGATGCACTTTATCTGTAATTCTCACAGCAACTGTAGAAAGGGGTTATCATCCCCATGGTACAGATGGGGGAACAAGTCTAGAGATATTAAATGACATGCCCAGGGCTTCCCTGGTGGCGCAGTGGTTGAGAATCTGCCTGCCAATGCAGGGGACACGGGTTCGAGCCCTGGTCTGGGAAGATCCCACATGCCGCGGAGCAACTAGGCCCGTGAGCCACAACTACTGAGCCTGCGCGTCTGGAGCCTGTGCTCCGCAACAAGAGAGGCCCGCGCACCGCGATGAAGAGTGGCCCCCACTTGCCGCAACTAGAGAAAGCCCACGCACAGAAATGAAGACCCAACACAGCCAAAAATAAATAAATAAATAAATAAATAAAATTAAAAAAAAAAAATAACATGCCCGACCTTACACGGCACGGAAGCTGTAGACGCTGGGTTGGAAGCCACGTCTGTCTGACGCCCAAGTCCATGTCATATCCCATAGTAACACCTCCCCATGCACCCAGCCTTGCCAAGAGCACTGGCATCCATCACCTCATCACTACGAAGTATGGCCTATTTTCAAATGCTGATAATTGTCATATCTCTATGGCAGTTGTGTACGCGCGCGCGCGTGTGTGTGTGAGGTTTTGATGAACAAGAAAGCACAACCACAAGCAGGATGGATGGTTCCATCCAAGTACCACCTATTATCCTACAATAGAATTAAAATTATTCTACAAGGATAACAGCAATTCACCCTGCGTGCAGAGTCTTCTAGGGCTCAGAAAACTCTTTCACATCTATTATCTCATGGCATCCCCCATAATCGCCCTGGAGGGAGGGGAGTAGAGTTTTTGTATTATTTTCCATTTGTAGCAGCCACTCTTGGGTGCCTACCAACATCAATGGCCCTTGCTAACAGAATCCTGACTTGTTCAGCTAGCCATGCCTTCGAGATGTGTCAGGTCATGGATCCCGACTTTTATAAATCGCAACAGTCCTGTTCCTCTTGGGGGGATGTGAACCACTGTCCAATCAGATAGGAGGAGAGGTCTCTGGGTGCCCCGGACATTGTGCCATCTGGACACAATCCCTGAGGCTGCCGTAGCTGAAGCCAAGAAGGTACATCTGAGCTCTGACGAGCAGGCCTGGAGTCGCACCACCTCTGGACTCCTTGCTAAGTGAGATAATAAATGTTGAAGTTAACAGTGATCGTTCAAGCCAGTTTGAGGTGGGGTTTTGTATAAGGCATCCTCAGATTTCCTACTTCACTGTAGACAGGTCTTCATAAACATTCATTCCTCCTACTTGTGCTTTTCCCTCTTAGCCATGCCCTGTGCTAAGCACTCGATGAACTTCACTTAATCCTCACAATAACTCCGAGCGGTAGGTGTTACGTTTCCATGTTACAGTTGGCCTGGTCACAGCTCAGGCAGCTAGTCTGAGGTCTCCCAAGTCCCAAAGCCCATACTCTTCCAGGACGCTGCTCTGCTACTCTCACCGGATGGCCCGCAAACGGTAGCTCAGTTCCCTCTCACCGACGACAAGCAGCTCCTGCAGGCTCTGTCCCTGGGCCAGGACTCGCCAAAGGGAAGGCTGAAGGACCCTCTTCCCAAGAAGCTGGGGAAGGCGGCTGCATGATGGTTCTGCTGCTGCTTCCTCAGCTAGTAAGTAGGATGATAATACCCGCCCTGCAGACAGGTTGAGGGGCTGGGAGTAGGGGGGTGCCCTCGGTCTCCCTCCAAGGACACGCCACTTTCCTTAATGGACAATAATCCCTGGATCCCCCGTTTGGCAAGTACTGCATGCCAGACATTGGGAACCAGTAGCAAGCAAACAGGGCCACCCCTGCTCTCTTGAATTTCTCATCTAATGAGGCAAACATGCTTGGAGGCCTCGTCTCATGTTGGCCCCAGGCCCTCTGAGGGCTGTAGCCTCTTCTGAAAACTGGTGGTTAGAGTTGCCCTCTTCTCAGGGATGACGCCAGAGTCCAACGTCCCACCCCCTGGGCTCCCGTTTCCTGTCTGCTTCTGTGATGGACAAGTGATGACGCCCCTGCTGCAAGCCTTGACCTCCTCTCAGAGGGTCCCCTGCCGCCAGACCAGGCAAGAGTCACTGTGCCTCAGGTGGGCAAGCTGGATGCTGTCCCTCCAGCCCTCCTCACACCCTCCCTGGGCCTACCGCCGTGGGACGCTTTCACACTCCCTGGGGACCTGCCTCTCCTGGCTGACAGTGTCCCACCCAGCTGCAACGCCCAACAATCCAGCCAGGCCCTGGCTAATGCACTTCCCTCGGAGGGGCTTATCCAAAGGCCGACAGATGGCTCTCCATGTCAGAAATTATTTCCTGATGCCCAGCTGAGGCATCCCAGGCCCTGCATCACCTGCTGGTGGTAAGTCCCTGCTTTTCCCGCTCTTCGGAATCTCTGCTAATGCTACACGTCGTCAGCTAAACTGCCCTCCTCCGTGCTTCTGTTTTGCTCTTTTTTACATCTGCTGTCTGTTCAACAACACATTACTGATGCCTACTGTGTGCCAGGCCCTGTTCCAGGCACTGGGGGCACAGATGGACGGCACGGCTCTGCCTGCAGGGAGTTCACAGTCTAACTGGGGATGCTGACGAGCAATGTGTATATGCTGGAGACCTAGGGCCTCCTAAAGGTGGGGAGAGGCCTGGCCTGCCTTGTTCCGAGCCTGGCAAAGGGGAGGCATTCCACTCACAGATTGTTTCTTGAGCCAAGAGATGAATCAGGATAAAAGGCAAGCTCTGCTCAGCCTCTGGAGTTGGCCGGCCTCTGATCACAGTGGGGGTGGTAGAGTGAGGGGAGTGGGATGGTTTGGATTAGCTAGGGGTTGGGGGAGTGGGGGAGGGGATGGGGTGGCAGCTGAGGGCAGGGAGTCAGGGGCCCTGGCTTTCAGGCTCAGCCTGTCACTAACTTTCTCTACCTCTGAGCAAACTGCCAGCCTAACCAGAACTTGGTTTTCTCAGTTATAAAGTGGGAGGCCTCAGGGAATGTTCTAGAAGAAGTGGCTGGTCATCCGTCAGGGATCATGGGGAAGGGATTCCAGCAATGGGAAGGAGAGAAGAAGTGGGCCAGGACAAAGTCCCCAGGCCCTCCTGACTCTGGATTCTCTGCACCGCTCTGGGCCTCAGGTTTCTCATCTAGGGGATCGGGCTTCGGAATCAGATGGATTTAAGTTCAGCCCCATCTCTGCCTCTTGCTTTGCGATCTCTAATAAGTTACTTCATCTCCCTGAGACTTAATTTCCTCAGGTGCAAAATGGGGATTTGCAACATCTGCCTTGTTATACTGGTATGAGGCTTAGAATATTATAAATGACGCCTGGCACAGTATTTGGCACAGAGTAAATATCAAGTAAATGTTAATTCCTCCTCCTCTGAGGGGCGAGAGGCCCTTGAGAGTACTTCAAAAGGAAAATTCTGGTGACACAGTTTCTCACCTGACTTGTTAGTGGGATGAGGGGTGCAGATTGCATCTGTCTCTTAGGATCAGAGTCTCCTGGCTGGACTGGACCTTGAAAATCAACACCTGTCCACCCACTTCCTGTATCTGCCCTCCCAGATCCAACGCCTGAATCTCCTCCAAGACAAGGTTGCTGCTGACATACCTCCCGGAACAAGGAACTCACTACTCACTCCAGAGGCAGGCTGTTCTCGTCTGATTCAGCTCTGACTGCCATAAAATTCTTCCTTCTAATGAGGCAAAAGAGTGCTGCTGCTGGTTCTACTACTATCACTAATCATAACTAACACAGGCATAATTCAGAGAGATTGTGGGTTCAGTTCCAGACCAAGGCAATAAAGTGAATATCGCAATAAAGCGAGTCACACGAATTTTTTGGTTTCCCAGTGCATATAAAAGTTATGTTTACACTACACTATAATCCATTAAGTGTGCGATAGCATTATATCTAAAAAATGCACATACCTTAATTAAAAAATACTTTATTGCTGAAAAATCCTAACCGACCTCTCAGCCTTCAGCCAGTCGTAATCTTTTTGCAATAGTAACATCAAAGATCACGGATCACAGATCACCATAACAAATATAATAATGAAAAAGTCTGAAATATTGAGGAATTACCAAAACATGACACAGAGACACAAAGTGAGCAAACGCTGCTGGAAAAGTGGCGCCGAAAGACCTGCTCGATGCAGGGTCACCACAAACCTTCAATCTGTGAAAAACACAACTGTGAAGCGCAATAAAACAAAGTGCAACAAAAAGGTACGCCTGTAACGGCAAAGTGATTAAGAACACAGACTCTAGAGCTCCTAGCCATTTAAAATTTTAAATTAAAAAAACTTTAGTTTTAATTAATTAAAATTAAACAAAAAATCCAGCTCCTCAGTCACAGGAGCCACATTTTGAACGTTTAATAGCCCCACTAAACATCTCTGCTCTAGGGCCAGTCAGGGATAGGGTCCCGGCTCTGCTACTGACTAGCCTTGTGATCTTACTCAAGTTCCTTAGCTTCTTTATGCCTCAGTTTCCTCATCTGTAAAATGAGATAAAAACGGGATAAGAATGGTGCTTGCTTCACAGGGCTTCTGTGAGAATTAAATGAATGAAAATATGGAAAGTGCTTAGAAACACGCTGGTTTTACGAGTGTTTGCTTGTTAATAAAAACGTCACTGGTTTGATACCCACTCTGTGCCAAGCCCCGTACTAGACATTTGATGTAGACATGTCAGACACACATTTTCTTCCACACTCAAATGAGATTTTTCACACGTCCAAAGATAAATTGCTGGGTTAAAGAACATGAATATTTGACATTTTACAAAGATAGTGTGGAATCACCTTCCAAAAGAGGAGGTACAGATTTTACACTTTCACCAATAACATACATGTTTCCCCAAAAGCTGAGCAACCCTGGATAGTCTTACACTTTTTAACCCTTGCTTATCTGATAGATGTAAAATATCTTAAAGTCATTTTCATATTCATTACTTTATTAGTGAGTTTGATCATTTTTCCATGTTTATCAGATATCTGTATTAATGTATCTATGAATTGATGTACATGTCTGCATTTTTTCTTATTGGGTTGTTTACTTTTTCTATTTATTGATTCTAAGGCTTTCTGTATGTTAAAAAGATTAATGTATTTTCTAAAATGCAAATATTTTCCCACTTTCCTTTGACAAAATGCTCATGTTGTTGTTTTCTTGTCACGCAGAAATGCTTAACTTCTATTCTTCATTCTTTTCCTTTATGGCTTCTGGCTTCCGTGAAGATCAGCCTACTTCCCGAACTGTCATCAGGTCTCCCCGGGCTCCCTAGGGATCTGAGGACCAGCAAGGAAGCTCATACAGACAAAACAGGGGCACTGCCCCAAGCTATCCTGCGTGCACATCTGATGGACCCTGTCCTTTCAAGTCCCAGTCTCCCTCTAGGATGCATCAGGAGAAGGATACAATCCCTGCATAAAATTTGATTCTCATTTTGAATTCACAAGGAGCAGCTCTCTCTTTTCTTCTGGGCTCTTCGCCCTCCTGAAATGGAAGTGCAGGAACGCTGAGGCAGACAGAATGTGATGAGAGTTTTCAGTTTTGCTAGACCACTCAGTGAAGCCACTAGTAAATTCCTGACCCACAAAATCTGTGTGAAATAATAAATGTTGTTGTTGCTGTTTTGAGCGGCTAAATTTGAAGGTAATTTGTTACATAGCAGGTGAAAACTAATACATAAGGGCCATTTGGATTAAATGGTGAGCAGCCCTCACAGATGAGCTTGAATCTTAAAGGATTCACAAGGCCAATCATCTTTGCCCTGCCTGAGGGCTAAGATTCAGGTGTCTGCTTCTCAAAGCAGAGCCTGGTTTTTAGTTGTTCCGTGGTCTTTGTGATTCCCTTTAACTTTTTCTTTTTGTGCTATATCCACAGAGCAAAGGCCCAGACCTGAGCTATTGCACTCTTTAGCTGCATCCCCTTAACCTTAATCTTCTAGGCCTGAATACTGTCAAATCTTACAAAGAAGAAATACAAATCTGCAACTTGTTTATTAATAAATTAGCCCTATTGAACTCCACAGCTTATCAACAGCTGTGTTTGATACCAACTCTCTTCATTAGAATATTAATCATTAGTGTCAAGATTTGCCTGATTCTGTTAACATTAACCAGAGGGAACATTTTGATTAGGACTTAGCATTGAAAGACCGTGGAAAAATCACAGGACACAGGAAAGCACCTAGAAATAGTTTGGGCCCAGTTCTTCTGTCCCTAGGCAGATGTTTTAACTATGTTTGAATACATCTAGAGTGAGAGACTCTCACAATATCCTTCGGTAGCAAATTCTGCTTTCTACGTTTTGTTTAATCTTAATCATCAATTAAGTCCCTTTCCATCCCACGAACATTTCCCCTGCTTCATTTCAGCTCCTTTGCTCTTGCTTCATCTTCTGAGAACACGAAGAACGAGTGTTAAGAACTCTCTTTAGAGAAAGCCTTTGATAGATTCACAGAGAGTAATTAAACCGCAGCTCAGCCTTCTCAGCTGCAGGCTCACGAGCTCCAGTGCCTGTGCGCTAACCTCACGGGTTAGTGAGGTTCCTGTGCCCCACGGAGGGCCCTCCCTGACTGCTCGCTCCCTTCCAAGCTGCGGTGCTTCAGAAATGCAGCCGTGGCCCAGCGCAGAGCGTAAATATGGTTTCCCTCTTCTGCCTCCTTTATGGGATCACCGTGTCAGTTTAGAACTTATTTTCAGGGTTTTAGACCGGAGCTATGTTAGAGGTATAGATGTCATTTTGTCCCACCCCCGAATATTATAGCTGAGGAAACTATGGCCCTAAGAGGTCTCTCAAGGTCACGGAGTGACAGAGTGGCTGAGCTGAGTCTGGGACCCAGGGATCCTGACTTCCCATCACGTGCCCTTCCGGTCTCTCCTGCCTCATCTGGGTGTGTCCTCCCACCTGTGCTGGATCTGTACCCTCTTAGTACCACTGTCAACAACAGGACTTTGCAGCTGGTTCTGACAACGATCTCCACTGCAGCACTGTTTGTCACAGTGAAGACATGGAAACAACCAGGGCCCTCTATTCCATGGAATATTCTGAGGCTGTTAAAAAGAATGAGGAAGATCTAAATGTGCTGCTAGGGAGTGATCTACCAGATATATTATTCAGTGGAAAAACAGACCAGCACCAACTTGCAGAACAGCAGATAGAGTACATGATTCCACATGTATTTGGAAAGGGTATACACACATGTGATTCTGCATAGAAATTTCTAGAAAGATGCATTAACACTCTTAACGACAGGATGGGGTTGATGGTAAAGACTTTTACTTTTCATTTCATACCCTTTAGTACTGTTTGAATTTTTAACCATGTGGCTTTATTACTTTTATAATAAAAATAGTACAAATGTTTAAAATGTTAATGTTGAGGACTTTCGTTTTCCACTTGTCACACTTCTCTAGTGTTTGACTTTTTCAACTACCATGTATTAGTTGTGTAATTACAAAAAAGATATTAAAAATGAATGCACATTAAAAATAATGCTTCATATCTGAATGCTGGTTCTATAGTAATGCTCTCAGGACACAGGGCACAGAGATGGTACACTCCGGACAGGGGAGATCAAGTTGTCACATGGCGGTGGTTACTCAGATGGTGCATCGTGTGTGTGTGTGTGTGTGTGTGTGTGTGTGTGCGCGTGTGTGTGTGTGTGTGTGTGCGCGCGTGTGTTTGTGTTGGGTGTGGCTGGAGCTCCTGGAGATGGTTTTTGGTGGTCACAATGACTAAGGAGGCTGCTACCAATACCCAGTACCCTGAAGTCAGGAATGCTAACAACATCCACCCAAAATGCCAGTGGAGTCCTGCCAAGAAACACTGGTGGAATGTTGAAATGTAGGGTTTGAAAATGTCTCTATCCTCTCATTTACACTTCACATCCCCTTTGAGGTTTAAAACAAAACAAAAAAAAATTCATTATAACTTCTGTTGATAGGGAGGAAAGATCCGGAAGGTAGGCTACCCAAATAACTCAGAAAGGGAGTACGCCCAGAGGAAGAAACATGCACACAGTGACAGTATTGGACCTAGCAACCGAGAGGTTGTTTGTTCACATAAGCACCGTATCAGGCCTGTTCTATCTCTTACCATGGTTAATAGCGTGGTATCTCCTTATTTTACAGAAGAGTAAACCAAAGGCTTGAGATTACAACACCAGCCCCAGGGAACTTGGCTAGTAAACAGCTCAGCTCAAAACCTGGTCTGTGCACTTCCAAATCCCTTGCTCCTTGTACTTTCCCCACATGGCCTCTCTCACAGCCATGTGAGGAGACCAGGTGGCACCTGGAAGCTATTTCTCCTCTGGTTTCCCCCCCCAGGACCCATGCTACTTTGGTAGGGAATTCACAGTGGGAAATTAACCTCTGTCTGCAAGGGCCAATTTTACAGTCTAGAATAAAAAGAGCAATGTGGACCTGGACCCAGGCGAAACACAGGCTCCCCCTCCGTCTGCCACTGCCTGTGGAGGCAGCTGGAAAGAGCAAGGAAGGGGGCAGGGGAAATCCCATTCTATTTTGACAAAATAGTTGTGTTTGATTATCCAATAACACCAAGCTATAACGTTGGGACAACTATGGATTTTCCCTAAATTTGAAAAATTGTGAGCCATTAACTTCTCAGTCTTAAAGTAGATCCGTTCGAAAGGAATTTAATTCTCTGTGCCTTCTGGTAAGCAGGAGTTAGAGTTACTTACTGCACACTTCTCTTAGGAAAAGAACAGGAATTCAGACCTACAAAAACTTGCTGGAGAGAGAGACCAGGAAGAAAGAGCAGCTTCCAAGAGGATTTCCTCCCACCATCCCAATGGCTCTGGCCTCTCTGCCACTGTGCCCTCAAATGTAGGCACAATGAATTTTTTCTTACTGTAGTATTTTACACTTTGGCCAGTCCTCATATCCTTGAGACTTGTCTCGGGTATCACTCTTCCAGGAAGCCTTCCCTGACCACTCCAGGCTGGTTTAGGGCCCTCCAAGTCCCCAGTCTTCCCTTCTCTCCTGTACTGATCTCACTTGTCACAGAACTCTTTATCTAATTGGACTGTCTGTTTCTTTAGGACAGAAAACGTACCTCGCTCATCTCAGAATTCCAGTGGCTTAAAACAGCACAGGCACTGTCAGGGCTTCACCTTATAGATTCTTGGTGGTGTATAAACCCACTTCCTGCCAAAGTCAGCATTTGATGTGTCCTTGAGCAAGGAACTGGGCTTTACAGGTAGATGAGAGAAAGGGCAGTACAGACAGAAGGAATAACATGAGCAAAAGCACAGAAGTATGAAACTATATGATTAAGAAATGGGGTGTGAGTAGAGAGCAGAGCAAAATGGTAAAAAGCACAATTTAAAAAATCAGTTTTGAGACGAAATCCTATCAACATCATCATTATCTATGTGACCTGAGGTAATTTACTTAACTGTCTGCCTGTTAGTTTAACATTATAAGACTTAATTAGGTGTGGACTTACCACGGTACCATGCATTCAGTGAGTACTTTATAAAATGTACTTTTAAATATATTATTCTGAAAGGGGAGATATAATTCCCTTGTGGCATGACATGAACCCTACTGCTTCTCAGCAATTGCTTGCTTAGAGGTGCAGGATTTGATAACCAATCTGTGTTGTTCTTATCTTTATTCATTCATGTCCTTCATTAATTCCCTCTACAAACATTCACCGAGCAACTACTATTGGCAAGATGTTGCAGTATGCTGTCATAGCATCAGAGTAAGACGGATTCCTAGCCATCAAAAAGCTCAAAATCTTGAAGGGAAGATGAGGCACAGACACGAAGATATGAGCCTGGAGGAAGAGGGAGCATTAAAGATGGAGAAATCAATTTATGTCTTTCTCTAGCTACTTTTAAGATTTTCTCTTTATAACTGATTTTCAGAAAGTTTATTATGATTTTCTGTTTATTTTTCTTTGGGTTTGTTGAACTTAGATCTGTGGGTTTATAGTTTATAACAAACTTGGAAAAAATTCACTCATTATTTCATCAAATATATTTGCAGTCCTCTCTCTTACTTCTCTTTCTTTGATCCTAAAAACTTATAATCACATGTTAAATGGACTCCAACTACATGTTAAACCACTTGATATTGTCCCACAGGTCACTGAGATTCTGTCCATTTTTTTCAGTCTTTTTTCTTGTCTTCCTCTGCTTCAGTTGGATAATTTTTATTGCCCTATATTCAAGTTCATGAATCTTTTCTTCTACAGTGTCTAATCTGCTGTTAATCCCATCTGTAAAATTTTCATTGCAAATATTCTATTTTTCAACTCAAGAATTTCCACCTAGCTCCATTTCTGTATTGAAATTCTTCATTTGCTCACTCATTGTGTTCCTATTTTTCTTTAACTCCTTGAACATATTTACAGTAGCCACTTAAAACTCCTTGTCTGCTAATTCCATCATCTCTGTGATTTCTATTTCTATTGACTTATTTTTCTCTTAGTTATGGGTCCAATATCCACCTTCTTTGCATATATGGTAATTTTTGCTTATACACTGCACATTATGGATGCTGGGATGTTTGGTGTCTGGATTTTTGTTGTCTTCCTTTAAAAGGTGTTGAGTTTTTATTTAGGTAGGCAGGTAATTTACTTGCAGATTAGCTTGATCCTTTCAAGGCTTATTTTGGCTTCATTAGAATAGGCTTAAAGTTGCCTTTACTCTATGGGTAGATTAACCCTATTCCTAAGGCATGGCCTTTTGGGGGTCTCTACAGAAAGCCAGGGATGTTCAACAAGGTCTCTCTACTCTGGATGGCTGGAACTTAAACATCTCTCAGTCTTGCGTGAGCTTCAGCATGCAGCTGCTTGGTAGCTGTTTTATTTCCTGATAGCTGCTCTTTCCCCAGTAGATGTTATTTGTCCAGCCTCCTGGGATCTTTCTCTACACATGTGAAGCTTAGTATCTGGCCAGAGACTCAAGAGGATCTCTCTGTAGATTTCTCACCTCTTCTTATTAGTACCCTTTCCTACAAATCCAGACTTGTCAGTTGCCTTTAACTCAGTAAGAAAGCTGTGTTCTGTCTGACCGCTCCTCCCCTCCAGTTTCATAAAGTTCGTCTAAATTGACAGCTGGGACAACAACCAGCTCAAATTGTTTGTTTTATTTCTCTTTGAGAACACAGTTTTGTGCTACCTTTTGTCCAATATCTGAAAACTGTAATTTCATGTATTTTGTCCATTTTTACAATTGTTTATGGTAGCACGGCTAGTCCAGTTCCAGTTACTCCATCATGGTCAAAAGTGGAGGTGTGGAAAATGGAGAACTGGAATAGCTACTTGAAGAATAGGTAGGATTTGGACATAAGGCAATGAATGAGGAAGCTCATTTCAGGCAGAAGCAGCAGCATGAGTAGCAAATATTTACTGAGCTCCTGCTGTGTGTTATGCACTGGGGATTTTGTGAGGAATAAGACAAATTGAGCCTTGCGCCCTAATGGAGTTTACAGCTTGTTCCAACCTGTGTTCATTTCAACCATTCTCTGGATGGTTGTCTGCTCTGTGTAAGACACTGCTGGTACAGGAAGGTGGTGTTAGAAAGAAGAATAAAACACAATTCCTGTCTTCGGGGAGTTCACAGTATTTGCAGGGAGAGAGAGAAATAGTTACTTTCAACATCAAGTAGTGAGTGAGATGACAATGTTATGCCTGGGGTGCTATGGGAGGAGAGAGGCAGACTTTTAGGTCTAGGTTCCTTTATGATCTATGCACTGTGTCTCCAAGAAAGAGTAAGAGTTAACTAGGAATAGAAGGAGTGGAGGGAGGCTTTCTAGGCAATGGCAACAAAGGCACAGAAACACAAGGTACCTACAGGAAACTGTAAGTATCTCAGTGTGGCAGTGTAAGATGAGACTGGAGAGGCAAAATAGACCTTGAGAGGCCTTGTGTGCCGTGTTAAGGGCTGAGATTTTATCCTGATGGCAATGGGGGAGCCATGGAAAGCTTTTTAGCAAGGGAGAGATAGCCTGAAAACTCCTACCCTTGACTGAGCTGGCAGGAAATGTACTGAATATTCAAGGGATTTATGGGACTAGGGAGAGCTGTTAGAATTTAACTCTCTTCCACCAGGAATTTGAAGGACCTTTTTGTGAGAGCCATTTGGATTTTTAAGAAACAGTAGCAGACGCTTACAAACAAATCCTATAGTGTCGAAATCTTCTCAACAGAGATACAGAAAAGCAGGAAAGGCAGCAGGTGAAGATGTGTTTCCTCAGGAAGGTGGTAGGTGGAGAAGAATAATAAAATTTTAGGGCTATAATTGTTCTTGAAAAACATTCTGTTCTTCACCTAATTTTATAATTACACTGGAGGCAATTGAGACGCAGAGATACGAGAAGCAGAATAGGGGTAACAAAAACAGCTTTTGGGCTTTGGAGTTAGGCTGACCTGAGTTTGAATCCTGACTTGGCCATTACTAGCTGTGACCTTGGGCAAATCACCTAATCTCTCTGAGTTTTAGTCTCTTCATCTATAAATTGGAGAGTAACAAAACCTACTTCTCTTGATTGAAGTAAGACCTTCATGAAGTCCATGGAGTGGTTCCTGCTGAGCCTAAACTGAGCTTGCTCACGTAGGGGCATCAATTCCTCACACATTCAATTGCTCAACTGATTTACATGGAGAGTAGAGAGCCCACGAGGAGGAAAGTTTCCTTGGGAACAGCCTCAAGAACTGGGGGGATGACAGTGGATTAAAAATAGCTGCAAAGTCTTTGTCACTAACCCCATCAGCAGGTGGGGTTTATTTTCTCCCTCCTTGAATCTTGGCTGGCCCTGGGACTACTTAACCAATTGAAATAACCATCAAAATGGATGCGACACTATGCTAGTTCTGGGCCTAGATCTTAAGAGAACTAGTAACTTCTGCTTCCTCCCTACTGAATGTTTTCTCTTGAGATCCATCTATCATGAAAAAAAGTCCAAACTAGCCAAGTGGAAAGACCACTTGGGGAGACAGAGGCACCAGCCTCCCAGCTGACTCGGTCAAGGTACCAGATATAGGAGCAAAGCCATTCTGGCTTTTCTGGTTCCAGCCCCCATATGACTGCAGGCTCATGAGCACCCTGGGCAGGACTCACAGAACTGCTCAGCCAGCCTGTGTGAAAAATAATGCATGGTTATTATTCTAAGCCACTGAGTTTTGGGTAGTTTATTATATAGCAAAGATATATGCAGAGATATGGAGGTCAGCTTTCCTGCCTGAGCCCAGGGTCAGGTCTGAGCCTATTGGAAAGCTGAAGGAATATTATATTCTGGACCCAAGCAGTAATGCTTTGGTGCCGCAGGGCCAAGGTTTAGCACACAATTAGGGTGAGGGTCCTTCTCCCTCCTTCTCTAGGGAACAGAATGTTTATGGTGCAGTGTAGACAGTGTGACAATTTGAGGGTTTGAAGCTTTGGGGATCCTTAGAGCTAGCCCCTCAGGTAGAAGAACGGTGTTATGTGGACTCCAGCTGGAAGGGCAGAGGCACGGTGCCACCTTCCCAGTGGCTTGTGGGCAGAGAGAATATTAACAAGGAATGTGATGTAAAGGGACCATAGCAGACTTCTTGCTGAGAACATGTAAGGCCCTTGGAGTCTCCCAGAAAAGTCCTCAGCAAGACTTTGAGTGAGCTGGAGGTCCTGCACAAGTTGTTGGGGGGAAAAATCCAGGAAATCTGGATTACTACCATCAATGAGACCATAGGCTAAGGAGGTCTGGGGACATCCAGGTTTTATATGTAAAGCTCCTCATGTAATGTTTGGTCCATGGTAAATGCTCAATATCATCATCACTAGGGAATTGGCCCTAATATCTAGAGTTATACAGCACATTAACAACAGAGCAGTCCTGGACTTTCTACCCATGAGAACCTGCCCCCTGTTGACTGCTCTGGGGCTATTTCAGAGGTAGCAGCAGTAACCCTCAAGAATGCAGAGCTCAGACTACTCTCTGGACAGTCAGGCAAATCCTGCCAGTCTCCAAAGTATGCATATGTAAGCCTTTGTTTTGGCACAGAAGATAATACTCTAACTTGAGGGGTTATGAATCCCTGGATCTTAAAGTAAACGTCACCTTTCTCTGCTGGACAGTTTAACAGAGGAAGCTGGAAAAAGAAAATGACTGTTACAACCTTAATATCGAACAAAATATGTGCCATAGTTATAATTCAGGAGCTACATCCAGACAGAGCACAGCGTTCCTCAGTAGGTTGCCTGTAGGAGAAAGGAAGTTCCACTATCAGCTCTCATCTTAATGGTGAGAAGAGGA
The DNA here is from genome assembly GCF_965194805.1 of Balaenoptera borealis. Taxonomy (NCBI): domain Eukaryota; kingdom Metazoa; phylum Chordata; class Mammalia; order Artiodactyla; family Balaenopteridae; genus Balaenoptera; species Balaenoptera borealis. The sequence goes on from NC_138868.1 coordinate 57,679,315, forward strand.
AAGGCCCTGGGCTTCAGCATCCATGGCTGGAGTTTATCCTTTGCTCCCCTCTGAGGTTTGGCTTTTGATGAACATGAGGGCCCAGTGAAACTTTCTAGGCTTCAAGGCAGCAAGAGAAAGATCTGGGCTAGCTTCCATGTGGGCTGAATATTTGTGTCCCCTCAAATTCCTATGTTGAAGCTCTAACCTCCAATGTAATGGTATTTGGAGGTAGGGTCTTTGGGAGGTAATTAGGTTTAGATTAGGTCATGTGGGTGGAACCCTCATGCTGAGATTAGTGC